>NW_005842063.1:1154504-1176431 GCF_000455745.1 Alligator sinensis | reverse complement strand
ACACACACACACACACACACACATATATATATACATATGTGTGTGTGTGTGTACATATATATATATATATATATATATATATATGCATGCATATGTGTGTGTGTGTATATATATATGTGTGTGTGTGTGTGTGTGTGTGTGTGTGCATATATTTATATACACACCACACACACATATATGGCACTTTGCAGCAGACCAGCTGGAATCACTGCAAACTGTGTCTTAAAGAAACAGTTCAATCAGAAGCTGATTTCACCCAGCGTGCCTGTTATTGCCAGGGCCCTTTTTCTCTACTGGAGTTTGCAAGAGTTAATTGTCCCCCTTCAAGGTCCCAGTGAAGTGCCAGTCACGGCACGACCTTAGCTGAAGAGCGCTTGCTTCCTCCCTGCTTCCACAGCGTGGGGAACTGCCAAAACTGTTGGCAGCCGGGCAGTGCTCTGTTCAGGCTGTCATCTCCTCTCATCAAAACCCCTTCTTTTGCAGCCTCTCCAAATCCCAGCTTTCCTGGCTGCAGCATCTGGACACTGCTTCCTCCTCTGAGCAGACCCACATCCTCCCTTCTGGAATACAGGCAGTGGTTCCCCATTCATTTCAGGATCCAGGGTAATGTGTCCTCCTTTTCATACAACCACAGACCATGAGGGCTGGAAGGGACTCCAGTACAACCACAGACCATGAGGGCTGGAAGGGAGGCCAGGAGTCCACCCCCCTGCTCCAAGCAGGACCAGCCCCAACTACATCATCCCAGCCAGGGCTTTGTCTAGTTGGGTCTTGAACACCTCCAAGGATGGAGACTGCACCGCCTCTCTGGGGAGCCTGTTCCAGTGTTTTCTCACCCTCCTAGTGAGAAAGTTTTCCTTAATATCTAACCTCAACTTCCCTTGCTGCAGCTTGAGCCCATTGCTCCTTCTGTCATCTGCCCCCACTGAGAACAGCCCAGCTCCATCCTCTTTGCAGCTGCCCTTCAAGCTTTTCTAGGTGTCCGTGGTCCCACTCGTGGACATTATCTTTCCAACCTCCCCATTTCACTCCATGCACTCATCTAGCCACAACCTTTGCTTTATTTTTCTGCATAGTCTTATGACTTGTGTCTTCTCTGCAGCGCTTGCTTTCTGGAGGAACCAGCCTGTGCCGCTTCCTGTCACCTGTTATACTGTAGTGCCATCGAGAGACACTTACCCCTCTCTACCATAAGCTGTAACACTTTCTGCCATTTCTTTTAGTCATGCAATATTGAAAATTTTTCATCTCCTTCCAGACTGAACATAAATTCTCTCTAATGCCTGCCTGCTCTTTGCAAAGAGGAGCTGGAACCAACAGGACCTCACCAACTATTTATAGCACCTTCATCTCCTTTTGGCATCTGCATGGGAGAGGATTAACTCATGTGACACGCAGCCCCTCTGTGCCTGTGTCAGGCAGCTCGCACGCACGGATCGGGATCCATGCGGGGCGGGGAGCAGATAGGGTGAGCTGCTCACAAAATGCAGGAGCAAGAGCACAGAGGAAGAAACAGGGAAAGCGCAGGCCAGCTGCTGCTGCCGCTTATTCCCGTGCTAGCCGGGATCGTGGATCCTGTTAGTCAGTGGAGTCTCAGTGCTGCAGCAGAGAGATGAATCAAAGCACTTCCTGGCCTGCTAATGCATTATTTAGACACAGGTATGTCATCTGCTTTCCTTCCTATTTGCCACTGGGAGCTGATGTTGGCAACCCTTGGCAAAGGGAGCAAAAGCAGCAAAGAAGCTGTGAGCTATGCAGGCTTTGCCTTACCCGTAGCTGTAACCCGTCCATGGCTGTCTTACCACCAGCACTCATGCACCTGCTAGGGCGAGACGGGAGAAAAGGTTTAGCAAGAAAAGGCAGGGCCCCAGGTGCAGAGGCCAGGTCAGAGCAGAGTGGGGAGAGCCCCTGAGGGCAGGGCATGGTGGAGCAATGGGCGATGAAGTGGAAAAGAGAGGGTGACTGGTTTTGGGACCTGCCCTTGGTAAGAGCTGGGGGAGAGAGTGAGAGTGGGCTTCTCCATTCCCTCTGCTTCTCAACCCTCCCTCCGAGGGAACGGCCTGGCAGTGCGAGTCTATTCACGACGCAGTCTCCTCTCCCTTCTGCTTCCAGGACTGGACCCGTGCCCCCAAACCCCGCGGCTATCAGCCGCCCCAATCCCTTGTTCCCTGCCCCATCCTGTGGGAACGTGGAGATCTTCACTGCTGAAACTTCCCAACCGATCGTGTTGTGATATAACCCTTTCCTCCAGTCCTCCCTTGCAAGGACAGGCCAATCCTCATCCCTTTGCTCCATCCCCTTCCCCAAACACCTTCCTTTGCCCTCTCCTTGCTGGACGTCTTATTGCGCATGAAGAGACAGAGCTCATGGGCCACCTCTAAAGCTCGGGTCCACCTCAGCTAGCAGCAATGATTACAGAGGCCGGGATGGAGACAGCGCTCCACGATGCCCCGCAAAGCCATGAAAGCCGGCGTCGGAGCATCAGCTATCCTAGCACCACCGCTTGCATGATCCGCCCTCCCTTCCCAGCCCACCAGATGTGGTTTCTTTGGGAGCTAAACAAGCCTCGGGAAGCTCTTACCAGGTCCGCCGCGGTGCTCGGGCGCGGGTGACTGCGGCGGCCGTCCAGCCGTCACAGATATCGTTAAGAGCGGCGGGAGCGCTAATCCCAGCAGCCAGCGTCTCTGAGCACAGATTATTTGCTGTCCTGACTCTCACGCGGGGGGAGCAGCTGGCCAGGGGGCAGCCCAAGTCGGGGGGAACAGACCCAGCAAGGTGGAGCAGGGGCAGTTTGGGGGACACTTAGTGTTAATGTGCTCCGGATAGGAAATAATTGCAATGCCTATTGCTTATGCCAGCAGTATCACACGTCCCCTTTGCACCGCACTAGCTAGGGGACGAGTGTCCCAAAGACACGCAGAGGACCTGACTCCCCGTGCTCGCGGCAGTGGCTGTCCGCCTTTCTAGACTCCAGCACCCCTCCTTCCACCAAGGCCTGCTCAGAAAATGGCACCTCTTTACTGTTCACTTGGTTTTGACGACAGAAAACAAACCCTAGTGCAATTCTCCTGCTGCAAAGAGCTCAGAAAGACCCCAGCATGGTTTCCTAGCTGAAATCTCTGGGCTGATCTCAGTCTCTGCTCAGTCGCAGCGGAGGAGACCGTTCTCCTCGCCGCGGAGGGTGAGCAACAGCAGCCGAGCGGTTGCCATCAGGGGCTGGGTGGACGAAGCAGATGTCTCTGGCCTGGCTGCATGTTCCCTGGCTCGGGGGATCTTCCTACGGGCCTTGGCTGGGGAAGTGTAAGGTTGTGCTGCCATCTGCGGGCAGCCTGCTGAAGGCCGGAGTTAGGAAAGGAGCTGGCACAAGCCCCCAGGGCTGGCAGGGGAGTAACAGCTGGCACAGATGTGCATTCATGCCGGCTGTCTGAGCCCCCCGCGGAGGGTAGCACCCAGCCCCGGGAGTTGGGAGCAGGCAGGGATCCTGCATCCCCATCTCGAGCGAGGAGGTCGCGGGAGGCTGCCGCAAGCATTGCCGCCAGCCAGCCAGCCCCGGAGAGGCAGGGGCTGGCAGGAGCCCTGCCCTGCTTCTGGGCTTTTTAAATGGGTCAGCAGCAGGTGACGGGATGAAATTACCCCTCATTTTATTGCTAAGGGCCTGCAGCCTGGAACAGCAGGGTCTGTCATGACAACGGGATGGTTTAACCAGCACATCGTGTTAACCCCTTCACGTGCCTGTCCATTCCCACCTGCCTGCCTGAAGAGTGAAGCCAGGAGAAAACCATGGGGTCTCTGTCTCTAGGTAGGAGAAGGGCCCTTGAGGCAGCTCTCAGGAGTCGTTTCAGATCGAGGATGCTCAAAAAGTCTCCTCTGTCCGACCCCCAGAGGTACGTACGAAAGGGTCTCAGTCTGGGCTGAGCCTGAGAGGGCAAGGCTTTGTCTGGGGGGTGTCCCAGTTTGAACCCCGAAGTTTGTCCAAGTTTGAACCCCGATGCAGCCTTTTGTTTGCACGGTATCTGGACAGCGCAGACAGCAAACACACCTCTTGTATGGTGTGCTACCTTGGCAGGTTGCTCCAGACCTCCACCTGTGCGTGGGGTTAACACCGGAGAGGCTGGGTATAGGGTAAGCGCCGGTGTCCAGACACAAGGCTGGGCACTGAGGGCGGACCGGGTGCTGGATATGGGTCACGCATGGCCATGGAGCAGCGTGTGGGATGAGTGGGGGCACGATGCCAGGACCAGAGCGTGGGCAAGGGGCAGGGCGCTGCCTTAGCAGCGGGGCATGGCCATGGGCATGCTTCGAGTGGAAGGGGCACAATTCTGCGCGCAGGTGAGCCGAGGCCTGGGCATGGGGGTTGCCTTGAGCTGGCAGCTCTGGGACATGGCGCTGGGAGCCCAGGAAGAGCCAGGACTGCACAAGGGGGATGTAGACGTGCCAACTTGACAGCATGAAGCAATGCAGGGCAGCACTAACCTCCCCACTGGATAGCCGGACCCAAAGCTGCCTTGTTATCTTGCCACCTCCTGGCACACGCCAAATGGGTGTGATGCTACCGCTCCCTGGGCTGAAGATCTGCTCGGTCACGTCCTCCTCTTCCCCGCGCCCTTCTGGCAAGGGCCAGGGCGCAGCTCAGGTGCCATCTCGGTCACCCAAACCGAGGGAGAAGGAGCTGGCAGGTCTCTTTGGTGTGGCCTTTTGGCAGGGCTGGAGGAGATGGAAACCTTGCTATTTCCATCGTGGTTCTTTTGAACGTAATGTTGTTCATGTCGGTGGGTTCATGCACTTTAGGGGGAGAAACAGGCCCTGCATAGGAGAGGGGGTGTGGGCTCCTCTGCACGCCAGGAGCGGGCTTGCCTGCATCCTTCACCATCTGCGCTGCCCTTGGCTCGTTCTTAGCGCTCCCTGCACCCCCCGGCCACGACGGCCTGGCTGCGAGCAGCGCGGCGGAGACCTTCGATGCATCTCTCCCAGACCTCCACAGACAAAATGCAACCGGAGGTTTTTCTCGTGTCTCTGAGATCAAGCCCATATGCTTGAGTCCAACCTTGGCAGCTGTTTTCCAAACATGGCACAGGCATGTGATGCTGGCGCCTATCAACAGGATCCAGAAGCCACGCTAGGGCAGGGGAAGACACCACAAAACTAGGAAAATCTCTCCTTTAAAAAGGCTGCAAGCAATGGGTGGAGGCAGTGATGGAGCAGAGTAGCCAGGCTCAAAGGATCGTCCAGAAACCTGCACAAATGAAGAGCCGGGCAGAAATGGGGGAAGGCTAAGGTCGTCTACGAGGAGGAGACACCTGGACTGGGTCGGGAAAGCATGGAAACGGGGACGGAGCCCGTTCCCCAGGGTCAGCGTTTCTTGCCAAGGCGTCCCCACTTCTCCCACCTGCCCGGCCTTTTCCACACCGCATCCAGGCAGGAGCCGTGCCATCCCAGCGTGGGCGAGGCGGAGAGGCTTGGCTTTGCTGCTTGGCTTCGCAGCTCATTAGCAGGCACGGCAGGGGGGTGGCAGGACTGGGAGGGCTGCAAATCCTCTCTGGTGGAGGATGTCGTGGACCAGTCCACGTGGGAAGGACTTGCCCTGACCTAACAAGCGCACGGTGCTTTCACACTTAATGTCTCTCCCCCGAGGTCTCCGGTGAAGGTGTCGAGGCGATGAGGAAGCAGATCACAGGAGCGCCAGGATCTGGGCGAAGGAGCTAGTTGCTATGGCAACAGAGAGGCTTATGGTGGAAGACTTTGAAGGATATGTCACATCCATAAAATCACTGCACTGAGGCAGCATCTCCGAGGAGCCATTCAAACAAACTCCGGAGGAGCAAAGAACGAGCCGAGATGCTGGAACGAATCTAGTGCTGCCGATCACGGGAGCGGTACGTGTGGGTGTATGCAAGGATGTGCGAGTGTTGGCATAGACGTCGGTGCGCATAGTGATGGGACGTGCGAGCTTGGAGAAGTGTTAATGGGAGCGTGCGCGTGTCGGGGAGGGTTTCGCTCTGCATATGGAGAGAAGGGGTATGTACAGGAGCGGCAAGGATCGCGAAGGAGAGATGCTGTCGTTATTAAAGTACGAGGATGGGGATAACGGGAGCCGTACCGCAGATTCAGTGCGACCGCGGGCAAGTCATCCTCGCTCGCACTGCTCGTACACGGTGCATAAGGAGATGAGCCAGCACGTGCAGACCCAGGAAACGTCCCAGGGGAATACGTGGGGTGGCCTCAGGAGCCGTGCCCCGTGCCCTGTGCCCCGTGCCCCGTGCGTAGCAAATTTGCCGATGACACCGAGTCGGGTGGAGTTGCAGACACTCAGGAGGGAAGAGCCAGGCTCCAAAATAACCTGGGTGGAGTGGAAAACCCCGTCTGTAATCCATCAGACATTCACCAAGCACAAGGGCAAAGTCTGGCACCTGGAACAGAACAGCTGCATCCACGGACACAGACTGGGGAGAGGCAGGCTTGGGTGCAGCGCTGCAGAGAAGGGCTGGGGGGCTACAGTGGGCTATAAGTTAAATAGGACCCAGCAGTGTGCTCTTGTTGCAAAAATAAAAGGAAAAAACCCCCAAACCCAACAGCACCCGGGGTTGTATGAGCAGGAGGGTCCCTTGCACGCCAAGGGAAGGGATTCTTGTGCAAATCCAGCCCTGCTGAGGGCTCGCCTGGAGCACCGCGTGCAGGGCTGGGCCTGCACTTCAGGAAGGATGAGGACAGATTGGAAAGAGTCCAGCGCAGAGAAACAAAAATGATTAGAGGTTTGGGAAGCCACACAGATGAGGGGAAGCTGAAGACCAGGGTTATTTCATCTGGAGAATAGAAGATGGAGGGGCAGATTTGATAACAGCCTTCAGATACCTGCAGGATGATTGCAGCGAGGAGGGAGACGGCTGTAGGGGCAGGACTAGGAGCAGGGGTGCCAAGCTGCAGCAGGGGACATTTAGGCTGGAGATGGGGAGGACGTTTCTGGCTGAGGATGGCCAAGCACTGGCACAGGAGGCCGAGAGAAGCTGTGTTACCTCCATGAGATGAGCACGTCATATGGACCAGGGACGCTCAGGGCCCCGCTCAGTCTCCTCGTCCCTTATTCCAGCGTGTTTCACGCACCTTGGGAAGAACGACTGTTTTTAGTAACAGCAGCTTTGCTTTCCTCCTTTACGAGCCGCGTGCAGCAGCGACGACCACGACAAGAGGGGACGACTGAGCTAGTGCTATCTGCTTTGCAATTCTTACCGAGCTCCTCTCCCAGAGAACATTTGATATGCTGAGAAACTTTCACTTATGAAGAATAACAGTTAACAAAAAAAAAAGCCCCTTGGTCCTAAATAATCCTCTATGAAATCCACCAAACCAGCCCGAGATTCACGTCTCAGCTGAGTCTGCAGCTACGCAATGCTTCCTGAAAGAAACCAATTAGGAAGAACAATAACGATAATAAAGGTCCAACTGCCACAACACATTTTTGCCAGAGCTTGATTGAGAACAATGGGAGCTGCTGCGTACTTTGGAAAATCTGGCCTGTAATATATAGGTTGTGTAAATTGAGTCCTGCTGGGAAACAGCCAGCGAACTGCCTGACACATCATAGCAACGCTAACCAGCAACAGCCACCGCGGCCCCCGACTTGGCGCTCTCTTCCCTGAATGGTGGTATAAATTCAATCCCCTTATTGACTTCCTCCCCCCTGGGAAGCAGCTACATCTCCATGCTCCTTGGGGGCAAGAAGACAAGCAGAGGGCAGGGTAGATAGCCACCTTATACACTGAACTAAAGATGATATATTTGCAGCGCAAGACGACGAGCCAACACACAGAAGATGCATATGCAAGAAGACAAGCCAACACATAGCATCAGTAATAAACCCATTTTTACTTAGAGCCTTCTGTTCCTAATTTGACTGTTTTCCCAACATTTTTTTTACTATAAAGTAAGTTAAGTTTTGAAACATAAGACAGCGCTCTGTCTCTCTTGGTGTGTTTAAAGGGCAGTCGTCAGGCTGCATCAATGGCAGCCTTGGCACTTGCACTCAGGCTGGGATGCTATTAGCCCTGCAGTGTAGACACGTCCGCGTGCAGGCGCAGGCTCAGCACACGCCCTGGCCAGGCACGTATGTGGCTACGTGCATAGGACAATTCTGGACATGAAAGCACATGTCAATGATGAAAGTGTGGGTGGACGGAAACCCGTGTCTAACCGGCGTAATGCTGGAGACGAACGCTCCCGTGGCTTAGCGCGGGCAGCTAAATAGGGTCAGCTCCCTGTTGGGTAATGGGGCCTTAGCACCAAAGGTCTCCAGTTGCCTGGACAACTGCACTAACCACATGGCTACTGGCACTCAGGTGGATCCTTTTCCTTCTCAGGGCAACCCAGTACTCACGGTTTTCACCCAACCAAAATGTTGGGACTTGCAGCCTTCTCCTGCATAACACACTGCATCCCTACCGAAATGTTCTTAGGTGCCTCCAGTCAAACAACAGAGACCCCGTACTCTTCTTGTCCACTTTTCACTGTGATGCACCTACCTACATTTAGGCAAGATAACATACTGCATCACCGCATCTAGATGCCCTGTTGCATCTGGCACCAGCTCCCTCCAAAACGCGGGTCAGCCCCACTTGAGCTACAGACCCGTATAGGCTAATATTGTGCAGTGTTGGGCTAAGATGCTCAGGTTTAGCTTCCAGTGCCCGGGTAGTACATCACAATGTCATTCTAACTACCCAGGGACAAGAAATGTGGACGACTACTCTGAGTCAGCCTGCAGCACGCTCTTTTTTTAGGGTATCCACTTCAAGCAATCCCGTATCCAATTCACTTCATGTACAGCAGGTTATGATCTAAGCCCACAACCCCCAATATAATTTAATTTAGATGAAGAAGGGAGGGATATATCACTTACCCTTCTGCTCCAGGTGATGGGCATCTGCCTGGGTGGCCCCATTCACGTGCAACTCTTGAAGCAAGGTGAAATCTCATCATGTCTGGTTCAGGAACTCAAAGGGCGCTATTCCCCTTTCCCTGCACCCATTCCTGTTGAGCTGGACAAAGCCAGCATCGTGAGGCCTCTGAGAGGGAGATGGAAAACGTGGAAGCAACCTGAATCTGCTATCCAACACGTGTGCTCAGTGCTGACAGCCGGCCATATTGCAGCACGATGGAAGATATCCATCGCTGATGGCAGTGGTCCGTATTCAGGTAAATAACGGGTGAGAGATTCAACCGAGTGAATCTGCAATTCTTCCCTGGCTCCTCTGCAAGGAGCAAAGTGACTTATTGCACGTGTGATCGTGTGTTGCAACTGGAGCCGGCGAGACTGAGCTGGACTCCACGATAAAAAGGCTGGCGCAGCCCCCCAGCCATGAAGGTGTTTCAGCAAAGCATGCATTTTGTCAGAGGATCTAATAATTGCTGTACCGAGCAGACCCAATGGTCTAGGAACTTGCTCTTAGCAGAAGCTACGAAGTTCCCCAAAGTTTAGCATTTAATTCTGGCCATTTTAGGTCCCACGAGTGCCCATCCCTGGAGGACGCGGGCACTGTAGTGCTATGGCACAGACATCAATAAAGAATGGCCATTATTTAGTGACCCTACATCTTGGGGCATCTGTCCTCTGAGCTCTCTGTGGTGAAGAGCACGTTCCCTCCAGCACAGAGATAGCTAGATCGCTCTTATCGTGTTTCTACTGTCATTCGAGATGCCGGGCTTGCTGTGATGGCTAACCCGAGGCCCGAAGATGAAAATGGCAATGTCAGAGCAGACACATCTCTCTTGACCTTCAGCCCACCCCACCCTCTGCCTCCGGGGGAAAAATCCTTCACCCCCAGTACCAGGGTGTGAATCAATGCCTTTCTCTGGAGTTCTCCAATTAAGATTCAGCCCTGCTTCGAGAGCAGCAGTCGACCCACACTGGACTAATTAATTTTTCCTGCCTGAATAATTACAGTCCAGAGGCAACCATGAAAACCAAGCAAATCAATTTGTGTTTTACCGAGATCCTCATCAGTCACGGAGCAGTAACTAAGAAGAAAAAAATGACCAGAGACAGAGCCAGCGCCAGTGCAACAAGCCACAAAGGCTGCAAGGAGCAGCTGAACGCCTACAACAGGGGCGGGAGCCATCGCGCCGAGCCCGCCCTACCCCATCTCTCCGCAGCTTGGCTCACCATCTTGGCAATTCATACTCCATCTCGTTCCCTAACCCTCAAATCCCTCGAAATGGATTCATGCTTCAGCCAAGAACACTTCAGAGAGCTGCTCCTGAGTATGAACATGATTAGCTTTTCAAGTGTTTCTGCAGCAGAGTGGCCGCTTCTCTGGGTGACTTCCCTAGCTTTGGGGAACCGGAGACATGGCTGCTTTACTGGAGACTGCGCCTTGTTGCCAGCGTCTCATTTTAGCCAATTCCTCAACTGTGCCATGGATCCCAGAAGCGGCCGGCCGCCCTCTAGTAGCAGGCCCAGAAATGGGGACTGGGGGGACTGGGAGAAGGAGTGATGTGGATCTGATCCCTGACCCCAAAATAGCATCTCCTGCAATGCACATGTGGCCTGGGAAGAGGGGCGGGTGTACACAGCCCTGTGCCGGCATCTAAGTCCCCAAAACGTAGGGGGAAACTAAGCACCCATGACTGGAAGGTGTTAGACTCAAGAGGAAAAGTGTGCTCCAGTGTTTCAGCCCCAAAAGCTGAGTGGTTGGTGCAAAGCAGAAGACCCACATCCTACGGCGGGGTTTGCACCTACAGTTCTCGGAGCTGTCCTAGCACAGCCTTCCCACCCCGCCAGGCACTGCCCAAGGGTCTCTCCAGCGCTCCTGTTGAAGTCGGTCCCTGCAGCCACCAAGAAGGACTACGTACATGCATGTCTAGTGTATAGTGTACACACAAGCTTAGGCATATGCAGGGGCAAAACCAGCCAGGTAGACAGCTCAAAAATTGCCACTTAGATGCACAAAGGGAAACTGTGTTCTGCCCTAGGGGTCCAGCCCTGGAGGACAAATGAAGAATTGGGCATCTCTGTTTCATCCACCTGCTCTGGCTCGCCCAGGTGTCCTGGGCTGAATGCAGGAGTCAAGGGCAGAGCCCTTCTGACCTTTGTGATCAGAGCGGTCTCTTCTGGCCTGGAAAAGTGTCCCTACAATGCTGCAGGTCGTTCTGGATACGCAGAGCCCTGTACGGACATCAAAGAGGCATTGATACGAGGGAACCTGTGCCATGTGCAGTTCACGCTCCTTCCAATATCAGTTTGCTTCTTCTCAAGTCCAAAGTCAATGCATTAAAAATGCAGGCCTTTCCACAGACTCACAGCATGACCTTGGGCAAGTCACCTACCCTTTTGGCATGCCAGTAGAGTGCATACAATGAGCACAGTTATACGAACCTGCTTCACGGAGTGGGTGGGGAGCGTTGTCTGGCTCTCAAAAGAGATGCATTTTCAGCGCCTGGGATGAAGACTCGGTAACTGGGCTGAGTAGCCTATTTGATGAGGAAGGTATTAGGGATGGGGTCTCCTGGGGTGGGCAGGAGAGGAGAGCTCAGCAATGCAGAGAGAAGGAAGAAGGACCACAGAAAGGCAACTCTGGAGTAAGTCAGGGAGAGGAGAGGAGAGGAGAGGATGGAGCGAGTCCCCTTGCCTCTCCTCTCTCTATGCCTTGTCCTGCACGCGCGCTCCCGGTCACCACGGGGCAGCGCTCCTCAAGCAACCAGATGGCATGGGTAGCAATACATATGACTACTCCCTGAACACAACGATTCACGTGGAGGAAACATCCCTCTCCATTGATAACTCTGCTGAGGAAGCTGGAGTTTGTTTGCCTTTTCTCCCCTGGAAGAAAGCATCACGGCGTGAAGGACCGGCTGCGTGACAATGGAGCCCATCCATCAGCGTTTCTCTGCCTGCAGCGCTGGGACTCAGTGCCCCATTTAGCCCCTTGGCCCGTCAGACTCCGGAGCCGTTTACTTAAAAAAAAAAAAAAAAAAAGCCACTCTTTTTAACGGGAGGGAGGACTTTTTTTTCCTCCATGTGCAGAATCTGGTTGGGTTTTCCCTGCCTGCCTGGCATGAGGGCTCTTCTCCACCCTGGACTTTTCTTGCTCATTTGCAGGTTTCGTTGCTCCAGACTCCTCCTGTGGGCTGAGCTGAAGGCCGTCCGATTCGGCCTGAGATTTAGTGCACAAAGGAGGCTGGGATGGATACAGGGCTTTGTGCTCTGCGGCTCCGCCATGCTCCCTCCCATCCTCTCTCCTGCCTCCCAACAAATATCCTTGCTTTTCCGTTCTGCAAGCCGAGGAGATTGAGGAGACCCTGAGGCCACATTAATGCACTGAGTGAGGTGCCAGAAGGGTATTTCCTTCCTTTTAACAGCTCACGGCATGGCAAAGCCATTGCATTGGGTCGGGGAGGGGGGTTGATAAAAAATGCACCAAATCATTTTCCAAACTCCGTGACTGGAGAGGCCAGCAAGGGCAAGAGTCGCCAAATTTGTGTCCCAGAATAATGATCTTTACTTACCAATAAAGCCCTCCCGAGAGGTCCCCCGCCCCTCACGCCGCGGCGCCAAGAAGATGATTCCTTCTGACGCGCGCTGAACTTCTGAACCCAGGGAAAAAAAAAAATCAATTTTTAGTTATACAAGAGAGTCACTGAAAGTTCAGTGCCCTTTCTCACATTTGCACCACTAAAGGGACATAAGGAAAAACTTCAAGTGTAATATCCATCAATGCGAGCGAGGCATTCAGAATCCAGCGCCGATGCATAAATAACCCCGTGAGATTCCCGCGGCAGGTGGAGGTCCTGGGAGAAACATGTCATTACAAACCCCATCCGAACGGCGGCCCTCGGCCCTTCGCTCTCATCAGCAACCCTTTGGTTCAGATTCAAGTTGGAAAATCCCAGGTTCCTGTGATCCATCGGCTCCGGATTTCTCTTGGTTCACTAGCTACTCTGCCCTGCCACATCTCATAAAGATCCACACACCAATTTACTTAACACGAGGGGTGTGAAATCTTCATTTGACAAAAAAGGAGAAAAAGGTGAAGTTAATTGGAAAAGAAACACAATGAATCCAGGCCGTTGGGAGGGGGCAGGCGGAGAGCTCTGCAGTGACCTCGTTTTGGTTTTTTTTTGGTAAAACTTTTGTTTTTCAATTCCAGCTGAATGAAGGGAAATAAAGAAAAATCTCCCTTTAAATGATGAAGAATTAGATATTTCTCTTCCCTAAGCAGAGCACCAAGTCTTTTTACATTGTATAAATCAAACACTGGGCAGTCATCTTCATCTGCCAATCTCTCTCTATGGTATCGGGAACATCTTGGTTGCTATTTATTTCAGTTCCTATTTTTTCCCCCTCTCAGTGTGCATTTAAAAGGATCATACCCAGCACCTGGAGTTTCTTCTCCTTTGTTTCCCACTTTTTACTTTGGTTTCCTTTTTTCTTTTCCTTGCTCTGTAAATCAAAGCAAAATTTCGGAGCCTTGGAAGAGCTCCAGAGTAGAGGGTCTTGGTTTATTTTTTTGGTGCTTCATCATTTTTATGACGTGGAAGACTGCTGTAGAAGTTCGGGCAGATATCTGGGGACAGCGGAGGAGGCACAACCACCATCATAGGCTTGGAAGGGATTCAAGCGCCATCTAGTCCAACTTCCCGCATTAATGCAGGTTGTGTTATTCCTGATTCACCCCAGAAAAATGCGGCTTTTCCAGGCTTTTCTACACAAAACCTCTTAGAAGGGGATGCGATAACTTCACTGTCCTTCCATTGTCCTGATGGTAAGGGGGGGATGGGGACTTGTATTTTTTTCCCCTTGATATTGCCTCTAAACCCACTTTGCTGCCGTTTGCACCCAGTGTTTCATGCCCCGCTCTCTGCAGCAACCGAGAACCATCGCTCACGCGCTTCTTTCTGCCGTTCACGTACTTGAACGCTGCTGTCCTGTCTCTGCTGAACTGTCTTGTCTTCAAATGAATCGTACCTAATTCTTCCAACCTTTCCTCAGACCAGCCGTATTCCAGTGCCTTCATCAGGGTGGATGAACGAGCAGGCCGACAGGCCTCCCGAACCCGAGGGTGCCACCAATCTTTGTTCCCTGCCTCTCCCTTCTCTCCGGACCTTAAAATGCAGAGGCCTGAACTGTAAGCAGTGCTACCGCCGAGGTACCCCGTTATCATCCCCTCCATGTGCTAAATACCCAGCACTCCTGTTGATGTAGCATTTGCTTTTTGGGTCACTGCATCGCATTACTGACTCCTACCGAATTGGTACCCCGTCATAACCCCAAGATACTGCTCAGCAGCGGTGTTGCCTAGCCGAGTATCTCCCATTTTATATGCGTGCATGTCGCTTTTCTTCTCTAGGTGTCGCGGCTAACGCTCGGCCTTTGTTAAACTTCATTTTGTCTATAGCCCAGTGATTGACTTTATTGAAATCCTGACCTCCTCCCAGTTTTGTAGCATCTGCAAACTGGACCAGGAAGCGCTGCAGTCTGTGTCCAAAGCATTAATAAATAAGTAGCCCCAGACTCAGAGCAGACACCGTGCAAGACCCCACTTGAGATCTCCCGCTGGTCTGACATTGTTGCACGGATAGCAACCCTTTGCTTTCAGTTATTCACTCAACTGTGTACTCACCTCGCAGTCATGCCAGCTGCCCCACGTTCCTGAAGCTGACTTGTGAGATGGTTGCATGGGACTTTATCGTAAGCCTTACTAAAATACACGTACATTGTGCTCGCTGCATTCTCTTTGTCCACCAGATCAGGTGCCCTGTTAAAGAAAGGTATCGAGTCGGTGTCGTATGATTTGTTCTTACCCTGGTATCTGTGTTGGCTGTTAGTGATCACACCTCTCCCTCCTTCAGAGGTGGCATTCGATTTCCCTGTGGTTGTCTAAGTGGCAGCTTTTTTAGGTGTCTACATGGCTTTTTTGATGCTTTTGTACAGCTCTGCGTCCTGTTCCCCAGCAATGTGATCACCTATGTGGGAACACGCACTTTGCACGTAGACGGAGCATGCACTGCAGGCTACGCGCTGGCTGCATATGTGCCTGGCTTCCTCTGTGCGTTCGAACCCAAAACAATTTTTTCTTTTGTTTTTATAGTGCATTGAAAAAAAATGTAAATGCCTGATTGAATTTTTAAATAAAAAAATGTTTAAAGAAAATTAAAAAAAATTTTTTGACCGGCTAAAACTTCTGTGCTTACTCTCTTGAGAACTCATATTGCATTTGCACATGTCCCCCTCCCCAGTCCTCTTACAGCAACACAGATTTCGGTCTTCTTAAAAGCCACTCCCCACAGCACACGAAGAAGCGTGGCATCCAGTTCTGTTGATGTGCACACACTAGTATTCTCTTACCTGCTTTTCATTTTCTAATGGCCGTGCCTTTGTTTTTGCTGGAGTAGAGGACATTTTCACACGAGAAGTGAGGTCTGTGCTTCATTTCATCCCTGTAAACATAAGATATGTCTCATGTGCCATGAACACTGAGGAGTAATAGAAATCAAAGTGCATCATGCAAATAAAATGGTACAATTTTAGTTTCTCTTTAAATTAGAAGGAGGCGATAACCTGAGAGAGAGAATTCATCATGGGGTGGCCAAGTGACATGTAGCCCTGGCAAAGGGTTTGAATGCAGGGAACAGAACAAGCAGAAGCTTAGGATTAATTCCCAGTTAATTGAGGCCAGTCATGGTTGTCATCACGAGCTGCCATCTCCTCCTTGATAGTTTTGTTGCCTCCTGCGTTTCTAGGGTGTCTATGCACCGAATGCTCTCCTCCCACCGGGTGAGAAGGCTTCTGCCAGTTTGGGCAGCCTTGTGTTGAACCAGGCATTGTGAAGCCGAGGGCACTGGACCAGGGCTATGGGTTTGTGTGGCTGGTGCATGTCACTTGAATCCAAATTTGGAGGGGGCTTGTCCAGTACAGAAGGGAAGCAATGCGTCTTTGTGCCTCCATTATAAAGAGTAAGGGGGGCTGGGGGGGGGTGCACCCTCTCACTCGCCTGCCATACCTTGAGGGGATTTGGGTCTCTTGGGAGGTTATTTGCAAGTCCCCAGAGGAATGGATCCGGTGCCGCTAGATGCTGTCTCAGTCCCATGGTTGCCCAACTCTGTCTCTCTCCCATTTTCTCTCTTACCAGTTCAGCCTGTGAGGAGCCTATACCTCAGTGGCCTGTATAGTAGGTCTTAATCGTGGCCTCCCCTGAGGCATGCCCATGCCTTGTAGGTGTCTCTCAGACACAATTTTGTGGACCCAGGCAATACATTCTGCCCCTCAGGCACTAATCCCTTTGTCCAGGCTTCAGCCTTTCCAGCCTCGGCCCATTTCTCTAGCTGAGGCTCTCAGCCTTGGCCCCCTGGTTTGGGCTTCAGCCCGTGGACGTCCCTGCCTCTTGTGGAGTATCTAAGCACCCTGCCGTGTGGCCTCCAAATGAGCCCTGCAGCCACTCCCAGGCCACCAGGAAGAAACAGAAACACCAGCAACTGCTTCCAACTGAAACACTTAAACCCCGCTCTGGCCCTCTGTGTTGTGCAAAGGCCTCATCCTGCTCCGCTGGCTCCCTCCCAGCCTCTGGAGAACCTTTCCCAGCCCACCGCTTCCTCTCCTTAATGGCCCGGGCAGGCAGGAGCTCCTCTCTCCCCAGACATCAGGGCTACTCCTGCCTGCTGTAGCCCAGGAGCCAGGGTTTATATATCCCCTCTAAGCTCCACCCCTTCTGGTCAGGTGCCTCTGACCACCCAATCAGTTGCAGTGCACAGCTTGCTCTCATTGGCTGCCACTTGCCTACCTGTGCTGCCTTTGCTTTCCTCCTACCAGCCCCGAGCTCTGCCCTATTGCCATGCCACTAGCGCAAGTCTTCCTTGCAGTCCTGTATCCCTACACCCGGCTTCCCTGGCGGCTTCTTCTCCTGTAGCTGCCCTTGCCCACTGCCTGTGTCGGAGTGCAGCTGCCCTCTTCTGCTCCAGCAAGAGGGTCTCTTAATCCCTATGGCACCTGCACCCTTGCTGCCTGCCCCATGGCCTGGAAGCATAATCTGGTGGCAGCAATGCCACAGGAAACCAAACCGCCTTACACCCTTTAGACACCATTGTTACCTGTAGACCTGGCGGTTCAGCGGGCTGCCCCTTCTGGCAAGGAGAAGGTGGGCGCGATACTTTCCCACTCCGTCTTTGGCTTCCACCAGCTGGGACCATTCTTTGCAGCCCCTCTTTGGTGTGCTGGGCTTGGGTTTCTCTGGGACGGCATACATTTCCTCTGGCCTGTACCAAGCTGCCACAGGGAGCATGATCTACCCTGCCAAGAAGATGACATTCAGAAGCCACAGGAACCTGCTTGCAGGGGCCAGCTCAGATGATGTCCTCCACTTCTTTCTGCTCCAGATCCTTTGATTTCGGGCACTTCTTCTTGCAACCAAACATGCCCACTTCGTGTTGCACTGGGCCACAGAGGGGGCATTTTGCATAGTGGAGGATGGCCAGCTAGTCCTAAAACTGTGACCACATGAAAGGCGTGTGCGGAGGAGGGAAAGGGTTTCAGTCTCTGGCTGTAAAGGTAGTTTTTTACTGAGGAATTCTTCATCCCCAGCCCCTGGGATGATGGTTTGAAAAGCCTCTGGGTTTGCTCCCCTGGCACGTGCACGTGACCTTGCTCACCAGCTTAGCGCCTGTCTGGAGCTCTTGGCCAAGTTAGCAGAGCTCTGATCCTTCCCATTCCTGCATCTTTCACCCCTGTGACTAATCAATCACCAACTGGTTCATCTTTTAAGATTTAATAACCACACAGGCTAACCTGCTTGGCCGGGTTGGTGATATCCTAAGCTGCTGTTTCTCCTGAGTGCCATAACTCAAAAGGAGAAATGATGGAAGAAACAGTGAGGAAAGCAAACCACAAGCAAATGCTTCAAACTTTACAATTCACATTTATTTTGAAAAAATGTTTTGTTAAAAATACTCCTACAAAGGCATTGGAGCAGCAGGTTTTTGTTTCCCTTATAAATACATCTGATTCACTTTATTTATTTATTTATTTTTCTCAAGAACATCTCAAAGATGTCTGACGAAACCAGGGGAAACCCTGATCTGAATGGAAGACACGCATCCCTGTGAGACAAGGACCTGCACACTATCTCCCCATTCACATTTAAAAAAATACAAATACTGTCATGAAAAGCATTACGTTGTCTACAGGACCACAGCCAATGCACAGGGTGATACAGCAAGAGACCAGGACGGGGGCCACCCTTTGGACCCGTCATATAACAAGGTTACCCACATGGCCAGTGTTGAGTGCAACATGGGATGGAGCACTGACTACTTACATGTGTTTTTTGGCAGTCAAAGGATTCAGCTAATTCCCCCCCAAATTTCCTCCCAAGGAGGGTTTCACTCATGAGGCCATGAGCCACTGCGAAGCAACGCAGACATTTTTTAACCACATTGAGGGTCAAGTGGAGAATTGGGAGACCAGCAAAATAAGCTTTCACGTGCCAACACCACCTCGTTCCTAAATAACAGCACCAGCTCTTCTGTTAAGGTACCATGGGTAGGTACCATCTGGACACGGGAAATTCCCCGCATGCTATAGGTGGTATTACTGTGTCCCCTATGGAACGATGCTAACAGGCAAGAGAAGCGCTCTCAACCACCCTTTTCTGTGCTGGCTAGACTCATACTTATCCATATCCCCCTTCCTCGCGGTCTTGCTGCACTAACGGGTTTCTCTGGGAAAGAGCAGGTATTTCCCTTGGCTTTGCTGACCGGCTCTGGGTACACAGCATCATTAGCCAGGACAGCTTCTCCTTTATGGGTTCTGGGCAAAATGCTGCCTTTCTGGAAACACGGAGAGAAACTTGACTCTCTCCCATTTTTCAGAAGCCCACTAAAAATATGAGACAACTTCTGGTGTGACTGAAAAGGAGTCTGTATCACACAAGCCAACTCACTCGACATTCAACTGAGGTCTTGGGCAAAGGCTGGCAACCTCTGGTCAATGGGCCAGATCCAGTCCACGGAGCCATTGGATCTGGCCTGCAGAGTGGGGTCGTCGGCAGCCGTAGGGGGCTTCTCCTACTCTGTGCTGCACCACACCGCAGCTAGGCCCTTTGCCCAGGCCACGCTGCGGCTGAGCAGAAGAGAAGTGGTGGTAGGGAGAAACAGCAGCAGCATCAGCTCACGTAGGACCAGGGCAAGATCAACCTCTTCCTGCTGCACAAACACGGGCAATTCCTTGTGCCGCTTGCAAGACAGGCACAAACATCTGGTGCACAGGCTGGGACAAACGGCGCATTTCTCTGTGGGGACGTGGTCATGCCAGGCTGTTTGCTTTGTGTTTGGGATCACAACAAGCTCCATCCGCTCTGGACTCCCGCTCAGGGCCTCACAAAACCTGCTCACCTCTCCGGTGGCACCCAGGAGAGCGAGGCAACGGACCCCCGAGGACACTGGCAGAAGTTGGAGGCAGCGCAGGAGCTTAGAGCCCGAAGTCACTTGTTTATGGTCACCAGGGACCAGCAGCTGTTCTGGTTGCCAGCAGCTTTGCCTTCAGTCTTCCCCTTCCTTCCCAGCTGATCAAGGCAGAAACTCATTCAGAGACTGCAGCATAAGTAACGGAGGACAAGGGAACTGCCCCACGGACACCGGGATCTACTTTAGGGCTCCAGGTGATGTTCAGGACAGCACCAGCAATTCCCACTCTCCCCTGTCCTCAGGAGTGCCCTCTCCCTTTCCATGATCTCCCTATACCTCTTCTTTCCATAAAGACACGCTCTTTCCAAGGCAGGCCACGGGTGCCCCATCCCTGCCTGCTTGGTTTGGGGAGGAAGGGCACATCCTGCGTCTGAGCAGAACCTCATGAACGGGCCCCAGACAGTCTGAGACCGGAGGAAGGATGGTCAGTGGTTAGGAGATTCATTTCTGGCTGTTACGGACATCCTGTGGGCAAGTCGCTTGGGGGGAGATCCAGAGGCACACAGGGTTTCCATTGGAGTTGGTGGGGAGCGAAGTGCCCGCTCACTTCTTTTCGTGATGGGCACCTTGCATGGATGAAACGTCTCCCATCCTTCAGCTGTGCCAGTGTCAAACGTCCGGGATGCCCCCGACTGATATTTCCTTCCTGTTGCCATACTCCGCATTCACGGGTTAGTAGGGGTTGAGTGTCATCGTAACCCAGGATGGTTCTTTTTATTTAGCTTGACCTGTCCTTGCTTCTTCCTCAGACCTGCAGAAGGGTCCTTTGTGCCCGGAAGTTTGTCAAACGTCTCGAAACACGTCTCCCATCTATATGGTTGGTCCAATAAAAGAGATCCCAGAAGAGCCGAACAAAAAACCCTTGCCTCTATTCAGTCTAGAGAGGTCAAACCAGAGTTGTGACTAGAATGGCACATGCTTGACATGACAGCTCTGGTGTGACCTTGTCTGGTGGCTTTTCCACGGAGCGTCACTGTGTGTGACAAAGGGATCACTGCTTCTTTGCTTGGGCTGCTGACTATGAGTTATCCTCTTGCTTACAGCTGCTCCGATTCAAAGCCAGTCCAATGACGTCAGGGTTGCCTGATATCAAGTAAGTACAAGGAAGAAGAGGAATGATCTCCTTGACATTCACATCACAGCAATTAACTAACACCACTGTTTAATAAATCAATGGCCTTGTGGGCAACATGTACACAGCTCCTGGAAAGCCTTGTATGAGGTCCACCAGTTCTGCAAGTCACTGGTTGCTAGTTGTTGGGGGAGAGCTCAGGACCGAGAGACGATATAGATATCGAGCCTATGCAGGAATCAGGCCCTACAGAGCAAATCCTTGGCTGCTATAAGGTAGCACTGCTCCCACAACCTCTCTGACTTGGATGGATTATGTCCATTTGCAAGAGGCTAAGGATCTGCCCCGGTTTCCTACCTTTGGGACAGCAGGCATAAAGAAGAACCTCTGCAGGGTGAACCCAGCACTAGGTCCTATCTGTGTCCCCCACTGCTGCTGAAGGTCAGCTATTTCTCAAGGCCACGCTGTACTTGCATGTGCTTCTTGAGTTTATTTTTCTGTTATTCCAGAGTAGCTCCTGGCTGCTAACGTTTGCACAGGGCTGGAGGGGACAGCTGGCCACACTTATTAACAGTGCAGATGCTCCTACCCTTACCCCAGGACCTCCCACACTGCTGTCTCCCATCCTGACTGCCTAACCGCAGTATTTACACTCAGGGTTGGGCATCGCCTGACTTATTGCTATTTTCAACATCACTTTGGGAATCCAGGTCAGTTCTCTTGCCAGACAACATCACTACTGATGGGACGTGTTATGGCAGCCGGACTATGGACAGTGAGAAACAAGGGGAGGAGAGCAGCAGGTCTGGAAGCTAGGCTTCATTTGCTGGGCAAAGCAGCAAAACCAGGACCAAGTGACCTGAATAAAATCAGCACGGTGAAATCATAAAAGTGTGTGCACGCATGCACACACGCACGCACACACACACACACACACATACGCACGCGCGCACACACATATACACACAAAACGTTAGGTCACAGTGTCAGCGTTACAAAGTGACTCTTGTGATCCACCCTCTGTATGAAGCTAAATGTTGCCACAAGAAGAATATTTCATTGGAAGTGAAGTTTTACACCCATGAAATAGAGCATCTTAAAGTCTTTGCAGCGACTCTGTTCTCTGAGGTACAGATGCTTGCTCCAGAAGCATTTACAGGCCAAAGGTAGGCAAGGAACTTCAGACAGCGGTGTCTCCTGTTCTCCAGAAGAACCGGAGAGACACACAACATACGGGTTTGTTTTCTGGCGTACGTCAAATTCTCCATTAGTCCCGAGTAAGATGTCACAGTGATGCCAGGTATTAACAGACACGAAAACATGCACTTATTGTATTGATACCAAGTGATTTTTGGTCAGTGGAAGAAATGAGGATATGCCTTTCTCTCTGCCTTGCGGGTGGCTGCCACAGG
>NW_005842063.1:1133636-1154494 GCF_000455745.1 Alligator sinensis | reverse complement strand
GATGCCAGCCACCCCAGCTCTGAACAAGCCTTTCACAGTGGGTTGGCTCAGGTAGGTAGAGGTGGATCCTGCCAGCCTGCCGGTGCGGAGATTGAGTGCATTAAGACAAAGGGTCTCCAAATTAAATTGACCACAAGTTCCCCTCAGGGCCCTGCCTGAAGAGGATGGGCTCTGAAGCCTGCAGCATGGACACTTCTGCTGGGTTTCGGGAAGCATGGTCGCGGAGGACAGTCCAGGACTGTCTGTGAAAGACAACACAAGAGCAGTGTGCGGCCCTTCCAGCCCGGTGCCCCTCAGGAATTTGCTGGATGGTTTTCTACCGAGGCAGCTCTGCTTTCACACGTTTCCCATCTGCATACATAACTAGTGGCCTGTGGTGATTAAACTTAGGCTAGACCTGTCCCTCCTTCCCCTAGGTCTGCCACCAAGCGGCCTCATATGGTACCTCTGGGTGACACGGGGCACGTCTACACGTGCACCGTTACTGTGTAGTAATTTAGGTTACTGTGCACTAACCAAAAATGACTGCGTAGTACCGGTGCGCATCTACACATGTGTGTCCATCCTGTGCAGTAACTATGGCGACTTGTGCCATCTTGGGCGTAAATTTGCTACCTGCATGATCCAGGTAGCAAATGTACACCTGAGCAGTGACTGTGCAGTAAGGCACGTGTAGATGCCTTACTGCCGCAGTAACCAGTCCGTACATAGCATTACTGCACTGTAACGACTGCATGTGTAGACACCGGTGTAAACACTGCTTACTGCACAGTTATTTACTGCACAGTAAATGTACGTGTAGACATGCCCCCTGAAAACAAGCCCATGTTAAAATATGGCACCTGAACTGGGAGAGAGAGGCACCGTAGATGCAATCTCTCTGGTGCTCTGTGCTTCTATTGGGTATAGAGCACATATGGCAGCCCCCAGTTTCCCAGCATGCCTATGATACCGACAAGGTCAGCATCGCTGTCGCTTGTATGCCATTGCTGTAAATCAAGCCTAGACCACAATCAAGAACTGGGCTGGTTAAACACTGGGCAAGTTAAAGCATGCTTCAGCTGATTGTATTTTGGAAAAATGCTAACCAGGCTGACACTTCCCGGCCCGCTTCCAGCTGACACAGCCTACGATCTTCTCCCATTGCTCATTTCTCACCCTTCGTCGTCAGACACTGGATCAAATTCTGCTGTCCGTGCCACCCGTGGAAAGGCTACTGAGTTCAGGGAAGCTGATCAGTATTTACACGGAGGTCACTGAGAGCAGAATTTAGCCCACTGTCTACAGTAAGATTAATCAGAGGTTCCCACTGATTCCAGGTGGATGTTTGGATGTTAGCTCACGTCCTAACAGGGAAACACCTTGCATAAAAGAAAACCCACCCAGCATCTCTGCGGATTTTGGGCAAGCGGACCCTGGACAGGCAGACCTTGCAATTCAGGCACCTGCTGCTGTAGCTGTGCAGCAAACACGTTCGAGAGCACAAGTGCTAAGAAAAGAGGTCAGAAGAAACTGCCCGTTGTCTCTCAACCTCTCAACTGTGCTTTGTCTCCGGGTCTAATCTGAGGAGGAAAATATTACGTATTTTGTGCCAGGCTTTCCATATTTTACAGGCAGTCACTACAAAAAGGGCTAAAAAAATCAGCCTTAGGATTCTACCCACAGCCAATTCTTTTCCCTCTTGGCGTTGGCCATGGGGAAATAAAGCAATTTAAGTTCCCTGGGAACATATCTTCAAGGCCTCCGTGCCACTGAAAAAGGTGTACCCATAAACATGACATGGCAACGCTAAGTGAGGCTCTAGAGACGCAGGAGGACACTCAACATGCCCACAAGGAGCAGGCCAGGCCTAGTCAGTAGGATTTGGGTGAGGATGAGCTGGAAGAGCAAATCCAAGATTTTTCTCTCATACTTTCCCCTACAACTTGGCCAGTGATATCTAGTCATTTGTCCTGTAACTAAAGCAGTTATTGCAGTTGCTTCTCGATCCGCTGACTGACCCTTCAGTTGCTGTGGTTGGTCCCGGGCGGGCCCTGCAGGTATGACGCATGCTCACGTTCGCCATTCAAGACTCTCCTAAAGGTGGCTGGATAAAAATGAAGCATGGCCCCCCGAACCTATGCCCCCCCGTGGAAGGGAGAACGTGTCTGAGGGGCGCAGAGAACAGCCACAAAGCTACCGCAATGGGTATTTCACAACTGGCCCTTTACTTGAGTCCAAGCGTTGAGGAACCTCATTTCAAGGACACCTCCGGCTACCAGCTGCTGTCCCTAGCTTGCAACTACTGCCCCATGCATCGGCCCCTCGTCTGTCCCAGCTGGTAGGTCAGTGTGGCTCTCGGCTTCTCCCCTTCCACAGGCCCCTAAAGCAGCAGATCCCAGCAGGCCAGGCTGCTCTTCCCCCTTGGCAGGATAGCTGGAAGCCCAACACTTAGGAACATCTGTCAGGCAATGAAAAATTACAAAATAACAGGCAAACAGGAGGAAATATGCATAAAAAATTGTTCCCCTGGCATAGTGTCGAGTCAGGAAGCTGGACTTCTCCTTCCACCAGGAGAAGGTTCAAGTTCTTGAGAGAGATGAGACTCGGAAGTGTCATTTCCTTTTCATAAAAAACCCAACTGACCGACTGACCGACCAAAATATTCCGACCCCAAACCCACAGACTGGTGTTAACAAACAAGGTAAAAGGACAAGTCTTCAAACAACAACAACCAAAAAAAATAACTGTACACATCAGCATTTGTAATCAAAAACTACTACATACTGTACTTGGGAAGTCTTCTGAGAAAAGGTCATTGGCAACTAGTGAGGACATCACTAAAAGTCTTGTGCATATGATATGTATGAGAAAATGATGCCGTTGGAGGGATGGACGGGCAGACACTCGGAAAAAGTGTCCCTCGCCAAACTGTTCTGTGTCGAGAGAAAGAAACAGCTATAAAAAGGATCGGTTTCCCCATCCCCCAGCCCCGACGGCCCCAGGTTCCTCAGCTGCTGGGAAGAGACCTCTAAGCTCTCTTTATCTGCTTAAAAAAAAAATTCGGCTCTGAAGTTCATCGCTTTTGAGACGCTGTCGGTCCATTGCATGGAGAGAGCTCCTCAGCTCTCCTTCCCCCGTCGCTCGGGCAGCGCGGAGGCTTTCAGGGAGGATTGCTGGCTTCAGGACATCCCCAAAGTCACCCTCCCACGTCGGAAAAGGAAGAGTGCTTCCCACATCTTTTACTGGGTTTTTTTTCCCCCATCTTCTTGAAAAAGTCCCTTTACTCCAGAGGTGTCTGGGGCTGGCTGGAGCAGCCTTGTGCAAGAAGAAACTGAAAGAAGCTGCTCTTTGGTCTCCCTTTGGAGACTCTTGTGGATCTTGGAGCCCTTGTCAAGAATGCCATTGCTTTTATTATTATTTAAAAATATTCCAGTTTTCTTTTTCAAAATATTTGTCTTTTTTTGTTCCCTTTTTCCATCGCTTGCATTTTCGTAGTTCTTGGTGACTCCTTGTTATTTAGGACGTTTCTTCCTGTTGCCGTGATCCTCAGAGCAGCTGCCTGTCTCTGGTGATGCAAAACACTCAAGAACTGGAGCCTGGACATACAGGGGCAACGGGGAGCGGGGCCTTGAGGACGAGGAGTGTGAGGACATGAATGTCAAACCTCCACAGACTGGATCTGGTTCATCTGTGCTCGCATCACCTGGATACTGTTCAGGATTTTCTTCTGATGTCCTGCTAAAGTGACCCCAACTCGCAGAATGTCCCTGTGGCATAAACACACACACAAGACGGGTCAGTAAGGAGCCTCCCCCTGCACACAGAGCCCAGCTGTTTGCCAAGCAATCTCCTGCTTAGTTCTTGAGCAAGTCTGGACTCCTGACTGTCTCTGAAACAACTCAAATGAAACGGATGAAACCGGACTGTGTTTTCCATTCAGGGGACTTGTGCTGTCTCTGCTCCCTTGTCGTTCGCTAGCCTATTTCTCCTAGATTCTTCAAGCAAGCAAAGCAGGAGTATGCGCAGCAGAGCTACGTACTGATACGGCTGCGTACGCTACAGGTCTGTGCTAGGATGTCAGGACGATACCCCTCTGGGCAAGGGGTGGGCTACACTCGGGAGCGTCTACACATGCATTAAAGTGCTTTAGTTAAAGCACATTAAACCTAGCACCTCCTTTGGGAGGTACTAGGAACATGTGCATTAGCTTGCCTTATTGTGCATTAACTGAAGAGCACAGTTTTTAAGTGATGCTTAATGAGCATTAACCTATTTTAATGTGCATTAGCTAAATAGCACAGTTTTTCAGTGATACCTTAATGTGCATTAAAATAGGCTAACATGCATTAAAGCACACACGACGTGCCCCTCCAGTTTTCTGAGCAAGTGCTTTAACCACTTAGCTGTAGGGTCTCCCCCACTACTTGGCCTCTCTACCACCTTAACCAAGGGCAATTGTGTTTTCATGGAGGATGCAGGTATTTCAAGAGCTGTTTTTGGCAACATTCATGATTCTTAGCTAACTAAAATGGGGCTCTAGGTGTAGGGCAGTAAGCTTCATGGATTATCCTGGAGCTATGCACCCTGGGAGCCCTGGGGTTCCTGGGGGTCAGTGCTTATCGTGATAGCCATGGCTGCAGAAAGCCTGGGCTGTCTCTTTGGATTAAGAGGGATAAACTGGAGGAATCCTCCCTGGAAAGCTGATTTTGGGATCTGCTAAACTGAATGGCCTTTATGTACTATTTTGATGAATATGCAAATTTTGATTTTGATTTTGCTAAGTATGCGAATTCTGATGCAACACTGCATCATTAGAGCTCTTCTGACCAGAGGTATTAACATGGTACCTGCGACAGCTGAGCTCAGAGATCTGCATGTGCTCATGCTTGTATTTACTATTATTATTATTATAATAACTACTATTATTGTTGCTGTTCTTGTTATTCTAGTTATTACTATTATTATTTTATTGTTGCAGTTGTGCTGCTTGCTATGTCCAGAGCTTGGGTATGCGTTTTTCTGCCTCTGAACCTCTCCTCCTTGCTCTCAGGTTTTCCTATAACACCTGCGACTGCAGTGTCTAAGCCTAGATTGTAGGATTTGTAAGTCAGGGCCAGTGCTCCATGGAGAAGCAGTGGATATGCAAATTCATTGTTATGTGGATATTTTCAGGCACAGAACAAAGCAACACCAGCTCTTCTGGGCTCTCCAAAGCCTTTTCCAGGTAGAGATCTGCATGCGATGGACAAGTCCCGAATGACAATAAATAATTAATTGAGGGGAATCAATGAATCCAGAAGTACCCTCTCTGTGCTGCAGAACTGCCTTTTGCCTCCTGAAACAATGTCCTGGGTCCATCCTGTCCTGTATCGCTGTGCAACATTTTGGGTTTGGGGGAACACCACTCAAATCTGCCTGTGACTGGGGGGATTAAAGAAATCAGACAGCCTGAATTCTGGCTGGTAAACAGAAAGGTGGAGAGACAGTCTGCAGATAAGAGAGAGGAAAATATCTGCAGAGTATGGGAGTTTTGCAAGAATGGAAAATATTAAGTGGCCTTTTGGGAAGTCAACAGACTAGTACTATATAACGTATGGGTAAGACGGGTACAATATCAAGATAAAAGTTAATAATGGCCAATTGCTATAAAACTTGTGAGCTATTTGCTTCTGTTTTGGGACTACAGCTCCTGGCACTTACTCCATGGTCATCTGTGACACCACATCGAAGGTGGTGAAGCCGGCGTTGGCGAAGCTCTCCTTGTACTGGCCCATCTTGATGGCATCCAGCCATTCATCCACTGTGTTGAAACTGGTGTAATCTGGGATTGTGCGGTCAAGTAAAGGGAGGTTAATCCTGAAATACAGAAACAAAGAATGAGCAGGGGTTTCCCCCCACTCCGCCAGGTGTGACAGTGCCAGGAGCTCTGGGATGCTTCTGGACGTAGCCATGCACACCCTGTCTCCGCGTGGATGATCTGATCCAAGGACGGACCAACAGGATGAGTCAGTTTGTGGGGCTGGATGAAATGTTATCCTTTCCTCTCCGTACTGGTAGAATTAGCAGGTCAGATCTAGTATTATCTTGTAATATGAGAACAGAATTAGCCATCAGGTACTCCCAGCTCTCCCATGCACTTTCTAGATAGTACTTCCCCTCTATTTCTCAGCATCCCAACCTGCACAATGGAAATAAAATTACAGACTTCATTTGGGTAGAGAAAGAGGAAGCATATCACTAAAGTTTGCTGAGAAGTTCAACACAAGAAGGCAAGAAAAATGTGTGCTAGGATAGCCCCCAAAAGGATTCACAGCCATACACCCTCCTACCTTCATCGCCCTTCTGCAAGAGTCTGTAGCATCTGCACTGAGCGCCGCATCCAACCACCTGCTCCACTTCTATATCCTGTCTGAACAGGTCTACGGATTCTGCCCTGCCTTTTCCACACCTTCTCAGATATTCTTGCCAGAGGACTGAGGCTGCACTTGATCAGGATGCAAGCGTGCACTTTTAGCTGGGGCTGCCTTTACAGACGGTCCCTCTGGGACCCGTAACTAGTTACCATTCATCTTACAGGTCTGCAGTTGTTCTCAGCTCCTAAGATCCACCTTATCTCAGGGCTTAATCCCTTTGTTTTGTTCAAAGGGAAAGAACCAGAGAGCCAGATGCCCTGTCACCTATTAGGTGTGGAAGTGCAATCCTGTTCCACCCTGCTTGGGGCCTTGAAAACCTATTTAATGCCTTCTCCTTGTTGCTTTTTTATAACACGCGCTTATCAAGGGTCAGATGATGGCGTATTACGCAAGTAGATGCACTGATGGATTTTCAGGGACTGGATCAGGGTTGAACAGAGTCCTACTTAAGCACTTACATCCAGTTAGACAACTAGTAAGTAAAAGGGAATCTGGCCCCATGACGTCTGCATTATTAAGGCCAAAGCCTGCGCTCCTCCATGGAGCGTACAAGCCTCATGAACAGTGGGAAGGACCTGTCCCTTTGCTGCATCTTTTCAGTTTCCTCCCTAGTTCTTCCATCTCAGACCCTTGCGTCCGCCTCTCTCTCCATGTCCCCCTGCACACATGCCGAGTCAGGAAAGCAAGGTTTTAACACAGCGTGCCGCTCACTTACAGCCTCCAGCTCTTCTGTTCTATGCAAAACAAGTCCCTTATCACAGTCTTTGCCTTATCCGTGTGTCGCATGGCTGCAAGCGTACACTGGATCCAGACACTGCATGCGTCTCCTTCTCAAAATATCACTTCTCTACACTCAGATGGCCACACCAAAAATCTCAGGTCATTTAATGGGACTATTGGTTGGTACAGAAAGCCTGGGGTCCCCGTTCCCTGGCAGAGCTTAAAAATACTGTTTAAGAAAGTGAAGTCTGCAGAAACCTCTTTCTGCTTCCCCTGGTACTACACACAGCTCAGAGCATGGAGGAGGACACGTGCTATAGATTCAAGCCAAGGGAAGCAACGTCTGCTGCGGACACAGGAGATATTGTCACCCGTGGAGAACAGGAATTTGGGCTATGGTTACACAAGCCCTAGCCGAGAGACCTCGACTTCCCACTCTGGTGTGGACACAAAGGACCCATCCTTGACAGAGTTTGGTGGAAACAGTCAAGGGACACGCAGGGAAGGAAAGGGCGAGAGGAGAGGTGCCTACCCGGAGGAGACGGGGGCTATGGCTTTCAGGCTGTTGGGGTTTCGGATCATCTTGTCTAACGTGTTGACAATCTGCCCGAATTTCGGCCTATGGTTCCGGTCCTTCTGCCAGCAGTCGAGCATTAGCTGGTGCAAGGCATTGGGGCAGTCCATGGGAGGGGGGAGCCGGTAATCCTGCTCTATAGCATTTATCACCTGCAGAAAAAGAGGCAATGACAAGTTCAGTGCAATCAGATTGTCCTCCCGAGGGCTGTCAGGAGGAGCGGGCCAGCAATGGTTTTGCCCTGAAGATCTCTCTTACAGTCTGCTGCAGACAGAGCAGAGCTGTGACCATGCAGGCAGTTTAGGGATCTTTAGCTTGTTCCTGATTTCCAGCTGATTTATCCTCCCCACCCCGGCAGGAGCCCTGGGATCTCCTGCTAACTTACGTCCTGATTGGTCATATCCCAGTAGGGCCGCTCGCCGTATGACATCACCTCCCACATGACTATGCCGTAGCTCCACACGTCGCTGGCTGATGTGAATTTCCTGTACTGAATGGCTTCAGGTGCTGTCCACCGTATTGGGATCTTCCCACCCTGCAGGATAGGAAGAGAGAGACCAGTGAAAGAAAAGGAGAGGGAAAGTCGAGTGTCCAGCTCATTTGCTTCCAAAAACCCTGGCAAAATTTTTGAGCTATGAGATTACAAGTATTCCAGCATTTCTTCACTCATTCACACCTATATATACACTCGTGAATGCACTCTTGCACATGGCAATCAGGACTCATAGTAGAGACGATATCTTTTATTAGACCAACAACATTTTTGCAAAAAAAATTCTTTAATTGCAAGCTTTTGGGCACAAACACCCTTCATCAGGCATGCCCGATAAAGGGTGTTTGTGCCCGAAAGTTTGTAATTAAAGACATTTTTTGCAAAAACCTTGTTGGTCTAATAAAAGATATCGTCTCTACTATGAGTCCTGATTGCCTTTTCCTCTCGATCAATATGGCTACAACCTGGATACCTTCTTTCACATGCAAATGCACACACGTGTGTAAATACATTCACACTTACACAAACTCTCACATCAGCCAATACTCCCTTGAGAAGGGCTAAAACGTCTCCAGAATTTCTAAACATGATAAATGATAATTCCCTAACCGAAACAGCATTGCACCCATCAGGGGAGGATTCGGTGTTAGCCCGAAGGAGTACTATGGTGGCTAAAACCTAATCTGATTCATAAGGGAAGCGAGAGCGGGTATAAAAAGCTAAATTAAAAGTATAAATTACAAACGTAAAAAGGGGGAACTTGCTAGAAATAAATATAAGCCAGAAGCTAGGCACTGTAGGAAATTGCTGTGTGAAGCAACAGCAAAGAAGTCTCTCTTCAGCAGAGCTAAGGACAATGCATTCATTTATTAGGAAGAAAAGGAGACCTACCAATAGGATGGGATCCTCAGTAGATGGAAATGGCAATAATAATGCAAAAAAATTAGAAGTGTTAAAGAAGTATTTCTACCCTGTATCTGGGGAAAAAAGTCAGAGGTATGCCTATCGTATGAAAATGGTGAAAGGCTTTCCACTCCGACGGTAACTCAGGAGGATCTTAAACTGCAGGTCCTAGTGCCGTGAGGAACCACGTTCCCCATCTGTGCGCGCTGCACACCAAACGAGGGCTATTCGCCCATCTTCGGGCAGCGCTGGGCACAGTGGCTCTTTTCCTCTGACTGGAAGAAGAATGTCTCACATTCGAAAGCTCATTGAACCCTACCCCGCCAACGCAGTGGGTCTAATAGAAGAGCTCGCCCACAGGAACCCTTGCCTCTTGCATAATTCCTGGGCCATCATGGCTACAGCATCACTCTAACACTATAAATTATCAAGGAAGTGAGCAAACATCTGCGATGCCAACCACACTGTGCATCGGCTCTGACAATGCAGCGAAGTTTTAATTATTCATGAGACGGTTGCCCTGAATTCTCTGAAACGTGCTGTAGCCTGAGACAGGCACCGAGACCACAGCAATGTGCGGGATCAACATTATGTTACCTCTGCACGCGGCTTATCTCTTGTTTGTGGGTAGTGTAGTGAGAATTGCAATCTTCTGCTGTCACTGTTTTTCTCCGTGTTGCTTTCAATCTCTCCTTACGAGGTCATGGCTTATTTATAGTAGGGTTTCTCATCAATACTAAGTTTCATACAGCGGTCTGTCATTATAGGGCATTAGGCACAGGCAGCAATGCAATTTAAGGACCGCTGCCTCCTAGACAATGGGGACAGAAGATGGACAACCCTAGTGCAAAGATGAGTGGTGCCATCGTGGTAATAAGAGCTGTGGCACTGGCATCTGTTATACTGGGATTTCTGTCACACAGGTATCTGTGCACAAATTGGCTTCACCACAATTAATACCCTGTGTGCACTGGGGGTCTGTTCTGACTAATAAAATGCAATGTCTCCATTGCAAGAACCTTACTAAAGGGTGTGTGCGTGTGTGCGAGCATGTATGGTCGTGTGTATGTGCATGTACATGAGGATGCCTAAGTGCGAGTATACTGCATTAGCAGGTGCATGTCAGGGTATATCCTTATATAAGTAAAGATATAAGTAAGTAAATATGCATGTGTGGGAGTGTGTGAGTATGGGCCCCGCTACACGTGCAAATTAAACCCATATAGAAACCAGCGACAGAGCTGTTATACTTCTTCAAGCACTAACTTTGTAGCTGGTTGGCTCCTTTTACAGCTGGACAGTCTTTTTTACGGTGTGATTGTTACTTTGCATGCTGGCTGGTCTACCTTTATTGCACCATTAACTGTGTGGTAATTACATTGCATGTGTGGCTAGTCTAAATTTATTGTGCGATTCACAAGCGAATTGCGTAGTATGTGTAATGTGGAGCAGGGGCCTGTATATGTGAGCCCAATTAGTAGATGTGTGTGTGCTTGTGTGTGGAGGTGGGTGTACACCTATGTGAAACGGTGGGTTTCTCCTCCCCCTGACGTGGGTTCAGAAGGGGCAGAGCCCTTCCCCATTATGAGAGGCTCTTCCCAGGGCCAAGCTTTGCTCTCATATTAGTGGCCTTTTAAGTCAGAGCCCATTGCCCTTTCCCAGCCTGGGGGACCCTGATGTGCATGCTTCTGCTGAAGGCAAAGAGATGGCTCAGGGGGTCAGTAACAGGGTGAGGGGTCTCTAGCAGGGCTCACAGGGCTCCTCCTTCTCCCTCTCACCCTCTGTGACCCTCTTCCCTTGCATCCTCTAGAGACGGGAGCTTTACCAGGGCACTGGTGTAGGTGGGGTCCGAGGTGTCGTCCTCCAGGAAGCGTGACAGGCCGAAGTCAGACACTTTGCAGACCAGGTTGCTGTTGACGAGGATGTTGCGTGCCGCCAGGTCCCGGTGCACGTAGTTCATGTCCGCCAGGTACTTCATGCCCGCGGCAATGCCTCTCAGCATACCCACCAGTTGGATCACCGTGAACTGCCCGTCATTTTGCTGGAGGGGAGAAATGAGAGGCCCAACTGGGATGTGTTTGCAATACGCCCCAGGAAAAAGGCAGGGGAAGAGGCATATTAAAGTCCATGGCAGTGCTTCCAGTGACTTGCCCATATGGCCCATGGGAGCATGTGCCTGGACGTGCAGTGCGAGTGTATATGTGCTCGTCCTACATGTTGATAGATGTATGTCCATGAGTACATACTATGTGTGTAGTATGCATGTGTGTGTATGCATGCACCTTGTGTGGATGGTGTGTGTGTAAGTGCGTTTAGTCTGCACACGTATCTTGCAGTGTAGCATATATGCGAGGAGGGAGCATGCACTATACATATTGAGAGGGTTATGCCTGCCTACATAACCTCTGTATGTGCTCTGGTGGGTCAGGTGTATGTGGATGTGTTTGCACCTGACTTTCTGTCTTGTGTTACCGATCCATGCTGGTGGGCAAGGTTGGAAATTGCAGGGTACACAACATTCAAATGTCTGCTCCAGGTCAGGTTTAACCTCAGGTTGCAGCTGAGCAACAGCTCTCTGTGCCCTGAGACGTGCATTCGTGCAGCAGGTGCATCGGCGTTTACCAGACTATGAATCCATACAGGGTAAAATATGATTAAAGACCCATGCGCAGAGGCACTGTGTCCAGGGGAGCTGCCTGCCTGGGCATTGTGGTAGATGCTGCTGATGTCTCCACACTCAATATGAGCCCTGAGCCTTGAAAATCTGGCCCAGTGCATATGGACTAGGTACTGTGTATAAGTGAATGCACCCTGAGCGTCAATTGTGCATGCACTGTGTGTGTTAACAGCACCTGTTCAGTGTGTGTGTGTGTGTGTGTGTGTGTGAGAGACAGTGAGGAGAAGAGTGTGCCCCTTCTATGCATGCATACATGCATATCTCTGAAGCAAAGCCATCTGAAGGACATGGGAGCTTATCCCAGGATGCAGAATGAATGCCTGCCACAAGGAGAGGGGGGCACTAAGGGCTGGGCCCTGCTCCATTTCCCCCCAGTGCCAGCACCCCATCCACTGCTGTACTCTCCTTGCACCTCGTACCCGCAGGAAGGAGTCCAGCGAGCCATTCTCCATGAACTCAGTGATGATCATGACAGGGGTGCTCTTGGTGACCACCCCTTCCAGGTGGATGACGTTGGGGTGGTCGAACTGCCCCATGATGCTGGCCTCGCTCAGGAAGTCCCGTCTCTGCTTCTCTGTGTACCCTGATTTCAGCGTCTTGATGGCCACGAAGATCTCTCTCTTGCCAGGCAGCTTGAGGTGTCCACTGCACACCTCCCCGAACTCCCCTGGGCACAGGAGAGAGAGCAGGGCATGGACGACAGGGCTCCCGCGTTCTCAGCTCTCCCACCCAGACATCGAGCTACGACCACTTGTAACACCATGCAAGCCCCACCACCCAGACACCCTGCGGTTAGGCACAGTATGACCCCATGCACAGCACACCGCACCCATGCCCCACCAGCCCCTGCCCACCCATGTGCTGTGGTCCTACGCATGCCTCCGCAATGTCCTGCCTGCCAGATATTTTTAGACGGGGGGCTAAAACAAAGGAGCACCTCTGTTTTGTGCCACAAGCCTCATTCTTTCAGCCGAAGGGCACTAAACGTTGTCCCTCTGAATTAGTCCCTCCTGCGTGACTCGGGGTGGTTGGCTGCAAGGTGACCCTATACTCCAGGACAGTGCTGCTCACAAAGGGTCCAGTCTCTGCAGATATGCATGGCTTGCTTCTGAGCTCGAGGCTTTTGCACAGTGGGACACACCTGGACTGCCCCAACCCTCTTTTATTGGGAACAGCACATTCCCAGTTCCACTGGGACAAGTGAGGCTGGATCCCCAGTAAGCTCTCTCCCAGCCGCTGGGTCTGGCTGCTTTGCCCATCACTGCCCAGCCTACCTGCTCCGATCACTTGCTCAATTTTGACACAAGAGATGTCAATCTCCTTTGCAAATTCCCTGACGGCCTCATTGGGATCCTCGTAGGTGAAGGGGTCAATATAAATCTTCATCCCGGGAGTCACTGCATAGAGTCAGAAAGACAGGTGCAATCTGAATGACAGGCAGGCAGCTTCCCAGGACAGGAGGAAAGTGCGTGTCTGTGCATGTGTGCATGGTTGTGTAAGAGAAGGAAATACTGCTGATGGCTCTATGCTTAGAGATGGCGTAAGCACGTGCAGGAGTTAGGGAAACACGGAAAAGCAACAGCATTCTTGGAGCACATCCCAGGCAGAGCCTCTGCTAGCTGTGCACAGAGCCCATATGCACACGCCCTGCCCAGAAACCTTCCCCGGAGTACAGCACGCATCAAGCATGAAGGGGATCAGAGGCCGGGATAACGCGGACCCCTGCACACAGAGACAGTGATGACGCAGGAGGGACGTGGCTCCTGCTCCAAAGGAAGCAGGCCCAGCCTGAGCCTCCTCCTGGCATTGGGCAGGGAAGCAGACATCTACCGCGTGCCGTACGGTGACACACTGGCATCAAAGCCTGCCTGCCACATCCCCTGGCTATGGGCCTCAGAGCTCAAGCACAGCTATGCGGGGGTGAGAGCAGTCATCACAGCAATCAAGCCCACGGAGTCTGCGCCTGGGCTTCAAAATAACTGAGGCATGGCTGCCTGAATTATTTCAGGGTAATTTCAGATGTCAGCTACCCAAAACGCTGTCCAAAAATTTGCTTTTGGATGTACTGGGAACAGCTGGAGTGACCACACATAGCCCCCATGGCGCTAGCTCAGATGGACCTGTCATCATTATATGGCCTGAGGGGCTGGCTCTCTAATAAGATGCGATGAATGTGCTCACAGCACATTCGACAGAGGTTTAGCACTGAATAGCAAGCTGTCCTGCCCCGTCTGTCTCCTCCTTCTGTGCCAAGCTGTGAGGCCACAACCACCCATGACATGGGGGCCCTGGCAGCAAACCTAACGATGCCCCAGGCTCAGCGCCATGCCCTGAAGACCGAGCACAGAAGGAACTGATCCCGGTTCTTCTCCTAGTTTCCCCATGCCGGTTACAGTCGCTCAGAGGGAGGTCCCAGAAATGCAGTTTCTAGGCAATGAATCCCTGGTACAAAAATGCTGAGTGACTTGTTGGAAGCAACAGGGTGAGTTAATGGCAGGACTGGCATGAGAGAGACTCCAATATCTGTCCTTATTCACCCCTATATAGGTTTCACCGGAGCCCCAAGGGAGTGAGCCACAACCAGGATGGGGCATCGAGGGCTCCAGAGCAGCCGCACGAGCTGAACTGCCCCGTTGAGACAGAACAGGAAACACAGTCTGTCCAACTGAGCAGGGGGCTCCTGCCTGGGACAGGTCTTAGCGCTGCATGGGTCAGCTCTTCCCAGCATTTCCTTGGCTCTGCCTAAGACAGCCCTCTGTTTTGCTGTGCTGCAATTTGCTGCTCACGAGAGCCCAGCCCTGGAGCAAAGCACACAGCAAAATGGGCAGTATGTCTGCTTAGGGAAGGAGCACCAGTCCAAGTCCACGTACCTATGGCTGGCATGCAGCCTAGTCCCCTTCCTCTTCACGGTGCAAGGCCTGGAGGTTAAAGCTGTGGGTATTTCAGGGATGCTACAGGACACAGCAAGGTGAGGAGGGGGCTCTAGATGGTGCAGGGTGATGTGGGGAGCGGGGGTGCACTGCATTTGGGAGGGTTTCTGGAGGATACCACAGTGCAGTGGGAGTGGAGCTCTAAAACACAGTCTAATTTCAACCAATGAGCCTCGTGGCTGTGGAGGTGATTCTGGGTTAGGGTTGCACCTTGGCTAGAAGACTGGGTTTACGGAGGAGAGGGACACACATGTAAGTGTCCACTTTGCATGCATAGACTGAGCACGCGTGGTAGGCTGCTCACCAGCCACATATGTGCCTGGCTACATGGGTGCACCCTCGTGGTCTCACAGCAGCCTCTAAGGTGTGAAAAACTAGGCAGCCTGAAGCTAGTAGGTGATGGAGGAGGAGGGACCTCCCCTGTTCTAGCTGTGATGGCTGCATGGGTAGAGCAGTCTCCTACAGCACAGACTCAAGCTCTCCTTTCCCAGAAGGCGTTTAAACTGGTGTCTCTCTAAGCACCACACAGGTCAGGCACTACCCCAAGCCTTTCTGCATGCTCCTTTGGAAACCGCTCCCCTGGGCAGCCAAGAGAAGGGCCAGGACAGGGCCTCAGCTGGGCTTAGAGACTGCGCAGGGAAGTCCCAGGTGCGGTGGGCCTCTGGCTCCCAGGGCGAGCGCTCGAGCCGCTCCGCTACTACAGCTACAACAGGCGAGGATCCTCCTCTTCCATTTGATGGCTCGGACTTGTAGCCAGATATGCAAAGACATCACCATGTATGCATGCAGGTCACACATCCCGGGACTGAATGGCTACCTGTGCAAGAGCCAAAAATGCCACTGAGCTGAATACTCCCCAGCCCTCCCCCGTGGCGGCTGGACAGAGACTGGAGTCTCTTTGCTCTCCAAGGGCGCAGACGGGAGAAGAGCGGAGGTTTCTGCCAGCCGCAGCCAACAGAAGAAGCCCCCCGGCCTAGATGCAGATGCTTGCAGCCTGGCAGGCCCCTGTCACCTCCCACACCGCACAAGGAACGAGCGAACAAGAGCACACACCGAAGAGCGAGCGGACCCCCGGGCCAGGCGCGGGTGCGCGGTACGTACTGTGGCCACTGGTATAGTGCTGCAGCTTGTCGGTGTACTCGGAGTCAGCCCGCTCGAAACCCCGTCTTCTGGAATGAGAGGGAGCCCTGAGCGGGTGGGGAAGGGACGAGCTGGTCCGGGGCAGCCCCACACGGGGTCACTTTCTACCCCATGGCCTCCCCTACTCCCCCTACCCCTGTGCACGCTCCTCCTTCCATCAGTGCCTCCATCCCCACCCCACTGTCCTGCAGACTCCTCAGTCCTCCATACCCCGCCGCATCCCACGCTCCCCTCGCTACCAGGATGAGCGTGCTACGAGCCACCCCGCTGGTGGCAGCGTATCACACTCCCGGGGGACCTACCTGTTGCACACTATAATGATGACCACCACTGCAATGAGGAACACCAGCCCAGCCGCGGAGGAGCCGATGATGAGCGGAAGCTTCTCCTGGATGCTGGTCTGATACTCAGCTGACACACGAGAGGGAGGGAGCTCGTTACAAGAGTGCGGGCAACCTACACCCTCCACTTGCACCCAGGGATACTGCTGGGACAAAAAGGGAGGCTTATTCCTCACCCCAGGCTATGGGCAATCAGAGCAGGGGAGGCAGCACCCCTTGGGCATCAAAGCTCCCCTGCTTGTGCTGCTGAGCCCTTTCAGGACGGTAGCCCGTCTCTCAGCCCTGCGCCTGCTCAGGGGAGAGAAGGGTCACTGTGGCCTCCTGGATCCCGCTGTCCCCCCTGAAGGCAGAGGGAGCTGCCTGCCCGAGTCTCACCTTCAGTCATGGTTTGGAAGTACATCTTCCCGCTATAGCGACCGTACCCTGCCACGGTACGTGCCCGCACCTGGAAAACGTAGATGGTGCCAGCTTTGAGGCTCTGCACGGTCACCGTGTTGGTGAGGCTCTTCACTGCCGTCGCGTTTAATTCACTCAGGTCCTGCCAAGGAAACAGGCACCGACCATCAGAGATCAGAGCTGGGGCACCTCGCTCTTGCCCTCACCCCCGCCCCTCTGCAGGCAACAGGTGTCTTGCATTGCCTGGACCCCCCTCCTGTGCTCCAGGGGGAAAGGAGAGGCTGCAGCAGGCCGGGTGGCACGGGGGCAGTCTGGGAGGCAACGGTCCGGTGGGCTGGGACCTCCCCGAGCATAGCACCCCTCCGATCTGAACCCGAAGGCAGCACAATGACTGACCAGGTCGCTCTGCTCCATACCGCGGCATTGCAAAGCAGCCTGCAAATGCACGATGGCTTCCCTGGAGCAGGGCTGATAGAAAGGACCACGCGCATGCCAGCCACGTGATGGGCAGCTGAGGCAGCCTGCCTTCTGCCTCACTGCTGAGGGAAAGCCGGCAGCGCGTTGCAAAGTGCCTTGGCTAACTCCTGTTCCACTCGATGTGTCTAAGGGACAGGGTCTACCTGGTGACACCAGCTTTTGACACTTGCACACGGTCTGGGATCCGGTGTTACCCTGTGGGGAATTAGGAGCGCCCTGCACATGGAGGTGACAGATGCAAAATGGAGGTGGGGGGGCTCTTCCCCCTCCTACCCAACAGCCCAGGGATTAGGGCACTCGCCCGGGAGCAGGAGACCCAGGTGCTAGCCCCCTCCCGCAGCGGGCGTTTCAACCTGCTGCTTTCTGCCACGCAGCCGAGTGCTCTGACTCTCCAGCCGTGGGTCACACGTGAGAACGTTTTTCAGCCCTCCACTTGAAGCTGGCCCACGGGGCAGGCTGTAGAGGAGGTATGTGGGACAAGGAGGTGGAAGACAAGACAGACAGCCTAGGCCTTTGCTCTCAATAGGGCATTTACTTTCCCAGTGCTTTTTAGGCAATGACTAGTCGATGCAAGGTGCAGCGGTGCAGCTCCTGCCTTTGAAGTCCCTGAATCGACGAACGCTTCTGTGGCACTTTGATTCATATGGGATTAAACTGGTTCAACTGGGCAAACCTTTTAAAAGAGTGAGATGGGAAGGAAGTGCCAGAAAATACAGTGTGCTTTCTTCTCCGCAGGACCGTGGGCCTGGAAAGGGTGCCCTGAGCCGTGGTCTCCAGTCCCCTGCTCGCACGGGAAACCTTTTCTGCTACAAGTGCCACTTCAAACCCTTGCAAACTACAAAGCACAAATCAAGAATATCCCCCACGATGACGGGAGATGAAGGCACCACCAGGGCCCTGCCACCATCTTTGGCAGAAGATCCTGTGAAGAGGGCAATGCCTCCTGCTACAGAGAGAGGCTGAAATCGTCACAGCCTTCGCCAAATTGGACCGAAAGGGAAAAATTCCTTCCTGAGGTCAAATCAGGCTCTGGGTAGGAGGTGGCCACACGCGGCATAGGCAGCTGCTGCGTGTGGCCTGCAAGGGAGGTGCCAGCTGGGCTTTCTAATACTGACCCTGGGCACCCTCGCCAAAACACGCAGGGGCCTGAGCATCATTTCTCAAACTGACTTCAGCACGAAGACTGTTGAAATGTTTATCCTGTCCTGCAGCCTGCCATGTGCATTACTGCAGTGGTGCTGCCGCGTGCAAAGGGAAGCAAGCGTGTGACCCCCTGGAATAAATAACGGTGCATCAGCTACTGCTACGTGCTATTTGTGTCACCGCAGCAGCTGGGCACCCCAGTCACGGGCGACAACCCTGCTGCGTTAGGTGCTGTACAAATAGGGAACAAAGAGCTCACACCGTGAACAGCAACATGCATCACGGAGGGATGAAATAGGCCCCTTTCTGGAGAGGCTTGAAAGAAGCTCTTCAACCTGGCGCTTTTCAGAAGCAGGCAACCGGCGGGGATCTGGCCACAATGAAAGCTCTCCAAGATCAGGATAAAGCAGCGCTATCAGGGAAGCACAACGTCTTCCTGTGATCCTCTCCATGAAGGTTAGGAGGGAAATAGGTCAGCCGGTACTTATGTTCCCGGTGTTCAAGGGGTTCATGCAGACAAACCTCCCGGGCCTGGTTACATTAATAATACAACCGTTTTAAAATCATGGGCCCCAGGGAATCTCACCTCCGTTCCTCAAGGACTGCAACATGAATGCCGTGGGCATGCTTATGAGAGGGTTTTAGCTCTGAAATAAATGTATATGTAGCTCAAGTGTTTTATGCCTGTCTGTCCTAGAGTTCTCCCTTTTTCCTTCTTCTTCCTTTTTATTTTTCAGGCTGTTAAGCACCGGCAGCTGAGTTTATGGCACATTACAGGTGCTGGGACCACCACTGAGGCCAGCTAACCGGCAGCGGGAAAGCTCCGTGCAGGGGCACACGCCTGGACCACGCGCTCATTGGGATTTATAAATGCCACCATCAGATTCATCCCTTTCCCTTTGCATGGGGTCCAGTCTCTTACCCTGGGGCTTCTGACACGCTGCATCCAACGATTCCCCCTTCACTTTAACCACCGCTCAGTCCTGCCCCTTAAAGCATATTTTTGCACCCCATCCCTGGCACACTTAGTGTTGCACCCACGGTTCAAACCCCACGAGCACTGCAATAACACTTGGATTCTTTTCTGAGTCAGCCCGTGTTCACGCGGACCTCTCACTGCTGATTTCTTTTTGCTCCTGGGTTTGGGCTTGGTTTGCTTTTGATGCGGCTGCCTGTCAGCAAGATGGTGCGCCAATTATTCTGTGTATTTCAAAGCTGAATCGCAATAGCACATTTTCATTTTCAGATATGCTTGAGTTTGAAAAGAAGTCATGATTATGTGCTGCTTTACAATGCTATTTGATCAGGTACTCTCAGCACCTCAAGCAATAAATCTGAATAACGGAGTGAAGCCAAGCAGACACCTTGTTTGCAGAGAAAGGAAGCACTAGTCCTTGCAGCTCACATGTCCTGCTGATCCTATTTTAAATGTCTTACTGCCGTGGTCCAGGGCTCTGAAAGAGCTCCTTGAACACGGGAAGGCGGCATGGTGGATGGGATTACCGGCAAGGTCCTTCTGAGGGTCCATATCCAACATCCCAGGTACACAATACGTTTGCTTACTGGAAAGGAGCGATCCATATCCACCCTGGTCCCCAGGTGAAAAGTAAGAGAGATGTTCCCAACCAGGCATGATGCGTGTCCCCAAACGGGGCCGGCTACGTCGCTCCCTGGCAGGGCCACGCTCTGACAACGCAGACTTGGGAACTCAGTCCCCAAGGAGCCATGGGCTTTAATTCAGACAGCCGGGTATCCTCTCCCGCTCTCCTCCACCTGCATGCCCAGCACAGGATCCACCGCTGCTGGAGATGAGTTGTACAGTGCCAGAAAACTGCCTCGTGGCAACTATTCCTGTGTCTAGGACCTGTGCCATTGCTCAGATACGTCCCCGAGAGCAGGGCAGTCATGCGGAGCTGTTTCAGGGCGCCTGCATGTAGAGGGAAGCATCTTTGTGCTCTCTGCCTTTGTTAACTCCACTGGGGAGAGGAGCCTTTTAATAAAATTAAGGTTCCCCAAGGCTTTGCAATGGGAGCCCATACTTTCAGTTGACCACAACTTTCTCAGACATCACCTTTGGGGTTGAAATTATCCAGATCTGGTTATTACCAGGGGTGAATTTGTTCAGAAACTTTGAGCAAAAGCAGTTCTGTGTTTTCTGACTAGGGAGAACTCTGCCTTTTTCATGAGAAGCAAAGTTTTGCCACACTTTAAACAGGTCTAGCCTCAACACCATTTGGGGCAGGGAGCCAAAGCGGGGCAAGGACAGCCCTTGGGGAGAAGAGGTGCCTCCGAATGTCTGGGTAACATCCATGTTGATTTGGCCTGGGTACGAGGGAAGGAAAACCAGAGGCTGTACACATGCTGTGGTTTTTAATCACGACAATTAGAGCTGACTGGAAACTAATTTCTGCTCCGCGGGGCTTGCTGACATTGTGAAATTTGTTTCCATTCCAGACTGGACTGAAAACAGAAATCTGTGGAATTTCCTAAGAAACAAAAGGTTTGAAAAACGCTGCATTTCACACCAATCCCAACACCAATCTCTGGCCTCAAGCATTTCATTCTGGTTTTCCTTTTTTTTTTCTTTAAATGTTATTTTGTAATGTATCAATCCTACAATACAAACTAAAAGTCCATTTCCAGAGGAAAGAATATTAAACATGAAAAAT
>NW_005842063.1:1126359-1133605 GCF_000455745.1 Alligator sinensis | reverse complement strand
AAATGGTCATGCTCCCACAGAAGGTGTAATGCCAACAAACTGGCATTTTCTGATGGAAAAATGTTCCTTCAGCAATTCTTTGACCAGCAATAATGATAATGTTATAAGCAGATTGGAGAACACAGGTGGGCGCAGTGTCATGATTTGGTAGTTATAAAGATTTAGAGAAAAAATGACAATAAAATTAAACGGGTGTATACAGAATGGGAAAAGGTCACGAGATTATTATGATTGGTTTTGGCCCAACATGAAGGGTACTAGTCCTGGGCGAAGCCTGTGCCACAAAGCAGAGGATAAACAGCGACAGAGCACAGCAACTTTGAAGCTATATTATCAGGCCAGCACCTTAAAGAAGGGTTTCAGCCCTGGCAGATTTGAACGAAGGCAACAGTATTATGGGGCAACTCAATGGGCAGCTCTGCTCAAGGCGCAAAGAGCGGGCACGATGTTGTAATTCCCAAAGGTTTCAATGGAGAACAACAGGGAGTGTGTCTACACGAGACACTTTACTGTGTAGTAGAGCAAGTGACTGCGCGGTAAGCATCGTTGTCTACCCGTGCGGACCCTTACTGCCCAGTAATTTGCTCTGCTTTGCTAATCTACAAATCTGGTCCCAAATGCCCCCTCATGCAGGTGCCTGCCCAGGGTGGGTTTACTCTGGAGTAAACCCATCGGGTAGCATTTGCATGTGTAGATGTGCCCAGGGAGTGCAATCTAATATTGTTGTATACCTGAACAAGAAGCCCTTGCCAAGAATATCAGGAACAGGACTGGTGACCCCCTTCCCAAGAGCATATTGCAGAATTAGAGGATGTCTCTCGGGATTCAAATGGGGATCAAGCCCTTGAGGGGATCTGAGTTGCAACACAAAACGCTAATAGACAAAAATGAGTCTGAGAAGGAAAACAGGCCTTGCTGCTTCAGGGCACAAGACCACAATCATCGGGGTCAAGAGGGGCATTCCCTTGGAGCCGGCCATCCCGCTGTCCTCTCCCAGGCAGTACTGGAGCATTTCTTTCTCCAAATCCTTTGGCAATGTTGAGACAAGGCTCTGGACCTGAGAGCACACCACTCTACACCAGCCTGATAGTCAACTTCAGAGGGTGCTGCTCATTTTGACTTGGAGATGGGAAGGAGCAAAGAGTTAACATGGCCTTTCCTTTCTCATCATGGACCAGGTAAAGGACCAGACTGTCCGAATACCGAGTGAATCCAAAAGGGCCAATGGAGCATGAATACCAGCACCTAGCATCCCCCTCCTTCTTGCATGCCAAGGAATGGTTCAGGTTTCAGATACTCCTTTGTGTCGTGCAAACACTGCAGCTAATCCTAGCCCTGGACACCCTGTGCTGCACCATGGGCACATCTCCATGAGACACTAAATGTGCAGTAGACTCATTCTACCGTGCATTAGTGCGCCATGACAAAAGCTGTGTTAATGTGCAGTGGAATCAGTCTACTGTGCACTAGCATCACTAAAAAGGCATGTGCCGGTGTTACTCCACATTTAGTTAGTACCTATTACAGGACACTCTTACATGTGCAAGTGCTGCAGTGCCGGGTGCTTTGAAAAGCATTTGGCGCTGCAACGCTTGCAGTTGTATACTCAGCGAAATGTGTGTCAGCACTGAGATTATGGCAGCAACGCGCTTTTGAAGTAAAACACACAGGAGGTGCTTTATTTCCAAAGCGCACTGCTGCCATTTTCTGCATGCTGACACGCATTTAGCCACTTATACAACTGCATGCAGCGCAGTTTGCATCAGCTCATGCGTGACGCAGACTCAATTAATCTCCGGCACGTCACAGGGACAAAAAAGTATGCGTATAAATGCCCACCGGTTAATGTGCAGTAACTACAGTACATTAATGCATGTGTAGACGTGCCCTGTGAGAGCTGTGAGAGCCATTATGTCTTGGTGCGATTTGGGCCATTTGGCACTAAGATCATTTGCAAGCAGCAAGAGCAAGGATGACAGCAGCATCCTGCGGCGTATGTGCTGGCTGATAGGACAGGCCCACAAACTGTTGCTCCTTCTTTACATATGTTGTTCCACTATTTATACCGTGTGTGTGTGTGTGTGTGTGTGTGTGTCAGAGAGAGAGAGAGAGAGTGTGTAAGTGATAGAGAGAGAGACGGAGAGAGCTCTGTCACTGCCTCGAGTGTCTCAGGAACTGGGACCTCTCCCTCCCCGGATCAGTCTAATGTTCTCGTCATCCATCTTGCCACATATTCTGGGATCATTTCCAGGGGTCAAGTAAATGCTTCTAATTTATACAATATAGGTCAGGACCCATTTAACAGCTTACAAACTGGCTTCTCCCTCCATACTATCCCTCTGGCTCTTGGTGACGAGAAAATAGGTCACAAGCAGCGAGTGGAGGGGGGATTAATCATTTCCTCTGGCAGCTGCTGGGAAAAATATTTTCACATTTTGCTTAAAGTTTTTAATTAGCGATTTTGTAATTGTTCCTGTCTAGTTTATTAGAGTCCAGGCCAGGAGGGACAGACTCTCAGGTGGAAAACTCCCCTGGTTCCTCACTCCCTACTCTCAGGTCCCTCCTACAACCTCCCTGGGGCTGGGCCCTGCTCAAGCTCGGTGCTCTGGCCACGTGTAGGGTCCAGCAGGGATGAGAACGTGGCTGGTCTGCACTGCAGGCACTGCAGTAACGCTGTGTCTGCCACAGATGCACTGCATACGTGCAGAGGGCTTCCACCATGTTTCATGGTCGCATGTATGCCATACATGTATGGTGGGGGCCAAGCCCCGCTTCACAGCAGGGCCACCCCTGCTCAGTGCAAGACTCGAGCCTCGCTTCACTTTAGTGCAACGCTGTCCACCGCGGGGCTCTGTCTGGTGGAGCACGTGCACTCGGGGAGTGCCACAGCCGCTTCCAACTGGGATAGCGAAGGCACACGGGGGATTTATGTCCCACGTTGCACTGGTGCAGCCTGGCCGTGCACTGTCCAGTTCCAGTGGTGTGAACAACCCCCAGGTAGACACGTGCTTAGTTTTGGAACTGAAGCTGTAAACCCACGAGCCTCTGTGGAACTACACCAAGGATGGATTGGACCCAAGATACCAGTATATCGGCTACTGATGTTCCCGCTCCAGGACAGGGCCACCATCCTCCTCCTCAACAGAAGGGATGAGCTACTCTTTGGGTTCAGGGCAAAGGGTCTGCTATCCCCCCTCTAAAGGCCTGAACAAACTCTTGATGTGCGAAGAGTGGGGAAGCTACTTCCAGTGGACTAAGAGCTCCTCTGTGGTGATTTCTGAACAAAGCTACAATGCCAAAGCAGAGCCGGCCCTGTTCTGCTCTTTAATTGATCTCCTGGGAGTGGAAGGGATTGTACTCAGTGCTGTTCACTCTGCCTTTGTGTCAGACACGGTGCTGAACCTCGCTGTTAACCACAGCACTGTGAATCCTGGCTGCACTGCCACTCCATGATCCTGGGGCACCTGCCACCTCTTGCCATCATGGCCAACCCCGGCAAGAGCTTGACACCTAGCATGGCAAGGCTTGCACTACTCCCCCCGTACATTCACTGAAGGTGGGAAACCCCAGGCTGTTTTGATACCTTCTCATAGTATTGCAGCTCATAGTCTAGGATGACTCCATTGGGTTGGTCAGGTTGAGACCATGAGAGGGTAATACTGTCCACGGTGCGGCTAACCTGATGCATGATGGACACAGCAGAAGGAGCTGAAAGAGAGAGAAAGAGAGAGAGAGAGAAATGTAAGTCAAATGCAAGAGTAGATGGCACTTGAATATGATGGCTGGGGGCTGATCTGGTCATTACAGGGACGGTGTACAGACCCTGGGCAGTTTAAATAGGGCCCCTACAGCCAGGGTACCGTGTGCAGGTCATTCCTGGGGCATGCATATCAACCTTGCGAGTCTGCCCATCTGCTGTCTCCCTGCAATACGTGAAAGTTAAATTAGGGTAGCTTTGCATTGTGTTATTCAGTGATAAAATGGCCAGCTTAGCTTTTACCTACTGCGGGGGGAAAGTGGGCACACGGCCAGTTGCCGAGGTGCAGCAGGTCCACAGTGAGTTGTTGGACCCCTTTTAACTTTAACTTTGTTCATTTGCCCTTATCTTACATCCATCTTGTCTTGTTTTGTTGCAAGCTCTATGGTACAGAGACCATGTACATCACTTGGTATGATGGCCCTGAGAGAGGCTGAGCACTACTATAATGCAAATACTAAATAGCAGGAAAAATACTGCAGATAAAATAGTTCAACGGAAGTAAATACAAAGAGCATTCCCACTTGGCTGGGACAGAGAAATGCAGAGTATGTTCTGGCCCCGAGGGATACAGCCCACAGCCCACGCTGGGACTATGAAAAGATCCCATCCATTACCAGCACTGCTGAGTGACCAAAACCAGGCACGGAGAACCGAAGGACCGACACTGTACAAACCTGACCGAGCAAAAACCCTTTTACAGTAGAATTTCCCAAATACGTAAGTTGAATTACCGCATCTATACGAATTATGCCCTGGCTCTCTCCTTTGGGTCCTGAAATATTTCTGAGTAAAGGTACAACACACGTAAAATGATTAGGCACCCTTTGTTTTCCCCTCCTGCTCTGCACGGAGGTATTTCCCACACTGTCCAGAGCATCACCTGGATGATGCCATTCAAGCATCTGGTTGTAATACTCAACGTGGCCCTGTGGGATTTGATACTTTGTTCCATGAAAAATGGCACTACTTTCCAATGACAAAATAAACGGAGATGTAATGATCCTTCCCAAGGCTCTCACTTTATCTCAGAGACAAATGTTCGCTTCCTCTGTCTCCATCCTCCTGGGGGAGTTCCCCAAACACTCAGGCACTGGGGTTAAAACAAAGGAGGGTTTTCCTCTTCCATCCTTTGTTTCTGGGACGTGTGCCCAAGTACACACGCATGAAGTCATTTGTGCTTGCACAGGTCCTGGAAGAGGAGGACCACCTGTGCATAAGTGCATACTTAGACCCTAGAAACTGGCTAAAAGGAAATAGGACGTCACCCTAAATCAGGGGTGGGCAAAATGCGGCCCGTGGGCTGGATGTGGCCCGCCAGGTCAATCTATCCAGCCTGCGGGGCCCCTAAAAATTAGAAAATTTATATATATCTGCCCCTGGCTGCCTGTAATGTGGCCCTTGATGGCTTGCCAAGACTCAGTAAGCGGCCCTCTGCCTGAAATAATTGCCCGCCCCTGCCCTAAATGCACGTGTAATTATTACACACGAGGAACTGGAATAGTTGCAGTGCAAGAAAGGGCAAAAACCGTGGCGTGTACAAACACCCGTAGAGAGGGGCTGTCGGCGGACACGGTTGTGGCTGGGGTAGGGTCACAACACCCCAGCCCCAACAGCTGTTGTCGTTTTTGATGCCGCCCTCACGTTTCTGAATGCACTGGAAGAGAACAATTAATTGTGCTCGTGACTCCAGGTGTCTGCGCGCGCAGCGGGGATGACAGAAGTACTTGTTTCCACTGGGCAAGGACACTTCCTTCTCTTGTCTGACAAACCAGACTCCCTTTGTCCTACCTAAGATGAACCGTATCCTCCCAATACTCAAAGGACTTGGGACTCCCAGACACAAGACACCAGCAGAAGCCCTTTCTTGGCTGATGTCACGGCCCCAGATTCTCTGGACTCTTCTGATTGATACCTTTTGCCTGAGGCTAGTTCAACACAGCAGAGGGGGAAAAAAAAAAAAGCTAGACAAGAAACACTGTCAGTTCAGAAAATATTTTCTTTAGGAAAAGCCATAGGCATAAAGTGACAATGTCCTTCCCTGTAATACAGTCTGCAAACTGCTGTGTGGGAGGATATTGAAACCTTGGTATTGCCCCAGACAGCAAATTCTTCAATGCGGAGACCAGGGGGGAAATTCTGATCCTAATGAAAGCAATGGAGCTCTGCCACCGGCTCTGATGCAGCCAGGACGTTACCCCATGTCTCCATGCGTGCATGCAACATCAAGCAACCCGGGGACCCTTGTCCTGACGGGAGAACCTCAGTGATACTCTCACAATGCAAAACAATTGTAATTGTCAAATATGAATGAAGAATCATGGTTTTCTGATGCCTATTTGGGCACCCTGGACCCAGAAGGAAGCGAGTACTGCAACCTGTAGCGTTGCAATGATTATGTTGGAGCACCTTGCTAACAGAGTCTACATCCCGTGTCAGGGCATGGACACACGAATGAGTTACTGTGAGCTAAGGGTCTTAGCACATCAGCTGCTCCATGGTAAATTAACCCTAACCTCCTTGACCTGGGCTCTGCCTGAAGACAAGGTAGGCATCTGGGCTCTGAGTGCCAAGGTTGGGTCATTCTGGCTCTTGCTTCAAGGTCCACACTGCAGACTCCACAGGCCAAATTCTACCCTCGTTCGGGGGTAAAGCCCCACCGGTTCCCTGGGCGGCTCTCAGGGGCATCCCCTGCGCGTTTGAATGCGCGTGATCCAGATCAAGCTGGAACTGAGCTCCCTGTCACGGCTCTGCGGAAAATCCTGCCTTCTACTCCTGCAGCAGCCACGCGGCGGGAGACAGACGGGGACCTGAATAAAGGCATCGGCAACAAACCTCAGGTGCGAGACGGAGCCACGTTTTCTCTGCTGCTTTTTGTAGCAGCAATAAAAGCATTCGAACAACCCCAATTCCACCGCAGAAGGAGGCCCTCGCTGGGCAGCGTGCTCCCTTCTGCTGGACAAAATAGGCAGTCAGCGGCTTAAATGTTCCTCCCTGTGTTTTCTAAGTGTTGGGATCCTAGAGCTGAGTATCTGGCTTAGCTGAGGTACGTACAACGCAGCAAGCTATTTGCCTCATGATGCCTCTGCGCTGGCTCGCAGAGGTATTTGGTGCTTGCACATAACGGTGCAACCTGTTGTTACAGAATTTTTATTTGCCTGTTGGAGATGATAAGGAACATTAAGCTATAAGCAAGAAGGAAAGAGCACATGCCATCCATTTCCAATGAGACAGGTAAGGGTTCATACAGTAATATCCTGCCTGCACAATTCCAGCACAAAGAAGGGGGAGAGTGATTCTTGGACTTCATAAATAGGCCAGAAGGGCCCATTACAGCCCCTCAATGCAGGGGCCGACCACCTATGGCTCACGGGCCGGATCCATGCCATGAAGACTTGGGCTTGGCCTGAAAAGGCATGATTTGGTTGGGGGGAGGCACCAATTTAAAGGGATCTCCTGCTCTGTGCTCTCACCACCAAAGTTTCTGTT
>NW_005842063.1:1077338-1126349 GCF_000455745.1 Alligator sinensis | reverse complement strand
GAAATGGCAACTTTGCTGCTGGTTTTTTTTGTTTGCCATATTTTTTGGCAGCACCGTGGGGCAGAGAGGGAACAGATTATAGCAAAAGGGGACTGCTGGTGGGGGCAAGGGGTTGACGGCCTGCAGCGGTGGCTGGGACACAAATGCCCGCCCTGCCACTCTGAATGGTTGCCAACCCCTGCATTAATGTTTCTCCCTGCTCAGGACAGGGCAGGGAAACTCCTGCATCTAACCTCAAAACCGGGGCTGAGCCTCAGCAGGGATTTAAAAAAGACACCGCTTTTTGATCCAAACACTCCACGGAGAGTCTACCCATGCCGACGGCTCGCTATTTCTCTGTTGAAACTTATGTGCACCGCATCTAATATGAAATTTCCTGACTTGAGCTTCAACCCCTGGATTTTGTTCTGCCATTGCCTGGTAGATTAAGGAAGTGTCAAGAAATATGAATCTCTCTTTGGAAGTAATTATAGGTCCTGAAGAAATTCCCTCATTACCTTCTCTTTGATTAGCTAATTTGCTTGAGTTTTTGAAGTCCCTCATTATTAAGCAGGATTCCCAGACCTTGGATCATCCTGGTAGCTCTTTCCTGAAACCTTTTCAATTTTTCAAAATCCTTTTTAAAGTGTGAACCCCAGAACTAGATACAGAGACCCCCAATGGCCTCTCCCGTGTTGTATACAGAGATAGTAACAACTCCGCACTCCTCTTTGATATTTCTCTACTTTTGCATCCGTGGATAAAGCCAGCCCTTCTGGCTACGGGACTGTTCTGAGGTCTCACGTGGACTTTGGTTGCATACAATGTCTCCTCCATCCTTTTCAGATGCTTTGAATGCCATCCTCTATTTGGTAAAGGTGCCTACTTCACTGGACGATATTGCACTTGACTACTGAAAAGCGTGGCTGAACTGAGCCCACTTGACCAAGGCATTCAGACAGCATGGGTATTCCTCTCTCGTGGCACATCCTCAGTCTTTCTGTATCGTTTTCCGTGCCTTCTAGGTGATGTTCATAATGCACTTCTACACAGAGAAGAGACTGTGCAAAAGCAGCGCTTCCTCATGCAGATCTACTCCTGGCCTATGTCGGACGGAGTCGTAGATGTTGGCTTGAGCATCGAGGGCGTGCTTTCCTTATTTTCTTTTCCTGTTAGCCCTGCAAGACTCACACAGCCAAGAGAGAGGGAGCGGTGTCTGGTCCTTCTTCTCTGCACACATTTCCATCAGCTTTGCATGTGTGATCTCCCTATGGGGTTGCAGGCGGGAAGGAGAGTTTAACCCAGTTGTATGGGGTTTGCCATCGGCGGAACAGCAGGATCTTGACTCTCCAAACCCTGCCTGCATTTGCAAAGACACATTTTCAGTGTAACCTGGGCCCTTACTGAGAGACTAGGAAAGAATCGCACAGTGCCGTTTGCAAGAGCCCTGCACGTCGGTGATCCCCTCTGGCCTGGCCATCCCTCCAGCTCCCAAATCCTGCAAGACGCAGCCCAGTGCCTCTGCCCCGACCCCTTCCCTCAAGTTCAGCAGTCGCCCTACACCCATTGCATTGTGCTCGGTGGCTCTCTCAGAAAGGAGTACAATTGGGAAAGTCGCTGTGTAATGCTTAAGGCTATTCATTATAATAAAACTGACAAAAGTCAGCAGGGAATCATCTGCCTAAGAAGAGCAGTATCTGGCAAATAAGAGAAAAATAGGCCCATTTTTTTCAGGCTTTGTGTCTCGCATCAAATAGTAGGCTAAAGGAAGCATTGCTCCAGCTGGGAGGGGAACTTAGCCATGGTTGAGCTGTTTCTAGGCACTCTGGGAAGCTGGGATGCGATTCCTGCCTCCCTGGCTTGGGACAGGCTGCCGAAGCCTGGGCGCACAGGTCCCATCTCCTGTCTCCCTCTATTTTGTGTCAGCCTGCCACGTAAATCTCGACCATTGCTAACGAGGGAGAGCAGATACATTCGCTTTCTTTGGAGGGGAGGAATAAGCCTGCCCGATCGCATGCGAGTGCTCAGATGAATACACAGTCCAAACCCATCGCACCATGAAATGACCCGCTCTGGAGTCGCCCTGGGTCCGCGCTGCTCCCCCGGACACACCTTCACTAGAAGCTGCCCTGTTCCCAATTGCATTTTAATGGCCGAGGTCTGCCGTTACGCACCGGTCCCTGTCTCCAGGACCATCGCATCCGGTACAGAGCTGCCATTCCTTGCCACAATTAAAACAGGCTCCTGGAGGTTTGGAGCAATCTGGCTCCATGCTCTCCGGGAGCCTTGCTGCAGAGCCGCGCTAGCCGATCTCCTTGGCTGTTCAGAGCCGCTGGGACGTTGCAAGGCCTTGGCGTTTATCTCAAGGCGCAGAGACCCACAATTACGGTTGTGAGTTTGGAGACAAAAGTGGTTTTGCGAATGAAGCACTCAGAAGAAGGGAGGAAAGCTGGACTGAAGACTCGGACGGAGGGCGGTTTTCCCCAGAGAGTCAGCAAGAGAGCTGTCTGCAAGGTCCCCCGGCTGCTGCGTGGGGGTTCACTGGGATTATGTTACTTTACATTTTGGACGACATGCCAGTCATGGGGGAAAAACCACAGTCTTTCTCCAATTTCTCTTTCACGATTTGTATCTCTGTTTGAAACCCTGCCAGGTCTAATCCATCCTTGCTCCCGCGGCCCTGCCCCCTCCCCAGCTGCCAGAGCGGCAGGACGGAGCCCTCCGCTCCCGGCTCGTCCGTGGGGCTGCTCCGTCTAGGTTCAGACATAATCAAAGGAGCGCCTTTCCCTTTCTGGCGTAGCGGAGGATTGGGTTACCAGCCGCCTAGCCCCCATCTCTGATCGCTTTAATCCCGCTAGCTCATGTCCCGTCAGACAGAGTCAACATTTGCTCTGGAAAACAGTCCTGACAAAGAGCGTGAAGCCGGCCCGCACCTTCTCTTCAGGAAAACGTCAAAATTAACCAAGGAAACGAAGTGGCAAACAGCTGGGAGTTTTCCAAGCATCTCTTCAGAGCCCCCCTGACGGAGCAGAGTCCCCGGAGTCAGGTTACTGGACTGGGAACTGCTTTCGTTCCCGGTGGTCAGCGGGGGATTCTGGCATTTGCAATTACCCGCACAGAAAACCGCTCTGCCCTGAGGGTCAGACCAGGATTCAAGGCAAGACCTTGAGCTGGAGACACGCCACGGAGATGCAGCCTGCTGCGCTGGCAAGCGGACGGGCATGCCGGAGACTCCCCTTAGCACAACAACGGGGCGCATGAAAACCCCCCAAATGCAGTCAGCTTTGCAGGGGGATGCGACTTCCCAGGGATACAGATTAAACCTCAGGGTAAGACGGCAGCCAGTGTGTCTGCTCACTGCGTTTGCATCCCTTTGGCCAGTCTGCTTTCACTCGTACTCATGCTGGGCCAAACTGTGACTTCTTTACTTGCATGGGTGGCCTGGGAGACACGGGGGTTTGGTCGCATGGACACGAGTGCAGCAGGCATCAGGGCAGCTTACCCTGCACAGGACAGTGCTCGTGAGCCTCCTGCATGCTCATTTTGGGATTCACGCCCCGACCAGCTCAAGAGCCCCAGATGCTTAGAAGAATGGGGTAATAAGCACTGAACCCGCTCATCCTTGGGCAGTGGGGAAAGCACTGGGGTGGTCCTCTTCACAGCACTCAAGTGGCTGGTGATGACATCTCGGGTGAGATCTGGACTCTGGCAAAGGCAAAAAACACCGTGCTTTGGGGGAAAGAAACCCACGGTGCATGTGCGTGCTGCACACAAGCTGAGCGCTGCTGCCCGACTTGTGCGTAACTAGTCCATTTGGAGCCGTTTCAAAAGGTGCAGTAGCTGCGACGGTCTCACGGTTCGGTGTGGGAAGCTGGGAAAGATACAGCAGAACTGCTCCAACTTCAGCACAGCTTCCTCCAGGACTGAAGTTGGAAAGGGTTTGCGACAAGAGCAGATCTCCCGGCTCGTCCACACACCGCACTCATAACTCCACGTCATCGTAAAGCCAGCGGGAATTTCCTGAGACCCTCCAGAGCAGCGGTACTCAACCTTCTGGCCCCGTGCGTATTGTCAGAGAACTGGGCAGAGAGACTGGGCCAGGTCAGGGTATCCTGCGGAGGAGCAAGGCTCTCTGCCAACGTCCCCTGCGCTCACGACAGCACGGGCAGCTGCACGTTCTTCTGACTTCCGAGTAGAAGCGAAGCCATCGATGAAAAGGTGCAGACTTGAGGCTAGTTTAATAACCAGCATTTCCCCTTGGTGCCCTAGGGCCGGGGGATTCACGGGCCCTGCTGCAGCCACAGAAGATGGGCGGTTTGCAGCTTGTGAGGTTTTGCTTCTGAGGCGAAGAGCCTCAGGTTTCAGAAGCCCCAGGCAGGTATGGCACCTGCCCTTCCTGCACAGGCAGCCCCTTCCAGACCATGCACACATCGTTTGCATGCACAAAATCTCTGGAAAACTTCCCAGCAGGCCCAGCTCTCCTGCCTCTTGGGTTTGCAGCTACAAATGCTGGAAGATCGTGAAAACAGGTGGGCTCTGGCTGTGGCCCCATCTGAAGGAACGAAAGCCCCAGCTGGTATGGACTGCAGTTTTATAACCAGCTCTGGATGCCGCCAGACCAATCACTTGGCTTGGGCAGATGAAGACTGAAATGAAAACCTCTGGTGTAAAGCAGCAGCAGTCCCCAGGATGGCAGACACTAGCACCTGGGAAAGTGTCAGGCTTTGCAAGCACTCGGGAAAAGCCAGGGTGGATCGGATACAGGTGACAGGACCTGTGGATGTGCCATGGTTACCACACCGGCAGAGTCTCCCTATGCCTGACGAAGGGCGTTTGTGCCCGAAAGCTTGCAAAGAACTTTTTCCCAACTATTTAGTTGGTCTGATAAAAGAGATCACATCGTCCCAAAGAACCTTGTCTGCCTGTGTGCTTACACCAGCACGGCGACAACCAGCAACCCTGCCACAGTTACTGCAGCATTGCACGGGGAGCTTAGTCCACAGTGAATTTCTTGTGCACAACAGCCCCTAGCCCTGCAAGCTGTTTGCCGCAGCAAGACGCATTCATCCTCTCTCCCAAACGTGTAAGCCAAGGGCTAGCCCCTGAGTCGCTCTCTGCCTCTAGAGCACGCAGGGAGCAGGGGTGGAAGAGCTCTCTGCCAGGGCACAGCCACACTTGTTAACCAGGCAGAGCCTCCCACCCTTTCCTCGTGGCTTTTGTTTCCTGAACATCGGCTCCAGATGCTGTGGAACACGTTTCAGGAGCCCCAGGCAGGTAGGGGAAAGCGATCCTTAACTGGTGGCATGATTTATAGACGAGGGAAGTCAGTCGGTGGGAGATCCCGCAGCGCCGGTGGTGGGAGGTTCGGCGCATCCGCCAGGAACGCTCGAGCAACATAGCTCATGTTCCAGTTTGCCAACCTCCCCCAACTGGCAGCTACCGGACCAGAAAGAGAAGTCCTGAGGAGACAGCAGCTGGTAAAGCTTCTGCCATCTGGGAGTCCTGGCTCGGGGCAGTCTTCAGGCAGCAGAGAGGGAAGACGATCCAGACAACACACAGCCCCCCTCCGGCATCCTGCATCCGCTGCTCTCCGAGCGCAACCTGCTGAGCGGCAATTTCCTTCCAAAGGAGTTTGCTCCAAACTACAGCAGTCGGGCTGCGGTATCGGGGGCCGCACGGGAGGAAGAGCGAGAGGAGCAGGGGTAGCAGCCACGGCAAGAGCAGCAAATGTCAAGCAGCAGGTTTTAGAGGCGATGGCTGCAGAGACAAATAGTGAGACTCGAGGAAGAAATCCCTGGGTTGGCAAAAGAAGCGACTAGAGGATGGTGAAGGTAAAGAGACAGAGACAGACAAGATGGTTTGGGGAGAAGAGCAGCTGCAGAGAGCTTAGGGGGCGTAAGGGCCTGTCCCAAGGAGGCAAATGCCCTTTGGGGTGCTATTAAGAAGCACTGAAGGCAAGACAAGGAAGGTGGTCGTGTCGCTTTACTCGGCACTGGTTTTGGGGACATTGGAGAGAATCCAGGCATGCGTGATAGCGGTGGTGAAAGGACTGGAAGGTGAGCCATGCGAGGACACATTGAAGAAACTGGGTGCGCTTAGTCTGGATGGAAAGAGATGGCGGTAGGGGAACGGCAGCGTAGCCAATTTTTAAATATGCGAATACCTGCCATAAAGAGGACGGCAACAACCTGTTCTCCCTTGCTGCAGGGGGCAGGACATTTGGTTGCAGGTTTTCAAAGGCAGAAAAGCAGATTTAGATTAAGTCTCAGGAAACCTTCCTAAGTGTAAGAGCAGAAGGGCAATGGAGCGAGCTGTGGCATGTCCTTTGGAAAAGGCTGGATCTGGCCTAGTTTGAAGACAGGGGATCGATCCTGTGCTGGGGGTTAAACAAGACGCCCCTCGATATCTTCTATCAATATCACAAAATCCTTCGAGCATAACATTCCCACCAAAACCACGGGTTGCAGAATTTGCTTCCAGGCAGGAGCTTCCAGCAAGAGGAAACTGTGATGCCCACAAAGGCAGGTGGCCCCAGGACACCACTCGTCCTTCCTAGCACCGCCGTGTGCTTCGTGGCATCTGGGCAGCTCCTAGGATCTCTGCACTGCACTGCTCTCACCTACCAGCTCCTCATCCTCTTCTACTTCTTCCTTCCTGCAACGACGACACGGCGTTCAGCTCTTCTCCTGCCTGTCTCTTCATACACCTCTTCTGTTCACGTGAAGCAGGCAAAAATCTCTCTCTTTAGAATTAACTTCATCTTCGGAGAAGAGAGGTGCTGCATCTTCTCAGGGTCTCTTTCTTGGACCTCTCTCTTTGGCACTTGTTGGATTTGGATGTGGGAGTCGCATTTGTCTAGGGGGAGTTTGAGGGGACTGGAAAGAAGCCGATGTTGCAGCAATATTTCAAGGGGGCAACTATAAATCTGCAAAAAATCCTGGGAAGGCTGATCGAGGATGCAGTCAGTAAAGAACTGAAATGGGTCCATGTGTCAAACATCACAATTGAATTAACAGTGTCAAATTGCCTCAATAAGATTACAATTTTTATTAATACAGGTCACTAAGCTGACAGGCTATTTAGACTTCTTTAAGACCTCTGACTCGCACCATGCCATGTTCACAATGCAACGCCTACAAGGTAAATCAAAAAGAGGTAGGGGGCAGATCTTAAAAAACATTTGTAAATGGGCACTCATCGTTTATACTTAGTATGGCATACTTTGGGGATCTGTTTCTGGCCCCGTTCCACTCAATAGCTTAATCAATGATCTGGAAGGAAATATAAAATAATTGCAGGCAAAACTGGCAGATGAGCCAAGAACTGGTGAAGTGAAAAACAACAATGAAGACAAGACAGTCGCACAGAGCGATCTGTACTGCGTGGTAAGCTGGGCGCGTTTGAACAATGGAGACTTCAATGCAGCCAAATGCAAGATCATACATTTAGGAGCAAAAAATGTAGGTCATGCTTCTAGAGCGGGGGACCGCGTCCCAGGACCTGTTAGGGGGAAATGAGCAGAACGTGAGCTTCCAGGGCGATCCTTCGGCTACGGTGGCTAAGCTCCTGGATGTATAGAGGGGAATATTGAGTAGAGGAAGGGCGGTGGGATTACCTCTCCGCCGAGAGACCGTTGCTGAGACCTGTTTGTTGCGACGTTCAAGCCCCAAAAAACAATGTTGAAAAAATGGGAAAGAGAAAAACAGAAAACCTTCAGGAAAGAGCGGCAAGAGCGCTTCACCATCTGAAAAACCAGTCTTATGCTGAGAGAGGCTAAAGGAACTCAGCTTATTTAACCTTCTCCTTGGGAAGTTAGGGCACGAGCTGATCACAAACTACGGGCAGGCAGACCGAACAAAATTCAAGGGCAAGAAATGGAAGCTGGATTAATCAGACTAGAAACATGATGAACACATTTAACAATGAGGATAATTAACCTTTGGAAAGGATTAGCAAAGGATAAAGCCCCTCTCTCTCAAACACCTGCTTTAGCTCACTGAGAAATTCTGGGCTGGACGCAGGAGTCACCGTGCTATAGAAGAGGTTGGACTTTTCTCCATGCTATGCAGGACTGGATGGAGAAAATCTCGGGGTCCTCCACTTGATACGCCCCTACCTATGGACTGATAGCACTATTCTCCAGCTTCATCAGCGACACATCCCCCCGGGTGTTACACCTGCTGGTAGCCTTGTGAGTCCATGCTATAGGTAATAAAAAGGTAGCACTTGATGTCACTACAACTATGCTGTAACTTCTCCAGCAACCTAAAAGGTATCCTAGTTTTCCCAGGTGTTTGTTGGCTTATCCATTTATTATTTTTCTTCCTTTGCTTCCATGTATAAGTCCTGTGCCTCTTCTGCTGCTTTCCCGTTCCTTCTCCTCTCCTCTCCAGACATCTGCCCAGAGGGCAAACGCACCTCTGCGCAAGAAACACGGCTCTCCTGTCCACGTTCAGGGGTTCTTCTAATCTCGCCGTACGCGAGGCACTAGCTCAGCATGCTGCGTCCTCATCCAAGGGAAGGCACAGAGCAGAGCTGTTCTCCTCCCACATCCTTCTGCTTTCCTGAGAACAGGAATTTCCCCCTGCAAAGCCTGCTTGGATGCCTCCTTTCCTGTTCTGGGGCTTATCCCTACCTTATGCCCTGGCCCTGTAATGTCATTGCTTCCCACCGGTGCCATTCGGAGAACGCTGGCTCCCATGAGCTGTTCAGCTAAGATCACTGCAAGTGTCCACCCCAACGGGTGCAGTCTGGGCTAGTTCCCTGACAATCGGGTGTAGAGGTGTGCCCACACTGAACTGGCACAAAAGCCACACACGAGTACTGTGTCTACAAGCAATCCCTGCCAGATCCCCCCTTTGGACTGCCAAGTTTTTGGAGGTCACAATAATGGGCTGGTGCTTTCCTGAGTAGGGCCAAAGCGAGGAGGCCTGGCCTCTGCTGCAGAGACAACAGGTAGGAGCCACATCTCCTGGGCAGGAAGACATCGTCTTGCTCCTCTGGGAGGAAGTGAATGGCCCATTGCAAACTTTGCCCACTTCTCAGCTTTCTAGCAAAGCTAAGTTTGAGCCCAGCTGGAGCCTCTTCTTCTAGAGCCAGACAGGCCAAGCACTGAGCGATTCAAGCAGGGGAGGCTGGGGTCCTTAATTCCCATGAATCATCCTCTCCCCTCCCCCTTCTGTCCTCTCTCCCACACCAGCACCCTCCTTTCTCCCATGCCCCTCTTCCCAGCTCGCTCTTCTATCTCTGCATCTAGAGCTTCTGTTACCAGTTGCTAATGAGGTACATCAAGGCTGCCAGGCTGTGCTGAGTGTAAGCAAAAGAATTCAGAACCTCTAATTACGGAGGAATTAGTGAGCAGGCAGTAACTGTTTAGTGCTAATGAATAGATACATTAAGAGAGGCATCACACAGGCTGAGAAGTGTGAGCCCTGATAATAAAGGAGTGTCAAACACGGAAAAGGAGGATGAGCGGGTTCAGAAGGGAGGGGACTAAGAAGGAACCAATTCGCAACTTCAGGTATCTCAGTCACTCTGCTGCAGAAGTGGGAATATTCACAGTTGGTTCATTAACATCACGACCACATTGCTTAATTGCAGGGTGTGAAATCAGAGCATTAGGCAGCTTATAAACACTGGAGCAGCAACTCCCAAGGAAACAGAGAGCCATCTCTTGACTTGCTCTTGGCCAACAACAGAAGTATACACACGACACCCGCACAGGCCGTACTCAGCCACTCCAGACAGTCGCACGTAATCACACGACCTCCACTCACGTCTCTCTCTCTCACTTGCACACACATCTGTGTTGCTCACATTACACACACACATTCATATACCTACGTTGACATGCAGCATGCCCAGCGCCTCCATGTTCATGCAGGCTCGTCGACAGGTCCACACCTGCCTGCTGACCAGTTCAGTAAGGAGCTGGTTCAGCCCACAGACTCATCCAAACACCCTTTTCCATCCTGGCTGCTTGCAGGTCTTTCTCCCAGCAAAGCAAAGCAAAGCAGGCAGAGCTGCCCTGGGAGATGCTCTCTTAATTAGCAAGTCTCACTGGCATGGTGCCACCACTCTCTCAGGGCTGCAAAGTGCACCCTGCCAGACCTCAGAGATCCCGCTGGCAGCCTACAAATCCTCCGGGGCATTAACCCAGAGCCTGAAGATGGTACAAGTGGCCTTTACACCTCCCCATCCCCAAGTAGACCTTCTTCTGTGGAATGAGAAGAGATGTAACCACACGCCTTCAACGAGGAGGTCACTGCCTTCAGAAAGCTGCCAAGCAGCAGCTCCTTGCTGCAGGGCAGGCTGCTGCTTGCTTTCCTTTAGCATATAATAGGAGCCCTTGGGCAGGGCAGGGAAAGCCGTCCTGGAACAGCTGTGCAGAGAATTCCTGCCTGTCATCTGTCTCTACTCTCTGCACCCGTCCTTCTGTGACAACTTCCTCTGCCTCTGGTCATCCAGTTCTGGAAACCGAGGCACTAGTTATATCAAAGCTGCACTCCAGAATTGCAGCATGCAGGGATATATTTGCACTCACTTGAACGTACCGAGCACAGCTATCAGTAGCCGCGAAGAAGGGGTTGCAGGGGCTTTAGTGTGAGCTGCACACAGCACTGTGTACCTAAGGTGCATTTGGAAGTCACTAGCCTGTGCCAAAGCCCATCTGGCCGTGTCTTCACTGCTACTGTTTCCTGATACCCAGACTGAAGGTTGTGCAGGTATGCTTAACTACGCTGCCATGACGCAGCAGCGTAAAAGTACCCGCAGAAATAATCCTGTTGGGCTTCTGCAGGTAAGACATGCCAGGAAATTCATGCTGAGATAGCAGCCCCAAAGCTCTTTTCAGGTGGACCTCTGGACCGCACAGTCTCTGCTGACATAGACTTGTTGGAAAACAAGACATGTTTTGGGATATGGCCTAGGAACATCCAGGTTACTGAATGCCCATTAGGTGGATAGGATTTTTGGTCACTACAGTGCCTAAAAGGTGAGTCGCTCCTACCCCCATTCTCTCCCGGGTCTCAGTCTGGCTCAGCAGAGGACACAGCAATTCCTTACCAGCTTGGTTGGTGGTGATGTTCACCGAGGCAAACTGTGGGGAGAAGGGGCTCTGGTCGGTGACCCCATTCACCGCTTGGATCTCAAAGGTGTACTGGGTGTGGGCCAGCAGGTCACTGATGTAAATGCGGGGCTCCGTGAGGCCCAGCTGGCGCGGGGTGAACTGGACGTTGTCTCCACAGCGGGTGCAGGCTCCGCGCCCCGAACCACAGCTCTTGCAGATGATGTTGTAGACCAGGTCCTCGCGGCCCCCCGAGTCCCGAGGCGGAGTCCATTCCAGCATCAGCGATGTCTCGTTTACGCTGGAGATCACAGCCTGGGGGGCAGACGGGATGGCTGTGTTGGGCAAGAGAGAGAGAGAGGCTGTGTGAGTCCATGCCCTGCTCCATCCCACATGCACCTTCCTATTCCTCTGCCTCATAGTCCAGGTGAGGCTGCCCTGGGGTATCCTGCTCTTCCACAGGGACGTGGGGGGATGAATAGCAGCTACATCTAAGAGAAACAGCTTCCAGACCCTTCATTTCCAACCGGATATGAATAGAGGCCCTGTTTGGCTGGGTGCTGCTCACACATATAGCAGGACCTTGCCCTAGAGAGTTTACAGTCTCAACAGAGTGAAAAGGCCAAGTTAACTGCTTAGCCGGGAATAGAGCACAGGTCTCCCTTACACCAAGCCCTCAAACCCAGGCCGATTCTTTTTGGGGTTCTTTCTACAAGCCTTTTGAAGAGCTGTGGTTGTTCCTGTTTGTGCTGCGCACCAGTTTTAATTCTCTGGGTGCCTACAGCTCAGATTTACTCCCTAGAGGAAAGTTATTTTGGTGCCAAAATCAGAGTGCAGGAGCCTAAGTTCCTGTGTGCAAAGTGTGTTTCGGACACCTTTGCTAGTAGACCTCCTGCTCAGCCTGGATGCCAAGTAAGGCTGGACACTGCGGATAGTTGCTCAGCCCTCCAGTGGCCTTTAGACAGCAGCTGGCGGGTATCAGAAGGGAGTCACTTGGGAACATGGGCAGCTCTGAGCTGCAATGGTTCATTAGACACCACCTGGTAGTTTATATTACTTATATCCCTCTTTTCTATGTCGGTACCATCTCATGCCACCCCTAGCCTGGAGGTCACTTACTGGTGCAAGGCATGTCGAGAGGGTCGGAGTCTGCACGGTAATAGCCGTTTCGGCACACACAATTAGTGGCCCCTTCTGAAGTCGTCCGGCTGTTAATTGGGCAGTGGACACATCCTTCATCCCCTTGGCTTGCCTTGAAAGTCCCTGATGGGCAGCCTGCAAAGAAGCAAGAACAGCATTCAGTGAGAGGAAAGTCCCCCCGCTCCTCTGAGGCCCAGGTTGAAAGGTGCCGTGTGGCCAGCGTGGAGGGGGAAGGGGTTTCCTGAGTCCCAGCAGATAACCCAGGAAACAAAAACAGGAGCTTTGCAATGTCCAAACCCCAAACCCAACAATTTGAGATGCACTGGAGGAGGAGTAACTGGTTTGCAACCCACTTGGAGTCTGGCCCTGCTCTTCCCTCTGACGGTGGGCACGCGCAGATAGACCCAGAGGAGCTCTAAAGGGACTTTTCTTTCATGACTGCATCACTTGTTTTTGCCCAACATCCTACTGTCAATGCCTGGAAACAGCAGCCACGTCCGGTGGCAGCAGATAAAAGTCTGGCCCAGCCAGGACTTGGACCTGAACATCCTTTAGCCACAACACGCCTTCCACAGCACGGAGAGGGGCTGTATAAGCAGTGGCAGCTGTGCAGCCTCTTCCAGCCCTCCTGACACTGGTGGCAAAGCCCATCAGAAATACACAACCTGCTACATGTGTGTGATGGGCTGCCAGTCACAGTTCAATCAAGCTGCAAAAAATGGCAAATCGCAAATGCAGTGGAAAAGGCCACAGACTCCACCGCAAAGTGTCTCACCCAGCAAAACGCACCAAGAGCCGGGAGGACCCCAAAAGCCAAAGCTGGCCCCCAAAGCTGGGCTGTAGAAGTCCTTTTGCCTTGCTCTGGACACTTATTCCTGACTTTTTCTGTTAATTTATGACACAATCCATGTAGTCTAAAGGACAGCGGGTACTTTTTATACTGAAACATAGTACACGTACATCCAAATTTGCTTTACCAGAAAGGCTCGTTGAAACCAGTAGATTTATATGGAATATCTCCCACTACCAGGAAACCAGCCTGTACCACAAGGATCAAAGAAATAGCTTGAGAAGGTCACAGATTAGGCGTGCTCCAAGTCTGTAGTGCCCGAAAATGTAGTCTAACATCTCTCCTGCAAAAATCACTGCCTCTCCCGTATTTCCTGGACCATCATGGCTGCAACATCACTTATTCTGAACAAAGCATTGCATTTATTTTCAGTGTTGTTTTTATCTTTATTTTTATTTACCAAAAGTTTTTCTTAATTACCATTAGGAAAAGCTGGTCTTGGAACACTGCTTATAAAGACAGAAAGTAGCATTTTGAAAATGTCAAAACAACTGACTTTTTAGATTTTTTTTTCTTCTTTGCTTCCCTTTTTTGGCTGGAAGTAATCGCCGTGCTCAGCAAGAATTCGCAAACCGTTTTGGTCTGATCTCATCACTGGAATAAATTAAAAGCTTTTCCCTGCTCTAGTAATGAGAGCTCGAGATACTAATAGAACCATGAACAGTAATCAGTAGAAAAGAAGACTTTAATTGCCCGACTGAGACAACTTCTCTAAATATCAAGACTTTTGTGGGTAAAAGAGCTGGATCTGTTGGGTGCTGCGCCTGCTTCCCCAACCCTAGCAAGAGTTTTATTTTCAGGTCTTGGGGCTGGGCACTGAATCCCAGCAGGTTAATTCAGTCTCATGAGACCCTTGCGGATGCTCCTCTGCTTTGTCCCTAGCATTATAAGGGACCTCCCACCCCAATTTTGGGGGCAGGGTGAAAGGGCCTCGATCTCAAGAGGTATTTGATCGAAGGAGCCCATGCCTCACCCCAAACTGCTACGGTCCCTGAATTTCAGACTGGTTTAACCATGCATGTCGATCTAAAACGGAGGTTAAAAAAATACCTTGCTGCGACTTGAAATATGGTGCTGTTGTTGCTCCTCAATAACACTGCGAACTACTCAGCTGTCACCTCTCTCAACAGATTAACACTCCCTGTGACATATCTGTAATGAAAATGTGCTGCGAGTTCGGTCAGAAATGAAGCCGAGTGCTTAGGGAGCCAGGGAAGGAGAGGGGGTTTGGAGACCCAGGAACCTAAGCGGAAGGAGCATGAACTTCTCAATCAAGACACTCAGACTAGCGGAGGGAAGGGGCTTTGTAATAGAAACTGGATTTTTTTGGTTGGCCCCTGCCCAGGCGCAGCCTTTCAGGGTCTTGATTTTCTGACAACAAAAGACTTTGAGGAAAGCAGACGCCTTTCCAAAATCTGGTGTGTGCAGCACTGAGCCCGCTGCTTCTTACCGAGAGGGAAGAGGGCGGCACAGCTAGGCAGCAAAGAGAAGCGGCTAGAGATGAACGAACAGGAGAAACATATAACCCTCGCAGGCCAGGAAAATGCACACGGTATCTTCACAAGATGGGAGCAGGAACAAAAATTCGTAACTTTACTCGACACTAAAAAGCACAGACTACACACAGACAATAGCCTTGCAGCTCATGGCTGCTTCTTGCCTTTTAAATGGGCTCATCATTTTGGTTTATCTATTTCAGTGACACTCAACCGGGGGTTGCGCCAACCTGGGCTGCCCTGAGGTCCTTTCCAGGGGGCTGCGGGGTGGCACACGTTAGCACTGTTCGTTGTGAAACCCCGACTCGCAGGATAAACCCGGAGATTTCCACTAGAAATCCAGGCTGCTAGGGATGCTCTGGGGTCTTGCCGAGCTCTCTGCAACAGAACTGCTCTAGTATTTTTCCAGAGTCAAAGAACGAGCGAGAGCTGAGAGCCGGCATTTTCCAAGGGATGCCCTGAGGATTATGTGAGTTGCCTTGGGTTGGGAAGGGTTGGGAAGCACTGATTGCTCTGCTTCTGATAACTTCCCCAGCCCCAGTGGTGGGAAAGGCCACTAGCCATGGCCTGCTCCACTTTCCCCAGGACTGCAAAAGAAACAGGGCAGGTGTTATTAGAGCCCACAGGGTGTCTCAGATCCCTGTCTCCTGCTTGCAAGCTGAGGGCACCCAACAGTTTTGCAAAGCAGGAGGCACTAGCCGGGGGCCCTGTCAGGCTCTGCGAAGGTGCCTACCTCTCAGCTCCCCACCTGCAGCTGCTTTGACTCCAGGCGGCAGCGGGTGAGCTCCAGGGACCCCTCCAGCTGTTCCGCCGGCCACCGGCTCGGAGGCCGCGTGCTTGCATGTGGGGTGCATGGGACAGGAGCACGGGGTAGTGCGCAGGAGCTGGGCACGGAGAGCGCTTGGACCAGCTGGGGGGCTTTCTCTTCCTCTTGTGGCTAGGAGAGAGTCCAGCTGTTAGGGAAGGGAGTTTACTGCTCCGTGCTGAACAGGGGCTCTGGGAGGGCAGCCGTGATTTCAGCACCAGCATCGAAGGTGCTGAGAAGAAACGATGCACCTGCAGCATCTCGCCCCTGCAGTGGCTTGGCGTACAGCCTCCCACCTGCCCGATCTTGCTGACTGCTGCCCCCAAATCAGGGCTGGCTGGGCTCAGCTCAGGCTAGCAGAAAGCCCAGGCACGCTGAGCTAATTCCCCGGACAGCAATCACCAAAGCCACGTTTGGTGCATGGAGCCCACAAAGTGTCGTCTCCTTCCAGGGCCGTTCCCTATAGTCTGTCGTCCTCTGAGCGGGGCTGTTCCCCGCAGGTGGAATTGTTTGCTGCCGTCTGGGCTGTGGGTTTGGGGCAGGACAAGCCCCCGCTGTGTCATCTTTGTGCTGGATAGAGACCTCCCGGGGTTGGAGAGCCAGGCGCGTTGCACCACCTACACGGCGTCTCCTTTCCACGAGAGCCTGGGGTGTTTGTGATGCCACCTGGGAGAAGGGTCTGGCTTGCAGATTCAAACCAGGCTGAGTTGTGCGGAGACTAGGCTGAGCGGTGACAGCATCTCCAAACAGGCCTCCCCATCCTTGCAGACAGGTCGAGCAACCCCTCCCAGCTCCCTCCACATCCTCCCTGCGGACAACTCACATCACACAGCTCTCCCAGGCAATTACAGCTTTCAAAGTGGCAGCGCTTCACCCACAGAAAGGGGTCTAACGAAGGACACTCTGTCCTGTCTGCTTGGCTTTGCTTCATCCCACGCAGCCCAGGACAGGTTTTTTTAATGCATGACAGAAAACAGCAGCATTGGCTTTATCAGAGCTGCCAACCTGGCCTCCCCGCCACCCTCCTCGCCTCCCAGGCCTCCTCGCTGTGTGTGCAGGGAGCGGAGGGACAGAGGGTTGTCGGTGCTGGGTGTGTTTGGAGCCTGGCAGTGGCTCCTCCTGCAACGTCGTGGTCCCCCCCAGCTACTCTGCACAAAGCGAAGTCCGGGAGCTGCACCGAGCCCGTGGCACATGCAGTTCCTTGCCCGCGTGGATTCCTAACGATACAGGTCTCCCTACGCCTGCATTTCCTAGCAGCCAAGCAAACTTTCCAAGCGGGCTTCAAACATCCGTCACTGGCAGAAGCAGCTGCGAGCTGGGGAAGAGCATCCTCTGAACATCCACCTCTAGGAGCTGTCGGGATGGCTCGGACCTGCCCTCCAGCCAGCCCCGGCAGCGATTGTGCCTCAAAGAAGGGGACGTGGCTCGCCCTCACGACTGGAGGATGGTGAAGTAGCAGGTGCCTCTCTTCTGCACTTGTCTTTGTTGGCTCGGGTTTTCGGTCGTCGCTCGGACACTTTGTTATCCATGCAACAGTCCTGCCTCCTCCTCCTCCTTCCAAAATCCCATCGTTGCCATGCTCAGCCGCAGCGCGAACTGCCATAATAAAAGATCCTGCTGGCTCCTGGCACCTCATATTAAATTTGGCTCTTTCATATACAACATTTTGAACTTAAAAAAAAAAACCCTTTCACAGGGCAAAAAAATCCACCGGAGGGGGGGGAGGGAGAAATCACATTCTTGATTTTTTTTAAGTATTTCAAACTTATCCATGACACCCTTACCAAGCAGGTTGGTTAGGCAGTACGTGATTTTTCTCCAAGTGTTTTCCAGAAACATTTAGGACTTTCCTTTTTCTTTTTGTTTGGTCTTGTACAAATGCTTCCCCAAGCTCCTTCTGCTCCCCGGCCATTAAGAGAACAGCTCCCGACCTTTTAACATACTGAAAAAACCCAAGTCTGCAAGTGGTGACATCAAAGTTGGGCTGATGGAAAACCCCTAATCCTATAAACACTTCTTGTTTTAATTGGTGTTAAAACAAAGATAATCTTATCTCAGCCCTTATACGAGAAGGGGTAGGATGGACTCTCTAAAAGCTTTTCTAAAAGCACTCGTAAACCTGACAAACATTCTCTATCCAGAGCCCCGAGGAGAAGGGCTTTAATCCTAAAGGAAACATAAAACTCAAAAGAAAGCTTTATATCCCCAAGAACTTGTGCCTTGGCAGGACAGGCTGACAGACAGAGAAAGGGAGAGAAAGGCACAGAGAGGGTGAGAGTGATGGAGCGAGGCAGGGGAATGCGAGCGCAGAGGCCTGGGCTGCCTCACTTTTAACGCCCGCAATGTTCACAGCAGACTCCCTCCCGTTCCAGACCCCCAGAAGCAGACGGTCCACAACAGCTCTGCTGGCTAGTTTCTGTGCCCAGAGGCATCAGAGACACCATCGAAGCCGGTGTCCTTGCCTGGGATGTGCACGCAGGAGATGCAGACCAGACTGGGAACGCAGACCGGACTGGAGTCTGCTTCTTGGAGGGCTGGAAAAAAGAATCAAAACTCGTGGAAGAGGTGATCTCTTTTATTAGACCGCCTAGATGTTTGCAAACAAATTACTGTATTTACCTGCAAGCTTTTGGGCACACTGACCCTTCCTCAGGCGCAGGAGAGCAGGGATTGTAAATGTTCTCCTAGGTAGAAATGACAATTTGTATTTCATATTTTGGAGGGTTGAGTATTTCCCCTCTCAGAGAAGCAGTGAGCACTGTCAAGGGTCCCCATGACCTCTCCTCTCCATCGCTGGACCTGTGGGCCTTCCCGCTGCACTGTGCTTTATGGCTGAAGCAAGGAGACGGGAGAAGGAAGCAGTTTAGTGCTCGAGTAGCAGGAACCTGTGGTTTACAATTAACGGGGTTTCTATCATGTGTCGGCTCCAGAGTCAGCTGTTTCTTATCTCGGGCGCTGTTTATCTGTATGGTAAGCCATGCTGAGCCTGTTGAAATAGGGTGGGATATAAATCTATATAATAGTGGTAATGATAATACAAAGCACAGGGCAGTGGCTTTGGTTGGGTCATCCCCCGATAGACTTGCCTTAGCATTTCAGCATCAGCGGAGACTAGAGGAGAACGTTATTCATTCTGCAATTGCTGCCCTCTTCATTTCCAGGATGTGGTAAACTTTTCCAGTGCCCAATCCAAGGGCCTTGTAGATGGGGGAGAAATGAGTGCTGATAACAGCCATGGTGTATTTATCACACTAAAAACACCACGTAGCATTGCATCCAGATAGACTGAAAAACATGCCAGCTGGTTACTAGACAATGACCCTTCAGCCATGAATGACTCGCTTTGTCTGCATTAGGTGCTATGTGACCTTTGCAAATGAGCCGGTTCGAGCGGGATAGATACCACGCTGCAGAGCACCAGTCCCTTCCCCGGGGCAGCCGCGTTAGGAACGACAGACACCTGCCGCAGGAAGAACAAACCCCAGCCAGCACGAAGGAAGACATGCACGGACCTTGGCTAGCTAAGGGACTAACGACAGCAAAGGCACACCGCTGCGTAAGCTCCAGTGACAGAAACAAGGCCAATTCCTCCGTACTGAGTCGTCATACTGGAAAACTTGGCAGCCTACAACATAGACCCTCTCAACAAAGTCCTGTTGTGATGGACGACGGGTTTGCTGTAATATTCCAGTTTTAAATGTGTTTCTGTGGTCAGAGTGTTGCCTGCCTCAGTTTCCCTGATTTCATAGATTTGCACAGAGAAGTAAGGCTGGGAGTGAACTACGGGTGTGGGGAAGGGGAAAGGGTTGATAAGAGTTTCTGCTTGACAAGCATCAAGAGAGAAGTGGATAGCTGCGCTGACGCCTCAACGAGGTGGGACTGGAGGTGACGCTCCAGCGATTAGGCAGGTCTGGGGAAGGTGCTGCGAAGCCCTGCCTGCATTGCCAAGGACTGCGACCATTCAGTCCAGGGATGTGGGAAAACCACTGTGGTCGGAGTCCATGGTGAAGCCTTGTAGCCGTGTTGTGCGTGCAGGGAGGCGGCGCTGAGCTGCGGCCAGGGCTGTAGGCTACCAAAAACCAGAGAAGCGAACTCTCCGTTCTGCCTCTGGTTTGGCAAATTATGGGCTTACAAATACTCCTGACACACAAAAGAAAGGCTCCAGTGGAAGTGCAGGGCACACGACAGTACCTACATTGCACGTGCATGGGGACAGTTACTGGGAGGGGGTCTCCCCCTTCCCAAGTTCTTCTCCAGTGCGCTCCCGACGCCCGCCTCTGTCCGACACACGACCCAGAGGGGAGTGGAAACGTGCCTTTGGAAAAGGGGTTATGCAAACATGCTGCTGCGGCACTGCCGGCCCAAACGTGAAAAGCTTCATTTAGAGGAAGGGTGCAGAGGTCATATAGCTGTTTGTCTAAAAAGCCCAGGAAACAAACTTGCTTTATTTCCTCCCGTAAATGCACTGACTTCACTAGCTCCATCACACTTGACCGTGACAGTTAACTCCTCCAAATTCAGGAGTCTGGCACAGCTGCCGCTCAGGATCACAGGCCAATCCATGTCTTGATTTCTGTTTTGAAAGCCTACCCACCTTCTGCCTTCTTTCATCTCATTTCTGACAAACTTCTTACCTTAAAAAGTGCGTCCAACCCAGAGTCTCTTCGCAGAGGCAGCTGGCGACCACCAACAAAAGATGTATGAAGAGTCACAAAGACCCGTCCACGTCATTTCTCTGCGAAAAGCAGCTGGCAAAGAGTCAGGAAACAGCTGCACGGGGAGGGCAATGCCACACAAGCCCCCAGTAGCTGTACAAAACGGAGGGACACAGGCAGGTTCTTCACTACTATCAATCCCCCCGCCCCCAGGCATCTGCAGGGGATGGACACGAGCGCTTGCAGGTTCAACCAGGCTGAAATTCAGCATCCTCTTTGCCAGTGCAATGCACACTTGCAGACTTTCATGTCATTTCAGACACACGTCAGAGTCCTTGGACCACCAGCCCCCAGTTTATGCCAGCAGTGTTTGGTGTTGGCATGGGTGCATGGTTTGAAACTCAGAGGCCAAGGAAGACACAAACCTACAAGCAAAAAACCCTGCAGTTATAAAACAAAGCCCACCTGGATTTTTCTTTATTGGGAGAATAAAACAAGCTGTTCTGCTTCCTCAGCTGAATTAGTTCAAATGGCAAAAATACTCTCTCTGCGCCTGCTAAGCTAAACTGAAACCCAAGAGTATTCCAGTCCATTCGAGCTTACGTAGGCTCCTCTACTCGTCGTCCCAACAATCACAACGCAATGCAGACACCTGGAAACACTGGCACTTGGAAGAACGTAAATACCTGTATTTTCTGTACTGTAAAGGGTGAGAAGGATGTAGATGCTAAACGCAGCCAGTGCCTTGTCAGTCATCTCCAGACTCACCGATGACTTCCCTATTTACTGGAAGACCGTCCTCCTTGTATGGAGGGACTGCCAACAGTGCCTTGTCCCTGCTGTACAGCTTCACCTGTGTCTGTCTCTTAGCCTCGAGGAAGGCTACTTGATGCCCAAAACCGTATCTAAGAGCTCTCCCAATAATCCAGTTGGTCCAATAAATGGCATCACAAAAAATCCTTGCTCATCTGTATTTATGCATGTGATAATTGCTTCCTAAGTGCAGGTCTCTCTCCATTTTTCCATGCTGCATTTTGTTCAATTAATTTTGGACCATTTTCCCAGTTTATCAAGGTAATTCTGAATCCTGACCCTCTTCTCCAAGGGCTCTGCAACTCCACCCAGCTAGGTGCCATCTGCAAGTTTACTAAACATGCCCTCCGTCCCATCCTGCAAATCACAGTGAAGATATTAAATAGCACTGGGTCCAGGACAGACGCCTGGGTCATCCCACTCTACATCTCCTCCTCCTCATTAGACCCGTTTGGTCTTTATTTCTAGCTAAATTTCAGTTTTATTTCTATGAACCACAGTATTGGATATGCATGTATTTTTGGGGGTGTCAGTTGTAGCCGTGTTGGTCTAAGGACAAAGGCAGGCAAGGCTCTTTGGGCAGATGTGATGTATTTCATTCGACCAACTAAATAGTTGGAAAATGTGTTCTTTGCAAGCTTTCAGGCACAAAACCCTTCTTCAGGCATAGGGAGAGTCTGCTGGGGTTTTGTGTGCTCCCCTGAGTGGAACAGAAGCCAATATTTACACCGTGATTGGAAATGGCCAGAAAAGGGATTGCTAATTAAGTGTCAGGAACACCCAGGTCAGACTGCACTTTCAGTGGAGCCGTAGCTGGCGTTACGAAAGATGAGCTCTGGAGCGAGCTCTTGCTCACAAAAACTTATGCATCTGTGACTCAGTTAGTCACTAAGGTGCAGGTCTACTCTGCCTTCTGCCTGACTTCAGACTACCTCCCTCTGCACCGTGGATCAACCAGCCAGGAAGGTAGCAGACAGATGTGAGCCCATTTACAATCAATTGTGGTTTACATTTCAAAGGGAAAGCCCTCAGAAGGGGGAATTCATTCCCCAGGGACTCCTGAAAGGAATCTCATCAGAGACTGATGTTTTCACCCTCGAACAGAATGAGAGCGTCTATACCTCTCCTGAATAATTGATAGCTACGGAAATTAGATGAGCTGTCTATATGTCTGGAAGGATGTAAATATGTCTATAGGCATTACGGATAATTGTAAAGCAGGAATATCACCTGACAGAGTCATCTGCATAATGGCTGCCTGCTCCCCGAGCATGCAACAGAAAAATGGAGATGAGGTTGTAGTACTTAAGATGCACTGGGTGAGGCAAATGCTGTCCGCAGATTCCCAAGCCTTTGAATAATCTATATCCCCAGCCGGCAGAAGCTGGGATAACCGCTATTGCAAGCACAGCAGCTGCTTGCAGGGAGCCTGTCAGGAGAGACTGGGCAGGTCTCTGGGCACAGAGAGATGCTGCGCTGTAGTAAGAAATGCAGGGTGCAATCGTATTTTAATTCTTACGGTTGTTTCCTTGTGTTCTGTCATTACAGCCAGCAGTGGCTTGTTCCCAGGATTTATCCAGCTCTCTGCTATTCTATTTACCTTACTGCTTGCCTGCAACGGCTGTGCTTGAGGACTCCAGGCTCGGCTCTTCTGCAGAAGAAGGGATCTATCATTTGTACATAAATCCTAGGGGGATGCCTCACAAGCTGGCAAAACTTTCTCTTGTGGAACTGCAAGGCCTGGACTGAGGGGGTGCAACTAAGGTTTTCTGGGGTAAGAAGTGATCTCAGGGGCAAATCTTACTGTGTTCAGTGGACAAGCAGCAGAAGAGTGGAGGTTTGGGGCTGAAGGCCACCATGATGTGTTGGTCCTTGCCTAGGCCCTTAGCTTGCACCGGGAGGAGTGATGAGAACACCAAGTGTGCTCCAAACTCCTGAATCCTCCTAACTGCTCTCTGATCTGCTCCGGTCCATCCCTGGCAGTGTTGTTGGTGCCTCCATGGACAAGCAGGAAAGGGAAGTGGTCTGAGGGACAGGTGAGTCTTCCTATGGCACCCTGAATCCGGAGGACCAATTGGTCCTTCTGTCCCCTGCAGAAGGGAGTCTCCAACCACCGCTGCTCTCCTCTTCCTCCTTGGTGCAGTGGTCTTGGAGCCCCCAGCCTTCCACTCCTTTTCTGCCCACTGCCAAGCTCCCCCGGCCCCGCTGATGGCTCTATGCACAGAGGTGCCATAACACTTTGAACGAAACATGATGAAAGGTGCTGTTTGGCTGTCTACCAAGTCCTCCCTCTGACCCTGTCTTCACCTCCGTGGACGGCTCCGCTCTCCTGTTCTCTCTCCGGTCCCTTCCTCCATCCCCTCTCCTGTGCTTGCCTTAGAGCACAGAGCACGGCCATGTCTGCACTGCCACCCTGCTGAGCCTGGGACTGCTCCCAAGAGCAAGCACTGCAGTGGAGATGGCTTAGAGATGTGCTGGGTGCATGACCCATTGCCCACCTCTCACCAGGGGGGCTAGGAGGCATGGCGAGTACCTACTCAAGCCATCTATGCTACCCGCTGGCTGGGCTTGGGCACGTGCAACACAAGTGAACGGGCAGGGCTTGGTTCTTGGAGGCAGCCAGAGGCTCAGTGCAAAGGCTGTACAGCAAAGGGAGGGCGATGGGAAGTGGCTCGGGAAAGCCCCTCCTTCCCCACCTGCCCAGACACTGGCAGAAGCCTCCCTTTCCCGGTGCCACGCTGACCTTGTGCGAGGGTGCCATCACCCTGGGGCAGGAAAGCTCGCAGGGCCACGGTCTATCGTCTAGAGCTGAAAATTAAATTAAAAGCACGACAGGGATAGTTAATTAAAGCAGATTAGCGCACGACTAATTAGGGGCACTGACACTGGAGCCATCAAGCCCTGCAATGTTAATTAGCTCTCCGTTAATGTCAGCTCCCTGTTCGGTGCAGAAGGAGGAGCAGCTTCTCTCCTAGGCTCCACTCACTGCCTGAGTGAGCGGGAGCACTGTGTCGCCGCCTGCAAGGAGCCTGCCCTACCATCCTGCAGCAAGCCCTGGTCTCCGTCCAACAAGGCCCTTCCTGGCCCCCCAACTCAGCTCCCCTCCATTGCCCATGGGGGTCCTTCTGCCACAGACCAGCAGATCCCTGCCCACCCGTCCAGAAATCCCCCACTCGTTGCACAGGAAACCACAATTTGGCTTCCCCCCATGGAGCAAACCCGTGTACTCCATGCCATCACCGGTAGCATTTTGATTCCTACATCCATGAGCCCCATGCACTGCAGGGACATGCTTCTGGGTTTTACACCGCTGCCTCTGAGGCAGGATCTAGGCCTGGAAAGTGAGGTCTATTGCCACGGCCTGGGAAGCTGGCTCTTCCTGGCAGGGGCTGAGGCAGGGTGGCAGGACCAGAAAGACTCTGCACGCGGGCAGGGGGGTGCATGTCAGGCTGGAGAGAGGCTGGTCAACTCTACTGCCAAAAGCTCCCTGCATGTACCGGTGATCCACAACCCAGCCCACCCGCCTTGAGCAGAGCCAGCATCCTGATGCATCGGCCTGCACAGCATGTCCTTGTGTTGCCACACTTCGCTCCAGTGCATCCATGTACTTCTTATCAAGGAGCTGGTGCATAATACTGCTGTAGGAGCTGAAGGGGATGTGGCGCTTCCCCCCAACCAGCATTTGCTTTTAGGGCCATCCAACAACCCTGCTTGAAGCTGTAGTAGGCATCTGTCTGTCTCACAAGGGACAACAGATCTGTGCTGAGTGAAGCATCAGCTCTCTGAACATCTGCGAGGGTGGCTGTAGAGCCCAACTGAATGACCTCTTTACGTGCGAAGTTCGTATCTAACAGTCCCAAACGTGCTGCAGGTTCGTCCAGATGTTTCTTCTTCTCTCTGCATGTTGGGCTCTTTTTTCCTCCAAACACTTCCTTCCATGCTTAATGGACTGTTTCCACGTGCTTTGATGTGCAGCTACAAACAGGAACTGTTATATTACCCACGTCTATCACGCAGGGCAGACGGCTGAGGTTACTAGATCAGGCTCTGGACAAAGTGCTCTGCGGTACAGGTGCAGGTCGAGATTGCATAACAGCTAAGGGAGCATGCCCTAACGGGAAGCGATCTGACCCTGCTGCTCATCCTTCTCCACAACTTACTTAGGGCTTTCAGAAGGAAACAAAAGCTCACTTATCCTAGCACTAATTGATTTATAGTAATCAAAATAAAACCCATTAGAAACAGTTCCTTGTTTTAGTTTCAGAAGACTTTTGACCCCGCCGGGCCTGGAGCAGATTCATTAGGAATTCTTGACGGTAATGTGTGCTGTAGAGGAGTCCAGTGTGGCTTGAGTTTCTCTCTCTTGAGATTGCGATTGCATGTCAACGGCTGTCAGTCCCATGCCACATTTAGAGGAGGGGAGTTCACGAGTGTCACGGACTTGCACGTCGCAGCTGGGGAGAAGGTGGAATCTGCTAGTTCAGCAACTGCTGCAACTCCTTTGGGGCAAATCCCTTGTGTGATCCGTTTTCCTTGGGCAAAAAAGCTTCAATACATCAAAAAATAAAATCAACTTTTCTCTTTTCTATTCCAACTTTCCTCTGAGGCTAATCTGGGTAAAATGAAGATTTTACTGCACCTTTAATTCTCCTATGAAATACGTATTTTCATTTCCAATCTTTTCTCCTTTGCCTGAAGAAGGGTGCTTGTGTCCAAAGGCTTGCAATTAAAGACTTTTTTTTTTGCAAACATCAAGTTGGTCTAATAAAAAGTACCACCTCTACCACGAGTTCTGATTAAAAAAATACAAAGCACTGCTGGAGCATCAGAGCTGTAAGAAAGCAGCCAGGCACCCGGGGCAGCGGGATGCGTGGGGGCAGCGGTGACTTCCAGCTGCTGCTGTGATTGTGTGGCTGCAGCAACAGCTGATAGTATACTGCCCCGCTCCCCGCCCAGTGTTGGTGCCCGGGGCAGATGCTCTGGTTGCTCGTGCTAGCTACGTTACTGTGCAAAACAAAGGGAGCGCATGTAGCAGGTGATGTATTGTAGGTGATGTGTAGACTTGGAATCAGAGGCTTGGGCTCTGTTCCTGACTCTGCCATTAGTTCCCCGAGTGGCTCTGGGCAAGCCTCTGTCTCATCTTGCACCATGTTTTACAAACGGAGATGATCGAATTTCTCTCCCTTTAAGGCCCAGATGAGAGGTGCAAGGGGTGTGAAGAAGGCATGGTAGTGAGAGTTGAACCATTGGGACGACTGACCTGGGGTGGTGGTGCTTTTTCTGCCATTCAGACTTTAAATCAAACTGGATACTCTTTCTCGCAGACCTGCTCTAGCTCAGCCAGGAGCTCTGGGCTGCGCACAGGAGTACCTGGGTGAGCCTTTTGGGTCTGAGCTATGCAGGTCAAACCACAAGGTCAAAAAATGGCTCTTTCTTGCCTTGAACTCTAGAAATCTTTGACCAATATAATAAGGTTTTATGAGATGTTTGCTTCCAAGGGCAGACCCAAGAGATCCCTTCCAATCCTATGCTATCTGCTCTTTCTTGCTAGGATGCCTGTCAAATATTTCAAGCCTTGGGCAGCTGCATACCCGTCATGAACAAACAATAGCAGAGAGGTGCTAGGAGAGACTGGAACCATTTATTACTAGTCATGTCCGGTAAAAAACCCTGCCAAGAGCCGGGCACTCTATCTATGCATGGGGTAGCGTTTCATTTCTCTTTGGTTGTCTAAGTGGTACTTTTTAGTTGTCCATGTGGCATTTTTGGCACATACATGCAGGTAACAATTCTCTTTACCAGCAGCATGTACAAAAAAAGTACATGTGTGTAGACTGACTATGCACAGTAGACTACAGACTGGCTGGGCACACACGTATGTCCATGCACGTGCCTATCTGCACTTCCACGCACCTCTGACTGACCAAGATGAGTGACCTGTGAACAGAAAAAACTTGACATTGAAACCCACGGGAGCAACAGGCCAACTCCCTTCCAAATAACAGGCTTTGCCATAGAGGGGAGAAGCCCTTCACAAATCATCATGTAGCAAGGCTGCATCCAGGGGCATAGGAATATGCAGAAAATACCTAACAAGTAATGGTCTCCTTCCTGACTTACCTAAGGGAGCTAAGTTGGTACGCCTGGGAGGAAAAAGTGGGGTGACTTATCAAGCAGGGACTCAATGTGACCCATCTTTGCAACACCCCTGCTACCTCGTCCTGCCACCTAGCCATGAAGAGATGGGGCTGGGAGTGGAGTGGCATGACCTGATCAGCCTTTCCCGGGGCCAAAACTATATGGACACCAGAATATAGGTCCATATAGTGTCCTCACCCCTACACAACCTAAGCAGGACATGTTCTCTTTGGAAAAGGCTTGCACAGAAGAGGAAGCAGATCTTTTCTGTTTAACCTGCCTTGCAGAAGCGGCGATGCCTAGCTGGGAAGAAACAGAGCAGAAAGGTGGGAAAAGCGTCACGTCGGGGCTGAGCACTGCAAGAGTTTCCTTCCTGCAGGACAAGGACCTCGGCACCCACACTGATTGCACTGCACTGTTTTGAACAGTACAAAATCTGCCCATAGTAGCCACCCCTGCAGCAAAATGACTGGATGCTGCACGATTTCACACATGTGGAAACGTGTGCGTCCATACACTTGTCTGTGTGCATGTGCGCAGAGGTGGCGTTGACTTGGGTCATTACCGAACGAAAACTGTGAAGACACTGCATAATCCCTTGCCCCCGTTCCACAGGAGAAGCTGGCTCTGGTCAGGTTGAGAAGACCTTGGAGGCAGCGGGTCAGGATCTTCTCTCGGTGGCAGCATGAGCAATCCCACAGAAAGCAGCAGCCCGTTTGCACTGTGTTACTATAAATGCAAACAGCCATCAGCGATTCTTGGGTCTCGAGCTGTAGCTTCCCGAGGAACAACCCCGTTTAAACAATCAGATCAAGAGTGACTTGGGGAGGGCCGGGTGGAAAGTCCAGGCGGCGAAAGGGAGCAGAGAGGTGGAGGGGGCCAAGCCCACGCGGAAGGACTCTCCACGCATCCTATAAGCAACGGCAGAAATGCCTCCCGGTGCATCTGCGCGGTCCCAGCCCATCTCTGCCTCGCTCACCAGAAGAGCCACCTCTCCGGCGTTCGCAGGCAGGTTCAACTAGCCTTTACTTCCAGCAGATTAAAGTAACTAATCTAGTTAATGAAAGCAAATCAGCCTAAATGAGCCTCTTTCATTTCTACCGGGGCAGCGGGTCACCAGGGAGCAAAGCTCTCCATTTAGCTCCCAGCAAGGACTCAAGCCCTGGAATAAGTCCCCGTTGCTGTGACAACTGAGCGGCGCCGGGGCTGCCCTTTCACCCTGCCCTGCTAGGCATGAAATTCAAACAGAGGGTACGAATCCGCACCCAGGACTCGGCAGCAGGCCGCCGCATCTGTTCTAGAGACGCGCGAACGCAAATCAAACAAGTCGGCCGCACCTCCCAAAGTCACGGTCCGGCGGCTGGAGACGCCGAACGTGCAGGGTGGGCAAAGCTGGCCGCGGGGGCAGGATCGACCGGTCAAAGTTCAGGGCAGGGAAGAGTCGAGCAAGAGTGAACCGAGCTCAGCTCGTCGTCCCCGTGCTGCTGGCCGGTCCGGGAGATCAGCAGGGCAACACACCTGCAGCCACGAAACGTCTCCGTTCCTCCAGCTTACAGAGCTGGTCCCGGTGTCCCGAAGCAAGGTGCTCCATCAGGATTTTGTCCCGGTTTAAATTGTTTTTCCTGCTGGAGCTCAAAGGGCCGGCTGCTCTCCGTGGTCCGAGCCCCAGGCAGGGGTGGTCCACGTGGCAACTAGCCCCGGCGGGGCTGCCTTGATGATAGGGGAGTATGGGACCCTGTTGGACTCCAGCATTTCCATCGCTACGGGAGGCTGTGCCCCTCTGGGTGCGACTCTGGGGTCCATACGGACGTGCAGCAAAATGCCCCGTGGGTCTCCGGTCCGGCGAGCCCGAAACTCCCTGGAAAGAAAGCGGCAACCTCTCTGGACGACCGAGTCTGCAGGTGACCGCCTGCCTGACGTGACCCCTGGCTCCGCACAGCATCCCGCCCCGGGCCGCGGGGCCGCCAGCCAGCGCACCTGGCAAGCTTCACAGCTTGGCAGCTGCCCCAAAGGGGCACACATTCCCGCCATGCAAAGATGTTTCCATGGCAATGGGCTCGAAGCCCGCAGCTGAGGTTTTGAAGCGCGTGCACATGAAGCATTACAGCCTGCTCAGACGGGCCCGGCGCCGGTTCATCGGAAAGGCCCCAGAAGCCCAAGGAGCTGTCGAGAGCAGAGCCTGGTGCTGGAGGCCGCTGCTGGACTCGGGCACAAGCAAGGGGCAGTTAGCTGGAGAGAGCCAAAGGGGCAGAGGTTGCCTGCTGCTCCACAATGAATGCCTGTTGTTCAGTTCTCGGTCCGGTCCACCTGTTCTTACCGAACCACAACCTTGCCCGGTTGGGCACTCGAGTGGCAGCATCACTCACAGCCTCCTGCATGCCCCATTTCAAACACCCAGCCCCAGCCACACACACACTGCATGGTCATGTCCACACACACAAATCTGCACGCACACACAAATACACAAAACCCCTTCTGCTTATACCGCCGATTTTGTGCAACCGCAGCACGCTATTCACAAAACCGCACACAACGGTATATTATCCATCCACACCACTTTATACCCCAAACTTATCACAACCCTCCCCTCGAACCTCTACCAGACACCCGATGCTACACCGTGCACGCCCTACTCCTTGCATTTGCACACACCAACAACACCGCTGGGCTGTGTCCTTTGGACTACGTAAGGGGCACAATTATCTTTACGCAAGCACACTCCACCTGCACTCCCATTTTCTGTTGATATGAAGTGCTGTGTAGGAAAGACCAGATTGCTCATAAAAGGCTGGTCTTCTCTCATTCCTGTGTTTAGAGGATATAGAGAAAGCCTGTGGGCTAAAATGCTCAGAGCTGCCCCAGAAACAGTCCTAGCGGCACAACTAGCTTCTAGCACAACCGGCACACCATGTTTCCTGGGAGCGGGGAACCCACACACACACACACACACACAGTACATGGGAAAAGCACATCTGCATCCAAATACCTTTAAGTAGGTTTTTTTTGCCTTGAGCTGCTGCTGTCCATGACTCCTCTCCCATTCACACACAGGCATCTCTGCTCCAGGTTGAGACCCGCTTCCCATCCTCACAAGCCGGTCCTGCTAGGGCTTTTATCAGATTCATCGATTTTCAAGAGGCCAGTAGATCACATAGCCCGACCTTGTGCAAACCGTGCCATCTCGCTCAGTCACCTCTGTATGCACTCCAGTCACTTCTGCCTGGATGAAGAATAACTTCTAGGGAGGTGAACAGTTTTCTGAGGAAGGACTGCAAGAGATGGAGAATCAACCACTTCTACTTAGAAGATTGTGTCACATTTCCTATTTGAGTTTCTTTGGCTTCAGCTTCAAAGTTGTTGGTCTTGTTCCACTTTCTCTGCTAGGTTAAAGAGTCCTTACACACTGGGATTTCTGCCCTTGAATCAACTTGTGTTTTTGATCAGCTAAACTGACTGAGCTCCTTCAAGTTTCTCATTGCACAAAATTTACTCTGGCCCTCAAATCATTTCTGTGGCTCCTCTCTAAGCCCTCTTCAATTTCCAAGCCCTCTTTTAAAACATGGACACACGTATTCAAGTACCAGAGTCACCAATACAATAAAGGGAGGCCAAATAACTTCCTGCCCCTATTCACTGCTCCCCTGTTCAGACGCTCAAGGAGTGCATTAGCCTTTTCTGCCGCTGCACCACGCGGGGAGCTCACGCTGAGCTGCTTTTCACAGCCTGTTTTCCAGGATCCGGTCCCTCATCCTATAAGGCTGACTTTACTTGTACCTAAGCACATCATCTGTCATTAGGCCACTTAAAAACCCTTTGTTTGAATGGGTCCAGGTTATTTAGTCCAGATTTTTCCGCAGGACTCCCCTACCCGCATCACCCATGTGTGCATCTTGCACTGATTTTTCTAGCAGCCACCTGATAGTTACTTCCAGATGAAACCTAGAGCTATTTTGGTTGAAATGTGAATGCTGCTTACACTTGGCCTGGTATGCCATCCACTTTGCAGTGCAGACTGAACCACCCTCCAACACCTTGCTACAGGTGTTTTCCTGTCATCTTCCCATTTCATTCTGCGTCAAAGGTCACCTACCGCTCATGTACATCATTTGAGTGTTTGTACCCTATGCTGGGCACCTGCATTTCTACTGTAGTTTCCTGGTGCCTGGACATAAATGGCATTCAGGAGGCCGTCTTCTCCCTGCCCCGCCGGTGGACCAAAGGCTGACTCCGAGGCTCTGATGAACTCGGGTGCAAGGACACAAGAGCTATAATTTGGGGAGGTACACTGAAAATCTGCACCTCCCCTCTCCGTGTCCAGAAAGATACCAGAGGAAGGGGCCTCAATGCAAGAGGTACATCCGATCCCTTTAGACCTGGAAAGGGCTTAGCAGAGGTCGGTGCAAAGTGGAGCGGAGTGGTTCTAGATTTCGTCCTCCAGCCAGTGCAGCCTGTCTCACGAACTGTCCTTGCAGGGGGGCTGTGCCGCCCCTGCTCTGCCTCGTCTCCTCCGCTGCTGGGGCTGCAGCCATAATGCCAATAATAAAAAACCTCTGTGTATCTCCAGGGAAGCAGGACTCTGAGAGGGGCACAAAGGCTCCAGCAGCTGTGTGTTTGCAAACAACCCAGCTGAGCTGTGAAGAGGGGCTGAAAGCAGTAATTGTCTTTAATTAAAGGAGGTTGGAGGCATCTCAAGCTTTAACAAAAGGCATTTCCAGCCTGCTAGCAGTTCTAGTACTCAGTGCTGCTGCAACCACAGACATTTTCCCAGGCTGCAGGGACAAGCAGAGGACAAACCACAGAAGACAGCAACGCAGATGCCAGGGCACCCAGAGGGACAGGGTGTTGCCAATGCAAGGGCACCAACCCCACTGAAGCCAGGGCACCCACGGGACACGGCTGTACCAGTCTTCTTGGGGTACAGAGCACATCAATGCCAGGCGGCCTGGCTGCAGAGGTTCATAGGGTACAAGAGGCCACTTCCACACCTACGTGATGGACACCACATGGGTATCTAACAAATGAGCCAGGCAAAATATAAACTATAACAGCAATCAAGAAGTCCTGTCCATCCCAGTGCATGTAACCTGAATATGCCCTGCAAAGAAAGGAGCCAGGCAAACGTCTTTCATTTTATTCCATTGCCCTTCGGTGAATACAAGAGCACTGCACCAGCCAAGCTGCTGCTCCTTTGTCCCGCCATCCTCTGCCGTTCCCTACAAGCTCTCAGACAAGCACACAGGATGTCCCAAGATGGCCTAGGACCTTGAGATTTTGGGGATACGAAGAATGCTCAACAGCTAAACCCAAAATATTATTTTTCCCCCACAGGGAAGGAAATCTCATTCTAACATGAAATCAAGGGATAGATGGACCCACAAATTATGGGACTGTAAACCAGAGCTTTTTTTTTCCCAGCAAATTCAGGGAATCTTTGTGGACACTTCTGCTGCTTCTCAGCCGAAGTTTTCTATGGAGGCACGCCAGTCCTGAGAAACTTTTTCCGATGGAGGTTTTCTCAGCTTCAGAAACACTCGATCAAAGTGAGAGAGCACTGCACCCCAGCAGCTTTGCAGTTAGGGGATCAACAAGCGTATGGGAGACCCCGTTTCTTATCCATGTTCTACCTGAGTCCGGCAAAAGTTTCCTTCAGTCTGGGTCTCCCACATGCCCGCTGATTGCCCTGGTCATTGGGCTATTGGCTACTATACGGTGTGGCTTTTTCAAGCGCTCTTGTTGAAGCCGTCCTACTCTGTGCAGGTAGTTAAATACTGTTCCAGGTATCTGAACTCGCCCAGGTATTTCTGCATGGCACGGCACTGTCTATAGGTATTATAGATATCTATCCTATAGGTATTACAGCTTGTCTATAGGTATCACAGATACTTATTACAGTGTAGAGGGTCAGACATCTCTGCTTCTTCAGTGCTGCAGCTATTGATACCCTTTGTCCTGGAGCCCCTGCGCTGGGCTTGGCCTCCTTAGCAGCGTTTGGTACCCGTTTGCACAGGGACATGACTCCAGCTGCACTTCGCCAGAGCGAGAACAGGACCAGAGCAGTGGCAGGTCCTGGCACCTTTGGCAGAGTGCCTTGTCCAGCCCCTTCGCCACCGAGGCATGCAAGGAATCAGCACATAACCCAGTCGTGAACACGGCTCACGACTACGGCCCATTTCCTCTGCTCCGGCCTTGCTCGCTCTGCCACTAGGAAATGCATCGCACAAGGTCTCAGGAGTGTCCCATTACCATACACAAGAAATTCACGGCTCCGGTTCCCATAGCAACCATAATTCAGCCCCGTATGCGCACGGCACTCCCCGCTCCTGTCCGCAGCGATAGCTATACCGTGCAAGGGCAACGCGGGTAGCCTAGGACCGCTGTGGGGACCGGCCCCTCCCGGGAGTCACAGCCAACACGTCCCGACGGAGTCGCATCATTTCATCGACACAAACAGCCTTATCTCTTGCACTATGACCCCTGTACTCGATAGTGACTCCAGCCAAGCTAACAAATCCAGGTGCTGTTCTCTATAGTGGAACAAGCATGCATAGGAATTGCATGCACTGCTCTCTCCTACGTACGTAGACCTCATTTTTCTGCCATCCGATAAAAATATCACCCTAATGGTACTTATGAGACCCCGGCAGCAACAGGAGAGCAATGGGGGAGCAGCAGCTGGATCAGGAGCCCATGGGCTGTGAGTTGACCCTTCCCAGGCCGGGAGGGTCCAGGACTTATGTGAGAGGCAAGGATTTATTGGGCCAACTGCATGGTTGGGATATAAGACAGTATAAGTCCCTATTTCAAAACTCGGGCTATACTAAATAGAGTACTTCTCACCCAAGGTACTGGGAGAGGAGTTTACTTAGATCAGAGCAGTCTCCAAGTGCTTCTTTTCAACTCTGCCATTTCTCTTTTACTACCGGTGTCTACAAAGCACCTCGACTACAGGTACCTACAGAAATCCCAAGAGTCAGAATAATCTGACCTCTGATTTTTTCGTAGTTCATAGGCCCGCTAAAAGTCAATTAGTAATCCTTTGCTTGAAGAGGTCTCTCCTTGTCCAAAAGGAGGAACAGGAGTCACTCCTGTCCAAGGAGTCGTATAGGATTTTGGCACTGAACCACCCATATAGATAGATAAAAAACGAGGCAGCGTGTGTGTAGGAGCGGAAGACAAAACCAAGTGGAAAAACAGATGACAAAAGTGGCTCACTAGGGAAACCCCCCCAAACTAACCAGCCCTTTAAGGAACCAGAGAAGGAAGAGTCTGAGAAACCAGATAAGGCACGGGGCAAGGAAGAGAAAGAAAGACTTGTGGAAAGAGAAACCAGGAACCGGGCAAGGAAATGAAAGCGAACCTCGTGGGGCAGCTGGTGCCTCTGAGGATGTACAAGGCAGGGCGCCCGACAGACTGACCTGGACGGGAAGACGCCACGGTCCAGGCCAGGAAAGGACGGTTATGAGAACTGATCTCTCTAGAGGTGTCCTGCACTGGGGGCTAACACCGATGAAACCCTCGGGATTTCTTGGATTTGGCTGCACGTCAGAAGAAGAAAGTACCAAATTCCTCTGCTTCTGCCCATGCGACTGGGGGACGACTTGGATGTCATCCTCTGATGAGTTTTCAGGGTGGCTCTACAACAGGCAGAAATGGCTTCTTTACTCGCTGTCATCTGGAAATATACCTTGCTTTGCCTGAAACCTCTCTCCCAGGGGAAGATGCACTCCTTTATTCAGTGACCGGCAACCCCCTGGATAAGGACACACATCCACTGGAGCCCTTCCCAAAGGAACTGCTCCACCCATCGGTGAAGTTGGGGAGGTTTTGCTGTATTTGAATCCGCGCTCGGCTCGTTCGCACATAACGACTCGAACAGAGCAGCTGCATGGTTGTCCATACCCCATGAGCACAACTACGAACGCGAGACAGTCATAACAGAAAGAGCATGCTGGCACAGGTATGGCGTGCGGAGAGGACGGGTACCGTGGATGCAGAATCAGCTCGGCGGCTTTGGCCACAAAACCAGTACTGGAGAAGAGTTTCTCTTAATGTGTCTTGTGGTGGTTGTCAGGTCAACTGAGCATGGACTTGCAGGTCACGGGGCGGTGTTAGGACCACCAAATAATGGCAACTATTTGGAGAAGTTGGAACTAATACTCATCATTTTTGGCTGACCCTAGCCCTCTTCTCCGTCCTCAGGGGGCTGTGATGAATTCACACGCTTGATGGGATGGAGAGCAAACAATACAACAGGCAACCATCTGAACTGAGCACAGGATTTTTTGGCGATGACTGATCCAACCCCAGATTTATCACACGTGAATCCGCTGACTTATTCCAAAGTGATATTCCACTTTGTCAGTTCAAGGGACCATTGAATCCGATGCACTCAGTGCTTGATATGGTGAAGAAGGTGGGTTCGGCCATATCCACCGGCTGTGGACAATCCTATGACATCAAGACAGTATAACAGCTTGCAGGCCTACCTAACTCAAGTAAATCACTATAATCTTTGTGCTACACAGTCACTAAGTTCAGTGGGGTCCGTGGTATAACCGCCGCTTGAATGCAGTTACTTTCTTTTGCTTTCCGCAGTCACTGTTTGCTTTCTGTTGACTATCACCCTATCCCTGGAAGCGTGTTTTTGGCAGTAGCAGCTCCGAAACAGCCAGGCACAGACACTCCAAAGTCTGTCAGACAGAAGACAGAGTAACCGGGCAGATTTGATGACAGCTTTGTGTCATCATTAGGAAGGACTTTGCAAGCCCTGATAGACATTTAAAAACAGATCACAAAACAATCACCTGTACCCCAAGTGGAGGCAGGCTCCCTTCAGAACCAAATAGAAAAATTAGAAATGGCCTTTCACGTACAATTTTGGGACCAAATGCTTCAGCAGTTTCAAGGGACCGGCGTGCAATTACAGAGCACAGACGTTGACCTTAGCACAGCAGGTCACCGACTGCATTCCCTGGAGTCGTTTCTGGCTGCCCTGCAAGAAGAACTGGAGAAGTTTGCAATGAATGCTAAGGACGTGCTATGCCTGGCGCTGCCCCAGCTAATGGCAAGATGTTGTGACAGCGCCTACTGCTGCAGCTATCGCCTGTGCCACCCCAGAATTCACACCGGTGTACAAAACCGATGTATTTTATACCAGTATGCATGTCTTGTGTGTCTGGCCCCCCCCTGCAACCTATATTTAACCCCTTTCTATGGTACAGGTCATAATAATTACCCTGTTAGAATAATAAGGGCAGCTAGGCACTGCCCCCAGAAAAAGCTGATGAGAACTGAGTACTTAATTGCCCTTTGTATCTTGGAAAATCTTTTCCATAATCTTTACTCGTGCCCCTATAGCTTTGAGAGGCTGAGATAAAAGATAGTGCAGCAGTGAACAGTCTAATAAGAAATTTAGCTATTCATTAGCCAGCTACACAATCCTGAAGCAACTCCAATTTACTCAGGGAATCCCTATGGATCATGCCTGTTGATGTTAGAGATCTCCTACTAAGGGAGATGCTAGCATGCAGATTGCATGGGGTGGATAAATCAGAAGTGGTCCTCTACCCATTCCCCATCTCACTCGCTGGGTAAGTTGAGAGCTCACTGCAGTCAGCATGGCTCCCCTTTTCCTTATGACTTCTGCTGGAGAAATCTGAGATGGCAAGAATCGAAGAAGCACTTCTTTGGTGAGCCTTTCTATGTCTGTGGCTGGCTCTTGAGCTACTGTCTCTCTGCAAACTGGAGAAATGGGCTTGCATCAGGTGCAGGACACGGCAGGTGACAGTGCCTCTCTACCTGAACGGCTGTCACCGAGAAGGGGGAGAGCACCTTTTCTCTCTTGCTGCAGAGAGAAGGACACACACCTATGGCTGGAAGCTGCAGCAAAGTTGGTTCAGGTTGGAGATCAGGAAAAACTTCTTCACTGTCAGAACAGAGATGCCAGGGAAGCGGGGACTCTCCATCCCTGGAGGGTTCAAGGAGAGGCTGGACGGGCACTGGTGGGGGATGATCTGGGTGCAGCGATGCCCGTGCTCTGCTATGGGGATGTCCCAGGCTTCTGGGTGGTGCTGGTTGCCCCTGCTCCCCTTTCTGCTCCATGTGCCAGGGGGTTTAAGCCTTCCTCACAGGCACTGGGCGTTGGCTGCAGCTCTTTTGCAATGCTTATACAGAGGCATGGGTCCTGCAAGACATCATGACTGGGACTTGCTGTCTCCAAAGTACTATCAGGCAGCTGAAAAATGAGGCTTCTCTCTTTCGTTTTATGGCCTTGTCCTGGCAGAGACAGAGATGAGGAGGAGGCATTAGCTACTATATTCAGGTGATGCAGCTCAGAGCTAGAGCAGAAGTGGGGAAGAGGACAGTGGAAATCAAGCTCGAGGGGCAGTTTTCAAGCCGTGTAGTGTACGGACAAGAGGGCTGGAAAACATGTGAGCTTAAGGGAGGGAGCGAAGAAGCATGACATGGCTGCCAAGTCTGGACCGGCTCCTACTGCACAGGGTTAGAGAAATTTCTCATTCAGCCATCAGAGCCTTCCCTTTTCTTAGAGAAATACAAAAATCCCATGACGTCGCAGATAGGATCTCAGCAGTCTGAGCCGAGACGGAGTTACTTTGAGATCAATTATAGATTCTGCAGAGGGGATTGTGAAAGGAAGGTGCATCCTCATGCAGCCGGTCGGGAAAGAGCCTCTTCTCTTCATCTCTTTACAGCACGGAAGGGCAAACCGCTTTGCTTAGGAGGGCCAAGGCTGCAGGGATGGGGTGTCTGGGCTGCGGCTTTCTGGGGTGACAGCCCAGGATGGTGGGGCTTGCGAGACCAAACCCAGTGACTAGAAGCCTGAAGTAATGAGAGATGCGTGAGAGATGCACACAGACTGCTTTAGATGCACCTGTACGACTACTGCTTCAGGACAGACAGACAGACAAGGTATCTCCTTGTCTCAAGTTGAAGCAAGGGAAGTTGAGGTTGGATATTAGGAAAAACCTCTCTCACTAGGAGGGTAATAAAGCACTGGAAGAGGTTACCCAGAGAGGTGGTGGACTATCCATCCTTGGAGGCATTTAAGACCCAGATAGACAAAGCCTTGTCTGGGATGCTATAGTTGGGGCCGGTCCTGCTTGGAGCAGGGGGTTGGACTAGATGTGACCTCCCAAGGTCTCTTCCCACCCCCATTTTCTCTGATTCTCAGACCTGAAAGGATTCAAAGAGAGTTGCTGTTACTGAGAAGCCAAGGAAAAGCCTAGTGCTGGCCAGGTGAACGGCGTCTGGGATTGTGACCTGCTTTAGCAGGGACACACAGGTGGGCAAAGTGCTCGGAGCCCGCGGTACCTCTCACCTGCGGCAAAGAAGAGCAAACCAGGTGTCCTCCCTCCCTCACGTGGCAGTAGCAAGCTTTTAATGTAGACCTTACAGCTTCCTGTCAGCTCTCTGGTCATCCCCAGCTGTGCTAATGACTGGGGCTTCAGATACCCTCCAAGCACAGTTGACCCCTGCTAGTGATGGAGCTCCAACCACTCTCTGGGCGCAATGGGAGCAGGGCCAAGTGCCATCTGGGTGTCCTGAGGACAGTGCTAGCAGGGGCAGAGGCAAATGCCCTGCTATTAGGAGACATAGCAGCCAGCAGGGTCCAGTGAATCCTGAAGGATGGCTGACTTCAGCGAGTCCCAGGAGGAGAGGAAGCGGGAGGGCAACGGGGATGAGAACCTCTCTGCCCCAACCTCCTTCCTAGAGAGCCTCACAGACCGTCAGCACCAGGCTCCGCTCCTCCGCTCCCCTTTCCCCATTAACAAGTCCATGACATATGCTGCCAACATATGCTGCCTCCTCCACGGCAAAGCCCAGCCTGCCAGGCCGAGAGAAGGGGAGAAGGAAGAGGGCTGAAGGAAGGGACCGAGCGGAGGAGGAAGAAGGAAACGGGGGGGAGGAGGGGAAAGAGGGGCTGCGTGTCCTCTTTGTTTATGTAGCAGCAGGATTTGGGGAGCTGTTTCCACGGCCTGCACTCCTGGAGGCATGCGTCTGGGAAGGAGGGAGCAGAGCAGGAAGGGGCCAGGCCAGACAACCCAGCTAGGGCTTCCCAGACTGTCCGGGCAGGGACGGACACACGAGCCACCCTGGGAAGGACCTGGCCCCATCGCGAGGGGCTGACCCAAGGAGATCAGGGCCCGGGCCTCTCTGTTGGCTACGGAGATGGATCTCAGACGTTCCTGGAAGAGACGGGCAGGGGCTGGCCCTTGGTCCAAGGCCAGGAAAAGCAGGAAAAAGGGAGCGCGAGAGGAGAGTTGTAGGTCACGGAGGACTGGAGATGAAGGGATGCAAGATCCTTGGGGGGCTGCGAGTCAGCCTGGGATTTCCCTGGCTACGTGTGAGGTCGGCAGGGGAGGCCGGGTGCCAGGAGGGGATGTCTGGGGGCGAGGGGTTAGATGGGGCGCCAGGCTGGAATTCCCCATTTCCATCTCTTCTCTGTACTGGGTCTCTGAGGTAGCCTAGAAGCTGTTCCCCTGCCCGCTACCTCCCTCCTGCAGCCCCATTAGCATACCAGAGAGTCCCCTTGATTTACTGCTAGCTGCGATTCCTGCCCAAAACGTACCAAAGCCCTTCCTAGGAATCCTCGACGTGGAAACAAGCCCGTCAGTGCCAGGCAGCTTGGCACGCAACAGGATAGACCGGGCCAAGGAAAGCTCCCAGACCTTTGCCGAGAGAGGTAGCGAGTTGCGTTAGCCTGAAGTCAGGGTAGAGATGCACGTTGTAGACTAACTAAATCAGAGTTTGCACGAGTCCAAGCTCATGTCCTGTGTAGCAAGACTGCAGTCCAGGTCAGTCGTCTGAGCCTGGTGCCATCCTGCCTCGGGGCACTAGATCTGTGAGTGAAGGGGCCGTGGGAGCCTGCAGATGGACAAAAGCATCCTCCTGAGCTAAATCAGAGTTTGCACGAGTCCAAGCTCATGTCCTGTGTAGCAAGACTGCAGTCCAGGTCAGTCGTCTGAGCCTGGTGCCATCCTGCCTCGGGGCACTAGATCTGTGAGTGAAGGGGCCGTGGGAGCCTGCAGATGGACAAAAGCATCCTCCTGAGAGATGGATGGATGCTGCCGCTGGGCTCTGGGCATGGTCATGCTCCAGCGCAGGAGTCCAGGCCTTTGCAAGGAAAGCCTTCAGAGCGGATGCTCCAGCGCAGGAGTCCAGGCCTTTGCAAGGAAAGCCTTCGGAGCGGCTCCCTGCCTGCCAGACGCAGCTTGGCCTGGTCTCGCTTTCCCCTCGGCAGCTTCACCGGGAGCCCCGACAGCACAAGAGAAGAGACGCTCTTGTCCCCTTGCTGACACTTTGGTTGCCAACCCATCCAACTAGCACGCAGAACCCGGATGTTGTGTCCCTCCACCATGCCACTATCCCCCTCTCTTAGCCTTGCCCCATCCTGAGCTCAGCAGAGGTCACGTGTGAGCAGCGTGGTGGAAAGCACTAACTCCTACATGTGGCTGGCAGGTTTTCTCACGTTCCCAGAGATGGGAGGAAATCTGGGCCCCTGCCGAAAGGCAAAACAAAAGCAAATAAAAGCTGTCCTTCGGCGGGAAGTACTATCAGATGGTCTGGGCAGCCTGGAAGAGACCCAGCCCGCAGAGGTGGGGGGCTCAGCTCCCCTGAACTACACTGTTCATGCATTGCAATTTGAAGATGCAACTTGAATGATTAAAAGGCCCCAAATGATGCTATAAAGAGTGGGAGAAAGTTGCTGGCTTTCTCCGCTGGCTTTTCATCTAACTAATACAGAGCAAGCCAGCTCGAGGCAATGTGCAGGAGGGATATTTATTGAGGAAGTTCATGCATCTAACAGCTTAAGCTCTTCTAAGCTTGCAGCCATGGCACAAAAGGATTTGGGAGCAGTTAACAATTCTGTGTGGTTAAGAGATTTTCATTTCACTCGGCCTCGCTATCCAATCCTGCAGGGCCCTGCAGGGGCTGGCTGCCTGATTCATTCACTTCCCTGCTTCTTTCCCGTGATGTTTGTAAGGGCCTCATTACCATGATGTATAAGACGTGCTCCCTATGTCACCCCCACACATCGCTGCCTTCTTGTGCCGAGACGCTCATTCCCGGCCTTCCCTTCCTTGCTGCTTTCTCCTCCTCTTCGCTGTCTGTTCCTCCATAGTTTCTCCCATCCCTGCTTGCTTTGTCTGGGCTGCTTCATCTCCCCTTGCAGTGTATTAAGTGCATCTCCGTCTCTGCCTCTCTCTTTCACTGGCTCTGCCCTGGGATGGCAGGGGCAGAGCTATTGTTGTGCTCTCTGCTAAGGCTATTTATACCACGCTGAAATCAAATGCTCCCTTGGGTTGTGGTGTTGTGCTGCTGCTCAGAAAGGGCTGATGGCTGGATGCTGCCTTCAGGGTGCCAGGCCAGAAGCAGCTGCATTTTGACACCAATGCCACTGGATAAAATGCAGGTGCTTCTGGCCTGGCACGGTGCCCTCCAGGACCAGGGCTCATGAATGGGAGTGAGGGGACACAGCTACCCGACATCCTCTTCGGGTGGCATGGGGCTTCCTGGCTTGTGCCAACAGTTTAATAGTCTCAGTGTTTATATGCACAGCAGAGACAGATCTTGGGATGGGGATTGGGGGAGTTTTTTTCCCCTCCTTTTGGTACAGAGAGCATCTAGTACAGTGGGGCCCTGAACTAGGGGTCAGGCAAGGGTCCTTAGGGGATCTCTGCACTTCCAGGGGGCATTACTCTCCAGAGTTTCGTACTGGAGAAGCTCTTAAACCCCTGGGTAGATCAGTGCTCAGCCAGACACTGCCTTGCATTCTGGTTATGGCTGCAGTCACCTGCCTGGTCAACATGGGCACAGGCTGGGGGTGCTTTCTTGTAGGGCACATGCAGCACATTTCTCCCCTCTCCAATAAAGATCCCATTGCCTTGCGGAGTAGGGCCATGCCTCCACAGAGGAAACATGGTTATAGTGCGACTCTGACCATGCACACGCACGGGAGGTCGTGGCACTGCTGCAGATGGCTGTGTTCTCCTTATTGCATACAGGGCCCTGGGCAGAAACCTAGGACGTCGTCAACCTGGTCTCGAAAGCTCAACAGCAAAATAGGCTCTAGGATAGTTGTACACGATACATCATCATCATCATCATCAGGACTTGGAAGGAAGATGTTTGCCCCCGCTAAGTAGTGATGTGCTCGGCAGGTGATGTGCTCGCCAGGTGTGGGTACTGGCAGGGGTGGGTTCTAGATGCAGCTTGCACATATTTGTACAAGTAGCCGGTTCCAGCTATGTCCAGGGGTACAATGGTACAGGCACCCCCCCCTTTGGTTTCTGCTCCACCCAAACTTTAAAAACAACTGTCTGGCACCGGCAGCAGCATTTCTATTCAGGCACCAGTGACAGAGTCAATTAACTAATTAAAGTCTGTGGCTACTGCGTATTTACACTACTGATTTCCAGCAACAAGAGAATCACCTGGGAAGTTGTTATCTTCTCTCCCTGTTAAGAACATATGCCTTATCCTAAAGTGAATTAATCTGGCTTCAGCTTCCAGACATTTGGGTCTTGTCATCCCTTTGTCTGCCAGAGGCTCTAGGATCAAATCTCTGTTCTCCAAGTAGGCATGTAAAGATACTCTAGGCTTCCCACAACCCTTTCTTTCAGCAACTAATAAAATTGAGTCTTTTGCAACCAGGAACTTTAACCAATCCTGTAATCTTTTTTGCAGCTCTTATCTGAACCCTTTCCAATTTATGAACATGCCTTTTTTGGGATTGTGGCCACCGGAAAGGCACACAGGGCTCCAGTAGCAATCACACCTGTGTCAAATACAGGACGTCACCTCCTCCACCTCCATAAACCTGAACCGATGCACCCAAGGCATCAGGCTTTTGGCTGCAATGTTAGACTGCTAGCTCATATTCAGCTGATTATCCACTATAACACAAAGCCCTTCTCAGGGTCACTGCTCTCTAGGAGTATTTACCTTCTTTCTTTGTTCCTGGTGCATGACTTTATATTGGGCCAGACTGAGGGAAACACATATGGTTTGCTTGTGCCCAGCTGACCAAATCACCCGACTCGCTCACTATCAGTGACCTGTCCTTTTATTTGTTAGCAGCCTGCAAGCTTACATCTCCAAACTTTACTGGTAATGATTTGATGTCTGCTTCCAGGTCATGGATAAATATGTTAACTAAGCCTAAAGACAAGAACTGTCATATGGGCATCCAGACACTTTCATTCAATGATCATTCTCATTTTTCTATTATATTTCAAGACTATTTTCAATGCGTTTAATATGTACCACATTGACTTTGAATCTTCCTAGGTTCCGAGGCCAAGGGACGTGCTGTATCGATGCTGACAGAAGCCTGCACATCAGATCTGTATCAGCCAAACTTGTAATCGCACCGATAAAGACATCCAGTTTGTCTGACATCCATTTTCAACAACCCGATGTTGACTGGTGTTAAGTGTATTACTTTACTTGAGCAATCAGGACTTGTGGCAGAGGTGATATCTTTTATTAGACCAACAAAATTTTTGCAAAAGTTCTTTAATTGCAAGCTTTGGGGTGCAAACACCCTTCATCAGGCATTGGAGAAAAGATTGTAAAAGTTCTCCTAAATAGAAATGGAAGTTCATAGGAGAGTTGAAGGTGGTAAAATCTCCTGTTTGGAAAAGTGCATTTTATATGCAGATTAGGCTAAAAAAAAAGTTGGAGTAATCCTAGATGTTATTCCTTACTTTACTTGAATTCCTTATTAATTTAGTCCTGTATTAGCTATTCTGTAATTTAGCCTGGATCAGTAGAAGGCTGTCAGTTTTATAATTAGTTAAGGTGTCCTGTTTAGCCTTTTTAAACACTAGCAGAAACCCAGCCTTGTTCCAGACCTCTGAAATATCCCAATCTTCCAAAGTGTGTTGAAAATGAATATCAAGGATCCAGAAAGCTCACTGCCCAGCTCTTCTCAAACTGCTAGTTGTATATTATCTGAGCTTGGTTATTGAAGAATGCTTATCTTTAGTAGCTGGTATTTAACATTTTCTTGAATTACTGTTGAAATGTAAGGCATTTTAGACTCATCCTGTGACTCAACTACATCAGCCTTTTCCCAAATACATAAAAGAAATATTTACTGAATATTTTTGCTGCTTCCGCAGTGTTACGGATGATTCCAGGATTTCCATCTGGTGATGGACTATGTCAGTGCGGGTCCCATTCTCCAGTTCCTCCCTCCCCTCCGTCTTTGTCTGTGCAGGAAGAATAGTGCTCCTTATTTTCCTCCCCTTTGATTCTTTTCCTTTCTATTTCTCGCTGACCCCAGTGTGTTGTGAATCCAATTAGACCCACAGTAGGGATCACAGTTGCATGGCATTCGGCCATTATCCAGACCGAGCATGCTCAATGCTTCTCCGAGCCATGGGAGATGTCAAGCCTCTTCTATACGTAATTCTGGACTGCACCGGAGCTAGTGGAGATGGGAAGGGGGCAGGGGAGGCTGGAGTGCCAGACAGATGGGGTTTGGGACACATTTTCCCTATGAGTTCAGTAATCTGAAAAGCCCCCCAAAGTGCTGATCTGCAATGGAGACTGCCAGGAAAGGCAAGGGTGCTCTCCAGGCACTCGGGACTAGCAGGTGTTGGATGGAAGATATCCCTCCTGTGTTTTAGCCCCTATAGATGAGTGGCCAGAGCCCCTTCACCAAGAGATGTTAACCCCCACACCACAACACAGGCATCCTCCCTACCCCTTGACCACACTCCTCACTGCTCCTCCTATTTAACAGTCATGGGAAGAAGTGGAAATGCAGAAGTATCTGCCTCATTGAGAACACAAACCCAGGGCCATCCACTGAGCTTCGCACACTCTGGCTTGACCTCCTGGTCCCACATCCTTCCCTCTCAGGGCTGCCCAGGAGGTCATCTCCAAAAGGAAACATTGGAGGAAGCACTGGGTAGTGCCTGGCTTGTGGGCTGGCAGTTAAGAGACTATCCAGGGAAGTCAGAGACATGGAAGCTCAAACTCTCTTGGGGGTCTTTGGCTCCGGAGGCAAGTGGCTTAACCACTCAGTCTTCGGAGCTAAAACATGGGAGCCATCTCCTTCTCCATTTTTATCCAAAACCTGAATAAAGGTAGACATATACGCGAGCTATGTGTATACATATATAGCCATGTATGCATATAGTCTACCAGCACAGTGGTACATCTCCAGAGCATGAAGTAGAGGCAAAAAATATCCAGGTAGGTGGCTAGAAAACTCCCCTTTAGATGCTCAGAGGGAAATGGGATTCCACTCTTTGTTCAAAGTTAGTGTGGGACTCCTGGGATCACTAACTCCATGGTGGGAGTGAAGAAGACAGGGCTCGCGATGGCCTGGTAGGAAACGCAGCTCTGCATGGATCCCACAGGTTACCGAAGCGCTTAGCTGTAGTGCGGCACAGTACAACTGCCTTCTGTGGGCTGCCCTACACCAGTGGTCCATCCATGGACTGCTGGGGGTCCGCAGCCTATGTTTAAGGGGTCTGTGAAAAGTGATTAGGATCAAACATATGTGAATCTCCACACTTACAATTCAAAGGGTCTGGACCCCCAGTTGAAACTTCCAAGGGGGTTCGCAAATAAAAAAAAAGGTTGACAGCCACTGCCCTAGACACCTGCTCCTCTGCCAGGGGTGCACTGGACAGAAGATAAATAGCTGGCTCCCGTGCTGCCCAGCCCTGATGCTCCATGACCCAGGTTCCTTTAAAGGCTTGCTTTTTATCAAGATGAGGCAAATTCCTGTACCATTGACTAAGGCTAAGATTGGCCACTGAGCCCATTTCCAAGAACTTTCCTGCTGCACCCTCGGACAATGGAGAAGGGCTGCTCCAGCCCGACCCCCGGCAAACCCAAGGGAAGGCCTGTGGATGCAGCCAGTATTTCAGCTACGGTAGTGCATAACAGCCATCCTCAATCTTGTGTGCGAGTCTAAGTGCACGTGGAGCTCAGGCTGGATCAGGCTCCTTGCGCTCTGTCCAGCTGTGGACAAGCAGCCCCAAGAAGATTCCCACTATAAATACAGGAACCAGGGTGCTGGGAAATCAGAAGCAACAAAGAAATGCAGAGGCACATTCACAGACAGACACAGCAAAGCCAACGGGTGCCCCGGAGTCACTAATACCACATGGCAGGGAGCCGTGCTAGATCAACACTTTCTTCCCATGAGCAGCACCATGCAGAGGCACTGTCAAATGCCGGGGCCCACCACAACGCAAGCACAGCTTGCCATGCGGAGAACAAAGAACAAGAGACAATAAGAAATGGTTACCTCTGCAGACGGTCCCGTTCTCCACCGACTCGTAGCCAGCCTTGCACATGCATCGCCCAATGGGCACCAGCCACTCCCCGTCCCCGTTACAGTACAGCTTAATGGGGACGTCCACCTCCTCCGCGTTGTTGATGCACGTCCCCCTGGCTGCCACCAGCGAAGTACTCTCTGCTCCCGAGAGCGTCTCCTGAAACACCGCCCCGTTCTGCACCACGCGGGGACACTTGCGGTAGAAGACCCTGACGGCAATCAGAGACATGCAGCCCCCGTAGTCCTGGAAGGCGAGATAGAATCCGTTCTTGGAGACGGGCCCAAAGCTCCGCACCTCCGTGTTGATCTTCATCACCCGGCCACCTAGGTCCACCTGGGAGAAGCTCTCGTCGGCTGCAATGGTGTCCACCTTCATCCAGGGATTCTCCATCCACTTGGGAAAAGTCTTGGTGGCCGAGTCAAAGTCTGACTCATAGTAGTAGAGATTAAAGGTCTCCTTGCAAGATCCGGGAACGTTGGGAATACTGCTACAGTCCCGGACAGAAAACTTCATTTCCACATGGATGCGATGCCCCCCTCTCCTCCGGATATACTTGGTCCGGAGCCAGTTATTCTGACTGGACTCAAAGACATTGCACACCTGGTACGTACGGATCGTGTTCATGTTCTCGTCGTATCCGCTCACCTCTTCCCACTGCAGATGGGATACAAAGAGTCACTGGGACACAAAGAGGCATTGTATTTACAGTTATTGAGAGGCAGGGTGAGACCAGACCGATGTCCCTGCCCGGGGGCACTGCCCTGCCTCCCCCCATCCTCTCCCGGGCCGAAGCTCCACCCTGCAGCAATGGCCAAAATGCTTCCTACACTGCTGCAGTCCACTCCGGACTTGTCTCCTGAACCAGTGCCCTCCCCTCCACATGTGCCCCCACCCCTCTCCACCTCTCGCACTACAGGGATCTATTTTTCTAGGGCACGCTTCTAGACCTCACCGGCTCTTGCCTGCCATGGAAATGCTGTCTGGTCCTTCTGTTTGTTGTGCCAACCCACAAGAATTAATAAGAAACACACGCCCTGATTGCCAGAGAAGACCCGTTCATGGTCATCAGGGGCCTGTCTGCCCAGCAGCGCGCGTCTCATCTTCGAAGGGTTGAATAGGTCCCTCTGTGCTGCCCCTGGGAGCTGCCACTGAAGTGGTTCCAGGCTCATCCGGTCTTTGCATGCAACTCATCATGTACTGTCCTGATCTTCCAAGAGCCATATTGCTGGGCCCGCTCTCGGTGCCAGCCATGTGCAGAGGGCACGCGGTAGACCTGCTTTCCAAATGCTTGCTGGTCCCGACTAGCACAGCCCCGAGGGACAGGGAGAAGGGAACGGAGCTGGAGACTATGTTTTATGGATGGTCCTGGTTTGTGTAAGGAGGGATGTGGCAACGGCATCTTACTATTTCAAACTGTGTATTGAATTCAATATTTACAAGCGTGGCATAGGTTCGAGCCAGGCGGACAAGTGCTGGCAGCTGAGCAAGGGAGCTGGCTGGAAAGCAACAGCCCATTGCACGCAGCCTCCGAGATGTCAGCACTTGGGACCAAACCCCAAACTTTTCAAACACCTTCGCCACCTGCCCTAGGTCCTTCCAGCAAGCCATGCACAAGTTTCTGGGAAAGGCAGCGGGAGTCCCCCGGAGACCTTCCCTCGCCCTGCACCCGAGCTCCGGGAGCCTGGACACCCACCCACTCAGTGGCCGGCTCCTGGGCCGGACTGGGGGGCGGCAGGGGTGGGGCAAGAGGGGCTTGTTTGGAGTTGCTGACACCACAGGACGGACTAATCCCTTCAGTGCCCCACTCCAAAGCTCCCTTTTCTCAGCTGCGAGAGAGTCACCCCTCGTCTCAGCCCCGGCGCTTCCTCAGAGCTTAATTAGAATCCTCTCCCTTTCTCCTCACTCTCTAATTAACATGCTGGGGACTCAAAAGAATAAGGCAGCACAATAATACACGGAGACGGCCTCCAACAGGCCTGGGCCTCATTACTGAGTGGGCCGGGAGAGCAGGGAGCAGGGTTCGCTTTAGATATGGAAAACTGCAAACAAGGAAGGCTGGGCAAGGAGAGAAAAAGACTTGACCTCTGCCCCCCGCCTATTGAGAGCCCATCATTTCCCTTTGGCAGGCAATGGGGCAGGCTGGGCCCAGGCCTAGTGGAGTGGGTGAAGCCTTTGCAAGCCTCCCCGGCTAATAGCCATTATTATGATGATTTCGACAGCGCTGCGTGCCGTAGCGGGCCTCGGCACAACCTGGCCCCGCTCCGGGCTCGCCAGGGGGAGGGGGAGCTGGTCTAACGCAGTTTAATCTTCGCCGTGGCGGGAGGCTTTTCTTGATGCAGTCTATTCTTGGAGGCTCGGTCTCAGGCTTCCCGTCCAGGGCTCCCTGGCGGAGGGCCAGGCACACCCGGAGCGGGGTAGCAGGGAAGGGCCTGCGCCTGTCAGCCAGGGAGTGTGAAATCCAAAGAAACGTCTTCATTTTGCTCTTTCCAGACTCCATTCAGGGTCGGGAGTGGGTGGAAGGGGGGTGCGGGGGGAGTGCATGTGCCCATTATTCCTTTCCCTGCAAAACAAAACTAGCTCAATGAAAACCGGGAGGTCAGGGCTGCATGGTGAACCCAGCTCGAGGCTGCCGGGCCAGGAGGCGCCTGCAGCTGCTGTGTGCTCTGGCTCTTTTGCCAAGCCCACTCCTTTGACCCCTGTCTCTCCATCTTTCCCTCACTATCCCCCTCTCTTAACCCTGCAAGC
>NW_005842063.1:1072695-1077326 GCF_000455745.1 Alligator sinensis | reverse complement strand
CTCTCTTAACCCTGCAAGCAGCACACCACCGCCTTTGAACCCACTGCATGCCCCAAAACTCCCACTGGGAACCACGCGAGGTTGGGCGGGTGGGAGCTGAGCTCCTCGAGGAACCTGGTCCCAAGCCCCTGGCATCTGGCTGGGTGCTGAGAGGCCCCTGTGCCTCGGACAGGACAAACCATGCTAGGGCAAAGAGTTACGCAGAGCAAGAAGCAAGAGGAAGCCGAGCCACCTGCTTCAACAGGGTTTTGCTAATCTCGCTGTGCCGCTCATCGTCCAGGGCCGATCTTTAGTCTGGCACGGCCCCAGAGCTAGCTAGGAGTAGGGGCACCGGGGTCCAGCACTGCTGGAGATGCCAGAGGACAGGTTGTTACCTTCTGAAAAAAAAAACCAAAACAAAGTCCAGGAAGGCCCCAGATGCTGGCCTGGTCTAATTGCATCCAAGCAAGACAGAGAGATCAGCAAAACTCGTCCCAGCGCGCAGTCGGGACTCGCAGACACCTGCTGCACCTCTCTTCTGCATTTCGCTGGGGCGGCCTGCATCCCTTCCCTTTCGCAGGGCACGTCTCCGCTGCAGCCACTGCGCTACCTGGTTTCAGGCTTCAGTCCCTGCATGCACAATCCTGTATGGAAAGCTACTCTGTTTGGGTTCCCAAGCCTGGAGCTCTAGGGTCACATTCACATCCTTGTCCGGCACAGATTCAACAGCTGTCATGTAACGTGGCAAAGTTTTTTAAAAATCAACATGATTTTCAATTATTTTCTTTAAGTTTCCTCCTTGCTTGAAGAACCAAAATCCCATTTTCAAAAGCAATTCCAGCACTTCAGGGCTTGGGTCCCATTAATTATCAAAGATGATGATGCTCTTTTATCACCTAGCTGCTTTTGTACAAAAAGTTTTACCCTGAAATTTTGGGAAATCTCACATTTCAGGGTTGTTATGTGAAGCTTCCCCTTGTTGCTCTGAGCAGCACGCTCAGCTGCAGTGGAGGTGTCTTGTTAAATAACGGGATCTCTGTTCAGACCAGGCTTGCTGGTCGGACTCCCCCTTGCACAGAGAAGTGCGAGCCCTACACCCCTGTTCTCACAGTCCATGGAGGAAGGGGGGCGGGCGGTGAGAAGTGAAGACTCACCCCTGAAGGAGGATGCACCATCCAGCCCAGTTCTGCTGTTGCAGTGGTGGAATCCATCAGTGTTTCTGCAGGAAGATGACAAAAATCAGGAGTCAAAGGGGTGGAAGTGAGGAGGCAGCCTCAGCACACAGAACTAAGCAAGCAGCATGACGGGGCCAGGGCCATGACTGCCACTCGCATACCTCCCCAGGCAATCACAGCTCAGAGCAAGGGCCTTGAAAACAGATCTGGTGCAGAGCCCAGCACTGATGCATGGCTTAGCACCTTAATTCTTGAAGCACCCAGGAGAAATGCTGCTGCAGTGGCAGCCCCCAAACTCCGACGCAGCCCCCCTGCAACCAGAAGAGCATGAGCGGATACAGAACCAGCCAGCTGTGCAGCGCTGAGCTAGGAAAAGGGGAACCCAGGGCCCAGCCAGCACAACCCACAGCTAACCCCTTCTTCTCTCGTCACCCCCACCCCAAACCCACGGCACCACCAGGCTGCTTGCCATCGCCGCACTGTTCTCTCGGCTGCGTCTACCTTTGCAGACCATGGCATCCCCCACAGGGTTTGGGGACACTGCAGCCTCCTCCATAACAGGCCCATCCCCACAAACAAGTGATAGATAAAAGAAATCCTGAATATGCAGCATTGTGCACCAGGACTGCACCGTCTCCCCACACCCTCATGCAGGGGCCTCCTCCAGCCTGCTACAGGCACGGCTCCAGCTCCGGAGTGGCAGGAGTTTTCTCCAGCACGGCCGTCAGAGAGGCCTTGGTGCTCCAGCTCCGCCGTGGAAGGCCCTAGCACCGGCTCTGTGCCCAAGATGGGGGACCACCACCTTGCCGCCTCGCACCACGCACAGGTTCCAGCTCAGCAGGTGGTTCCCCTCTAAAGCCAGGAGAATCATAACACATTCGAGAAGATTTTCCAGGCAGTTTGGGCTTAAATACTTTAGGTCAGATGAGTTTTTAGCTACTAATGCAAGAGAACAGAAAAAACAGGCGAGGATTTCACAGCCCATGCAGGTGGCGATGTTTATATTTGCACGGTTAGATCCTGTTTGCGGGTGTTTTATAACGCTGCCAAACCTGAACCGTTCCAGCCACTGTTTTTCTGTGCTGGGTCTCTGCCTCGGGCCGGTTGGTATGTTTGTGGGTTTTAGCCAAAATACTTCTGCTGTTTCTCAGAGGAGGATAGGAGAAAAATGCCTTGTTTGGTCCCTCTGAAAACAATTCTGAGAGCCAGCAAGGTGAGGAGCTTGAGCACCCCACCTCTGGGCATGAACCAGGAAGCAATGTGCAGTGAAGCTCTTCCTGGCACATCTGTATCCTCCAGCACTGGGGAGCAGCGCTTCTTTCATAGACACAGACATCAGGGCTGGAAGGGACCTCGGAAGATCATCGAGTCCAGCCCCCTGCCCAAAGGGCAGGAAGTCAGCTGGGGTCATAGGATCCCAGCAAGATGAGCATCCAGTTTCGCCTTGCAGGTGTTCAATGAAGGCGCTTGAACCACCTCCGGTGGCAGGCTGTTCCAGACCTTGGGGGCTCGGACAGTAAAGAAATTCTTCCTTATGTCCAGCCTGAAACGATCTTGAAGTAGTTTGTGACCATTCGACCTCGTCATCCCTTGGGGCGCTCTGGTGAACAAACGTTCCCCCAGATGCTGGTGGTCACCCCTGATAAACTTGTAGGTGGCCATCAGATCACCCCTGAGCCTGCGCTTTTTCAGGCTAAAGAGCCCCAGGGCTCTCAGCCTGTCATCGTAGGGTCTGCTTCCCTGACCTCTGATCATGCGCGTGGCTCTTCTCTGGACTCTCTCAAGCTTCTCCACATCCTTTTTGAATTGTGGAGCCCAAAACTGGACACAGTACTCCAGCTGCGGCCTCACTAAGGCCGAGTACAGGGGGAGAATGACGTCCCGGGATTTGCTTGAGAAGCATCTATGGATGCAAGCCAGCGTTTTGGTCGCTTTACTAGCCGCCGCATCGCATTGCAGGCTCATGTTCATCTTGTGGTCAGTGATGACCCCCAAGTCTCTTTCTTCCATAGTGCTAGCCAACATAGCACTGCCGAGCCTATAAGGATGCTGCGGGTTTTTTTTCCCAAGGTGGAGAACCTTGCATTTATCGGCGTTGAACACCATCAGATTCTCGTCCGCCCACTTGCTGAGCCTGTCCAGGTCAGCCTGGATAACCTGCCTGTCTTCTGGTGTGGATGCTTTGCCCCAAAGTTTGGTGTCATCGGCGAACTTGGCCAGTTCTGATCGCTTCTGACTCCAGTGTCCACATCATTAATGAAGATGTTGAACAGTATGGGTCCAAGGACAGAGCCTTGGGGGACCCCACTGGTCACAGGACACCACGATGAGTGACTTCCATCGATTACTACCCTCTGGGTCCGACCCCGGAGCCAATTTTCCAGCCAGTGGATCGTGGAGGACCCAAGGCGACAATTGGCCAGTTTCTCCAAGAGGCGATCATGGGACACCAGATCGAAGGCTTTTTTGAAGTCAAGATATATGACATCAATCTCTTCTCCCTTGTCCAGGTGATAGGTCACCTGGTCGTAGAAGGAAATGAGATTGGTCAAGCAAGACCTACCCGCAACAAACCCGTGCTGGCTATCCCTTAAGATGTTGGCGTCGGCCAGTCCATTAAGGATGGCCTCTTTAATAAACTTTTCTAAGATCTTCCCCGGGATAGCAGTCAGGCTGATGGGCCTATAGTTAGCCGGATCCACTTTCCTCCCTTTCTTGAAGATAGGCACCACATTGGCCTTCTTCCAGTCTTCGGGCACTACACCAGAGCGCCAAGAGTTTTCAAAGATCCGTGCTAGAGGCTGGGCTATGATGCTCGCCAGCTCCTTGAGTACCCTGGGGTGAAGATTGTCAGGGCCAGCTGACTTGAAGGTATCCAGCTTCTCAAGATGTTCCTTCAGAAAGTCAGCATTAATGGAGGGCAGGGGATCACCCTCACCCGGACTTCCCGGCCCTGTAGCGGGCATGGGCGTCCCATGGGACTGATGAAAGACTGACGCAAAGTACCTATTTAATAGGTTGGCTTTTTCCTGGGCGTCAGTTGTCAGTTGCCCCATCTGGTTCAGGAGGGGTCCAATGTTGCCCCTGCTTTTCCTCCGGCTCCCACATATCTGAAAAAGGACTTCTTATTGTCCTTGATGCTCAAAGCTAGCTGGAGTTCAGTTGCAGCCTTGGCTTTCCTGGTCTGCTCCCTACAGGACCGGACCAGTGCAGAATAATCCTCCTTGGAGGTGACTCCCATCCTCCACCCTTTGTAGGCCTTTCTTTTTAGCCTCAGGAGATCTGCTAGGTCCCTGGAGAGCCAGGGGGGCTGCTGTGCCCTCTTGCTGCCTTTCCTCCAAGATCTGCTCTGCTCCCCGTAGCTCCCAGCCTCCCAGAGGAGTCTGGGGCTCACTCCCAGCTCCACTGCTCAGGGGTCCCAGGCCCTACCCCACATAAAGGCAGTCCTGAAGACACAGCAGATGCAGTTTTCTGGAC
>NW_005842063.1:1034775-1072659 GCF_000455745.1 Alligator sinensis | reverse complement strand
ACCCACACACCCACCACATCACACCCCCCGAATCCAGAAAACATCTGCAAAGCACTCTGCCAGCTGGAGGTGAGCAGGGCCCACGGGGACCTTGTCTCCATCTCGGCAAGGAAAGCACTCAACAATCCTTCAGGAAGAGCCAGTTGAATCGAGCCATGGATGAGAGGGCTGACCACAACCATGACTGGCATTAGAGCCATACCAAGGCACGTATCCTGAGCTGCATTTTAAATGCCTGAAGCACTAGCATACTGCAAGCAGCTCTCAATGGGATTTCCCACAAGGATCCATGTGAGCCACAGTGCTGCTGGCTCTAGCCTGGACCCAAAACCATCTGATCACAGCAACAAAACATCAGCCCAAGCCCCCGATGAAGCACAGCCTGCTTTGGACCTTGCCTGGTCTCCGAAGCATGGCTTCCAGAGCAGGGCGTCCCTGGCTCCGTTCCTCTCTGTGCCCCCGGCCTTTCAGACTCTCCCCATCCATCCCTAGTTCCCCGAGGCCCCGATTCAGGGAGCTGCATCCACTTCCACTCCTGAGACGGGGACTTTGCTTCTTGCTGGGGAGAACAAAGTTCCCAGCAGCAAGCAGACAGCTCTGCTTCCATAAAAGCTTACTGAGAGTGACCAAGAGAGAGTTTTTACTAGATACGAGTTCCCAGACACCAACTGTGTTAAGTGGCCCAGAGGTGAAACAGCCCTGTGCTCAGCACAGAGATGGGGAGATCGCTGGTAAAGCAGCAGCATTTGCCTGCTGTTGGGTCTGAGCTATCGCTTTCATTTCCCATTCAGCATCTACATCGTGCTCTCAGGGGACACGGACACTTTTTCATGGCAACCACTGCAGTGTGAGGATGTATTGCTTTTTCTGCCTATAAAGGGAACTTTGTTCTGCTTGGAAACCATTGTGTTGGCTCTACCTGTTGCACAAGTTAAACCGAGGAAAGAGGGAGGGCAACTGGCCACATCCCAATTCATATGCTGGCCTTTAGATCCACGTCTCGTTCATCTCTAGTTATGCCGATTAAAACTCCCATGTTCGCAGAACATTTCAGGCAGTCCTCCATCCACAGCAGACTTTACAGCAGCACCAGTCCCTTTGCTAGCACATGGAAGTTGACAAACAGGATGGAGAGAACAAGAGGGAAGGGGAGCATGGGAAATGAAAAATGTGCAGCTAAATAAAGCAATTCTGCCTTCCGAATCAATGCTGGCCTCCACATGCAGGCGGAGATCGCGCTTACAGTAGCCACGCAGCTAATGTCTCTGTCCAGAGCTAGCAGCGATATCAAGATGTTAATCAGACCCCCTGGATAGCTGTGCGTGAGAAAACAGGGGAGCTGTGCAGATGTGAATAAATCATCATTTCACCTGCTCCGTGTTCCCCGCTGGAAGCTTGTCTATCACCTAGATCCCAATTCCTACGCTACCACGAGCAGATGGCACTGTGGGGATCCAGGAATGAACAAGCAAAGAACTGAAGGACCCCAGGGCAGAAACTGGAAAGTGCATGGCTTTTTGCATACAGCACTGGGAGCCCGGCTAAGCCAACGAGAAGTCTTACAGCAGAATCCAGTTTCACCGGCTGTACCCGGATCCCACGTCCCCAGCTGCACCACTGCCTTTTGGCACTGCCATGGGGGTTGCAATCCTACCCCGTGGTCAGGGGGTACACAGAAGCATCCAAACAGCAGCTGAGGGTGTGCAATTGTGTGTGCACTGGCCGGGCGACGCTGTATCTGTGTCGCTGGGGCAGTACACGTCACACAACTGCAGCTAGGTGAACACAAGGACTAGCAGGGGCTAGAAGCTGAGGAGGAGGAGGAGGAAGAGCAACTCAATAGCTAATAATTTGGGGAGCTGCCCTAGAAGTGAAAGACCCAGGTTCTATGCCCTCATCAGGGATCCTGGCTTCCTTGGATTTAAAAAAATCTCCAATTTTCAGTTAAGAAAAAGTAACCCCAAATCCATGTTTTTCCATGATTTAAATGGAACACCACTAATATACAGATATGTATACAGTTGTGTTTCATTTAAATGTTTTTCTTAACTGAAAAAAAAGTTAAAATCTGAAAAAAGTTAAAAACTGAAATAAAAGTTTTTCTTAACTGAAAATTGGGGTTTTTGTTTTTTTTTTTGCTTTTTTTTAAATCAGAGAAACCAGGATCCCTGCTCATCATCCAGAGCGAGGGCGACTGCAGCTCACGCAAGTCTCGCTCCCACACTGCAGCGTGGTCTGGCTGTTGGAGAGCCGTGCTGGGAAGCCAGGTTCAAGTCTCCTCGGGGGTGCCCAGTACCTTGGCCTCCTGTTTTTTGGCTGAGTGCCCTAACCACTAGGCTGAAACATGGGAGGCCCTTCCTCCTGGTTTGGTCAGGTCCAGATCTCAGGCCTTCAGCTCAGACCCATGTGTGCAGAGTCACCTCCCCGCCCAGCTGGAGAGCAGCCTATTGCCTGCAGTCCACTCATGCGTCCATTGCACAGCACTGCAAACTGTGCCCAGCTGGATGACTGTAGTCCGGGCACGTAAAGTGATGTCAGATCCTGCCCTTAGCACGTGTCCCAGGATGGGAGATCACAACCTTTCCACAAAGCCACCCAAAAGGGCTCCCTTTGTCAATGGAGTAACAAGGAGCCCCCTTGACCTTTCCACTGCCCATCTGCCGAGTTGCTCCGAACACTCTGCCATCTCTCTGTAATGAGCCCTCCTACTGCCCAAAGCACGGCCATCATTCTCCCCATTTTAGAGAGGAGGAGACTGAGGCACAGAGAGAAGAAACTCTCTCAAAGTAGTGCTGTAGGTCAGTAGCAGAGCTGGGAACAGCCCCCAGGTCTCCCAAGTCTCATACATGCATCTTTCTCACGTAGATGATCTTAAATGAAAGGTGGCGGGGTAAAAAAAAAAAAAAAATCTAGCTACAGTAGGAACATCGCTCGTGGGGCTTTGGAAAAGCTTGAAAGCAGAAGTGGAGAAACCGTTCATTGCCTGAACTCCTGAATAATGTATGCGCTGCATGAAGACTACTCTTCAGTTAGTAATCCCTCTTCCCTCTGAATGCATTTGTCATTTAAGTCTAATGTTTTGGTTGAATCATTTTCATAGTCCAAGTTGTTCATTATTCACTATCCATTACTTCTGGTTAGAGTGGGTAGCAACTTTGAAAGTCCAGTTGACTGAAATCAGACTGCCATGCTAGAATTTCCTCTCTCAAAGGGAACAAGAAATAATTTACAAAATAAGACATCTTGAAAATTGCTGTTTTGAAAAATGCTTCGTTTCCTGTAATTCTGTCCCATTTTTCACATCTGCCATTTGATTATTTTTCAACTTATTTTGTGATGTGAGAATCCCGGGCTGGAAGTGAACGTTATAAGCCAAGAGCAACGCTGCCTAGAAAAACTCCATCCAAAAGTCTGTCACTGGAAAATGGTTTCAACTGAAAAAGAAAGTCACCAGGAAACTGTACTTGTTTCAAAATGCTTGGTTTGTGTAACTTTTGCTGTGGAAAATTCTGAATTTTATCTTGTATATTTAACCACTCAAAGAGGATACCTGGGGACAGGCAGGTTCCTCTGTCCCTGGGAGTCTTGAAAAAAATCAAGACTAGCCGTCTCTCTCTAGCTAGGGCCAGATTTAGACACTGCTGGGGAAGCTTTTCTGATCTGTGCTAGGCAGGTCACACTGGACGGTTAGACTGGCCCTTTCTCGTCACGATGCGTATGAATCCACGAACACGATGCTGAGTCCGTCTCCAGAGGACTGCTGCTAGCATCAAAGTATACGCCCTGCTCCGAGCGACGGCCTGCCATGGCTTGCTGGGCTGAGCCCCAACCATGTGAAAACACCAACATTAATCCGGTCGGGAGCACGAGGGATGCCTGGCTTTGGCTGGAAGCCCCAGAAAGAATCGCCTCCTCAAAGAGTCTCCTCTCCTTAAATCCACATTCCTGACCTTATCCTTCCCATCCGTTTGCAATGGGCGCAGAATGCTTGACATAAGACAGTGCAGCAGCCGCCACGGGCTTGCATACACCCCTATGACAAAAGGGTCTGCAATCCCATAAGAACAACTGCATGTGTGATATAGAGTTTCTCAATGTGCCCGGGGGCCACTGGCAGAGTTTGATGCCATCACCCTGAAGCACTGACCTCTTGCACCGCGGGAGTAACTAAAGGCCCGAAGGGTTTCTGCTGTCCTCTCTTGAGAACATCCCGGACACAGAAGATTCCCGGTCTCTGTTCCTTGCTTTGTCAGTGCATTTGATTTAGTAGCTCCTGACAAGATAGCCCAATATAATGCACTCCTACCCAAGCCATCTCCAGGGCCTGGACTCGGGAGGACCGCATCCAGAAGCCTGACTGTACCCCCAGAGGTAAAGAGCCAAAGAAAACAGTAAGAGTCATTAAAAGGTGTGCTGGCTGCCAGGAGGGAACTAAGGACCATGCTGCGAGTTATATGGGTGAGCACATAGGATCTGTAGGCAGGCTCACAAGTACCTTGGCCATGAAATGGGTGAATAACTGTTACTCCCCAAGAATGCAATGCGAGACCTCGTCCTCTAACATGTTCTGCAAAGGCACAGAAACGTGAACATGAATGGGTAGCAGAGCTGGGATAAGGACACGGCTAAGAGGAGTGCATTCATCCTAACCATCTGATTTTTGCTCATCAAATCTGCATGTAGGCAGCAGGGTTTTGTGTCATATCCCTCAACAGCCTGCAACAAGAGCCAAAACTGCACTGGAAACGATATACTCACCAGGGCTGACAGCGCTGAATGTGCCACAGACACCGGCAGCACATCTCCCATACCCACAGCAATGCAGAATGGGTTCCTGTGGACAAAGCGACTTTGCTGCAACTCCCCTATATGCACTGATAGCGACCCACTGCACCCCTGAATTTCCATATATATACCTACCCCAGGAGGACTCCCACGTGGACCCCACGCTAGCCTCAGGCTGACTCCACAGTCAAGCCAAGCCCTGTGCTGTCGCGGGTCCACAAAGCATCAGCTAACACGCAGCAGTTCTGCAAACCTACCAGAGCAGAAAGAAGGGACTGCACAAGTCCACATGAGCCACAGGAAGCAAGGAGGTCCAGGGGCCAATGCAGCCATGACAGGAGTCACCTTTGCACTGCCAGGCTGCGTGGCCTTGGCCACCTGCTTCTTCTCTTGTGCCCTCACTTCTCTGCCACGAGATCTGAGGCCACCCAATTGTGCGAGGAGTGCTAGACGCAGTGACATGCCTTGGCAAGCTCAGCAACACCTGGCCCACACCTGCATCCTGGCTGGAGCAACACACTGACAATGGCCATGAAGGGTGCCAAGAGGGTGCATGGGGAGTGGGCGTCTGGCTGCCGGCCCATCTCTGGTGGCTGGCGATAGCTGCAAGTGCTTGGGATCTTCTTGCAGAAGCAGCGTTTAATCAATACTGTTGTTCACGTTAGTCCCTCCCGTGTGTTTATCTACAGATTCACATGCTACGAGCAGCATGATAAATAAATCCGCAGCTGTTGGAAAACAGCAGGCACAGCTCTGGATGTCTTCCCACCAGCAACGGCACTGCTCCCCACGGTACGGTTAGGAGCTAAGTGCCTGTCCTTTTCACTTTGAAGATGCTTTCTGTAAGCCATTTTCTGGCAGCGCGGAGAAGGGCAGCACTGCTGGTCACTGCGAGACAAATGCACGGGTTTGCTGCGATGCTGCCACCCGGGCCTGTGCTCAGGCTATTCTCTCAGAGCATGTGGCCATCCAAAGGCAGATCAGCACCGCCAGGACACTGGCACCAGCTGGGTCACACACTGCCCTCGGCCAGGTTAAAACGTCACCAGGCTGATCAACTAACTGCAAGAGCCCTGGTGCCAAAAAATCAGAATGGGCGCTTTTCATTTGTGCACAAGTAGTAGTGTAATGGAGGGAGGGGGGCAATCGGGGCAGCACCATCCCATGTCCGGTGGTAGCTCAGGGCTTTATAGCCCATGGGAGCCGCCGCGGCCCCCAGCCACATGCTGCTGCTGCAGTGTCTGGTGACTACCTGCAGTGCTGCTGGGTTGCAGTTCAGCAGACGGGAGTCCTTCTGGGGGCTCGTGCTTGGAAAGGGGGTGCAGGCCTGGCAAGGGCAGTGCAATATGGGGTGCAGTCAGGGCCTCTGGGGGTGGGTAGAGGTCCCTGGGGTAGGGGAAAAGCACAGGGTACAACCATTAACAGAATAAAAAGGCTGCAGAGACTCAGTTAAAAAAACTGCCTTAGGCTGGCAACCCTGCCCGGCACTGCCTTCATGGGTGGTGCGACAGCAGCTGGCAACCCTGCAGCCACTGGCAGTGGAGCATCCCTGTGCTGCCCCTTGCACTGCTACAGCCCTGGGCACCAGCCCCTTGCTACTCAGCCCCAAATGAAACGCGTCTCAGGGTCTCAGCTGCAGTCTTGCAATGAGTTCAGATGCTGCATTGTCTGGGCTGGTTTGGACAGGGCTGATCCTGCCTCAGGCAGCAAGCTGGACTAGATGTGACCTCTGGAGCTCCCTCCCAGCCGCAGTGCTCCAGGGTTTCTGTGACTCACTCGTAGCTGGCAGATCGAGGACCGAGGTCCACCGGGGAGACGGGAGGGGAGAGCCAGACTAAAACAGGCGCTGGGGACTCGTCAGACTCGAGCAGGTTGGTGCAGCATGTTGGGACTCGACTAGCAGGGGATGCAGAATGGCAGGACTAAGTAGCACTGGCAGAGGGGCTGGAGGGGAAGGGGATTACCAGATGCTATTGCCAGTCAGGTCCTCAGCTCTAAGGAGCTGTGGCAGTTTATACCAACTACAGAGCGGATCCTGCAGACCTCACAAATCAGAGCAAATCCTGCCCATCCACTCGGGTTTAAACACAGCACTGGTGTTTGCACGGCTGTCCCCCACCACAGCTCTGCTCCCTTTCTTCTCTCCATCCCTCCTCACTTCAACCCCGTCCTCTCTCCTTTTCTCCAGCTATTTCCCAGGTTACAGAACTCACTAGAGTTTTATCCCACTTCAATATTATTGACTCACTTAATAAACCTCCCTGTTGACACAGGAAAAGCCTCCGTCCTGGGTTAGCAATGGATGCTAATTAATTGTCTCTCTAATTAAATGCACTTTTTAAGATATCAAAGCTTTCCATTGCAATCAATGGTAATTCAGCCTTTGGAACGCAAGGCTCATTAGGTGCCCTGCCCAAGGCAGCAAAACAGACTCTCGACTGGACCTTCAGCAGCTCAACGCATCGAAGCGCTAAATGCAGGAAAGTGCAAACTTGGAACGTAATGAACTAAGCAGCAAACAATCTAGTAGGACCGGGGGTTGCCGAAAAGGATGGAGAGGTTGAGGACTGATTAACGTACGCTCCCTGTATGTTCTCTCTTTGTGCATCTCATCAAAATTCACAGAATCAGGTTGTGCCTGTTTGGTTGGCATGGTGTCAGACAGGAGAGTCAAGGAATGTGGAATATAGGTTTAAATCAGTAACGTACTAAAATGCCAGAGGAAGAAAGAGTCAGGTATTGCCTATCTGTTACCCGGGGGGTACTCAACCCTGGGCCCGCAGACCAGAGCCATGTCACCCGGCCCACAGGGCTCTTCATGGATCTGAAAGTTTTGCAATGGGGGAGTAGTGGCTGTGTTAGTTAACACTCCCCTACTGCCAAGAGTCTGGATGTGTGGGGCACGTGGGACTCGATCCTGGCACGTGGGGCCTGATGCAAGCAAGGGGCCCCAACCTGAGTGCACGGGGCCTGGGCCAGCACATGGGATCTGGCCCGTGGATCCGCTGCGCACCACTCACCAGTTCATGGGGAGCAAAATGCTGGGCACCATTGTGTTAGCCAGTGACTGGTACATTCAAGGAATGGGAAATGTTAGGATGAATGTTTTATTGGGAACTTTGCATCCAGAAGTCAAACTAATAGGGTTTGTGCCCCAGGCAGAGGGAGAGAAGGAGAGGGGTGTCAGCCCTGGTCTTCAGCACAGTGCAGTGTCTCCACACCCTGGCTACCATCGCCACCCCTTCTAAATTGGCATCTGGGGCTAGTGCCTGGCTCACCCACCCTTCATTACCATTAGGTAGTACCCTACCCTCCATCAGTTGGCACGCTTGCCCAGCCCATGGCGAATGGGACTATTTAGTTCTCTCAGAGAAGCGTCCTTGGAAGCTGCAGCAACCCCAGAGGAAGAGTCCGCAGGAGCCAGTGCCTGCAACCCGGATAACGCATCGGCCCAAATCCACCCGCACGGCGCTTGTGGGGCTCTCCCGGAGCACGCAGCCCGCGCCCCCGTCTCTCCCTTGCGACGAGCGGCAAGAAGCAGCAAAGCAATCGGGGGAGCCTGTGGCTCTGCCCCATGTAGATGCGTGGCACAGCCCTCCATCTGAACAGACGAGTTTTTCATGGGAAACGTGCGGTAGAAACGGCACTCTCCAGTCTGGCCATATCTCCCTGCACGGGGGGGGGGACAGCTAATGAGAAATCCATCTGTCGCGCAGCCAGGGCAGCCTTCGCTGCAGATCTATTTATTCTCCTTGCAGTTGAAAGGACCCCTGCCCGCCTTCTGCACTTTCCTGGAGCCTCATTATAATATTTTCACCAGTGAGAGCTAAGAGGGTCTGGGTAAACCTGACCACAGCCTCTGGTCCTTTCACTGGGATGCTGAGCTTTGCTTTGCCTGGCCCGGGGCCAGCAGACCAAACTGAAATGCAATCCCCTCCAGGCCACCTCGTCAGCCCGGTAACAGCACGCAGCATTGTGAACGGGCAGTTACAGGATCTCTTAGATATGCCACTCAGGGATCCACTTAACCTCCAAGAGGGAGCCTGATGGAGCAGGGCAGAGAATGAGCAATGACTGGTCAGGGATGGGAACCACTCGCCTCGTTGTCCACCCCTCCACAAAGGGTCTACTCAAAACGAGGAGAGCCACAGCCACGGGGTGCCAGTGCCATGCTGCACTGGCCGAGAGCCCTGGCAGCATCGGGGCTTGCTCTGACCACTAGCGTCACCGCACGAGCAAAGCATGTCCTGCACGAGTGCAGCTTTCTCTGCCCTGTCCCCTGGAAAGCCCACGAAGGGAATGTCGGCGCTGCACTCATGCCGTGCCGTTGCACCCGCAGAAACGGGCACGCTCAGGACCCAGCCTTGCCAGGGAGATGCACGTAAGGGCCACCCCCAGGAATGAGTTCAGGGAACGAGGTACAGAAAGCAGCCACGATGCCCAGAGGGGCCCCATCTTGTGCCCTGCTGATCTTGCTGAAGTCAAGGCCAGTACTGGGTAAACCCAATGCTATGCAAGAGCAGATACACATAGGTAGCTGTGTTAGTCCAAAGCCAAGTAGAAAGCAAGGTAGATTTGCACCTTATAAGCTAGCCATGAACAACCAAAGTGTGTGGTTGTGTGTGGGGGTGGTCCTTTTATAGCGTCTGATGAAGTGAGCTTCAGCTTGTGCTTAATGTGAAAGCTTGTGCTATACATTACGATATATTAAGCACAAGCTGAAGCTCACTTCATCAGACGCTATAAAAGGACCCAACACACACACACACACACACACACACACACGGTTTGGTTAGTTCATAAGGTGCAAATTATTTATACAAATTTGCACCATATATAATTATACACACGCAGCTTATTATAGGCTGTGCTGGGTGACATTGCTGGAAATCTTTGGCAAGAGAATTAAAACCTTTTCTAGAAGATCTATTCTACTTCAAACAGGAATTCATTCCCGGAGATCCCATGGCCTGGCCTGTGCAGGGAATGAGAGAAGACCACTTCTACTCCTGTCACCTGCAGCCACAGAGAAAAGCCCAAATCCATCCTCTCTATAATCATCTTTCAGGTATTTGACGACTGTTACCAAATGCCCCAGGGTTTTCTCCTGTCCAAACTAAAATAACTCTAGCTCTTTTACGTTTTCCTCATAAGTCCTGCTTCCCCAGTAAGTCCTCGAATCATTTTGATTGCTCTCCAATGGACTCTTTCCGATCTGTTCACACCTTTCTTAAAGTGTGGGGCCCAAAACTGGCCCCAGGACTGCAGGGGAGGCCTCCCCTGTGCTGGACCGCGTGGGCAAGTCGCTTCCCTCAACTTGCAGGTGACACCTGTCGATACAACCCAGGATGCTCTTGGCTCTTTTGCAACAAGAGCACGCTGCTGGCTCACCGTCTGCTGTAACCATTCGTCTCCTCCCCTACATTTACTGCCAACTGCACCCCTTATCTGACCTTATTTGTGAAGAGTGAAATAAAAAAAAAGGTATTAAATACTCCAGCCTTCTCTGCAGCATCTGTAACCAGCTTGCCTTCTGCATTTTGTAAGGGACCTCTGGCTTCTCAGCTCATCCTCTTACGCTTGATATACTTGTAGAATCCCTCTTTTATTGCCTTTTATGTCCCTTGCCAGCTGCCTTTCAAATTAAGCCTTGGCCTTCCTACTTTTCTCCCTTGTGCAATGATCTTATATTCTTCCCTAGCGCTATGACCACGTTTCCGCTTTCTGTAGGGGTCCTTTTTTGAATTTCGACTATCAGAAGAGATCGCCTTCTAGCCAGGCTGTGGCCCCTCCTCTTCTTCCATTGCATCGGGATGGCTTGCTCCTGTGCCCTTAAAAGGCACTCAATGTAGAGCCGGCTCTCCTGGACTCCCTTTCCCCACAGACCTGCCTCCCACCCGTCCCCCGAGCTGGCTGGAGTCTGCTTTTCTGAAGTCCAAGGTCTTTGTTCTTTCCTCCCCGGAGGACCTGGAACTCCATCCTTTCATGGCTGCGGTCACCGAAGTTACCAGCCACCATCATGCTCTCAATGCACTCCCCTGGGTGTGAGCAGCCCACCCTGCCTCTGTGCTCACACTGCTATCACCTTGTCTGCTGGGAATTTCACAGACAAGTTAGTGCCCGTCTGGTATGGCGACTCAACTGACCCAGACTAACCAGCCCCCTTGACAGAGAAAGTCACTCTCCCCTCAGCCCTGGATTGCAGCCTGTGGTCCGGGCCGGGATGCCGGCACGTCTGCGGCCTCGGCTGCGTCTCTTCTGAAGGACTCCAGGTTTCTGCTGTGCACGTACGCTGCAGAAAGGCTGCAAAAGAGAGGCTTCGGAGGCCGGAAAGGGCTGGGCTTTCTTTGCACGCCCAACTGCTCCCCCGTGCCTGATTCTGCAGCTCAGCCATAAACCGTGCACGCAGCAGCCCTCGTTTCTGTGCCAACAAACGTGGCTGCTCTAGACACTGGATTATAGCAGCGCAGCAGGATCCAGCCAAAGGGAAAGGTGGAGCCTCCAGCTGAGTGGGATGCTGGGAGCATTGATTTCAACACAAACACTGGAAGGACTGCAACAGCTTTAGGGGAGGAGGAGGAAAATGAATGGCTAAGTCAATTGCTTATGGCATAATCCCCCAACACAGGCATATGCACAGACATACACATCTTTTCTCTTAGCACAAGTGTTCTTACTTGAGAGCAAACGGACGGCGTGGGTTTCCCTGTCGCCGCCCAGGGTTCATCGGACCAGCTCCCTTCTCACGGCAGCTCCAGAGCCAACAGAGGCTCTGACCGGCCATTCGACAAAGGCTACAGGCGCCGGGGAGGAGAGGGTTGGGGTTTGAGCTCCAGCTCTGTTTCTTCTCCATTACAGCCCCTCCTTGTGTCATCTGAGCAGGCTTCTGGGGGTGAGTGATCACACACCCCTGGAAGCCTCACCGGGACCCCACCAAGTGCTCTCCAACACACCTTCCTCTCTCCTGCTCTGCCTTCTTTTGGGCCGACCCGCAAAAGGAAGTGATTGAGGTTGATCTTGGATCCTTTCAAGACAGCTGCCTCTGCCTGCAGCCCCTAGCCCACCAGGACCCGCAGGGACCCCTGGGCCCTGCTCTCCAATGCAGTCAGCAGGGACGAGGGCACGCTGGTACAGCATTCGCAGCTCCATGCGACGCAGCACCGGGGTTTCGGTGCCAGGCCTGAAGTGGGCACTGCCCGTTCCAAACTGGGGCTCACAAGTTAAGCCCCGGTTCCAAAGAGAGGGGGTTTCAATCCACTATAGTCATCACGCCGTCTAGCTCTCATGGGCTACCAGGACTTGTGCAAGCCCCAGCAGCACCTGGAAATCTCCACTGTGAACAGCACCCTCTGTACCAGGAAATGCCTAGAGACAGAGAGCCCTTGCCCAAACCAGACACGATAGGCATGTGGCAGGAGAAGAGAGTCATCCCCTTGCCATAAGAAATGGGCACATCGCCCAGCATGATCCAGCACCATACCTGCAGCCACCCAGGGCATCTACAGCAGAGCTGGAAGATGAACCAAGGTCACCTGTGTCCTAGCACATCCCTCCTCCCTGCCTGGCTGGCTGCTCTTGCCCCAAGCATCTTCCCCACTGTTCATTCACGATGGCCTCGTGATGCTGCATTTGGACTAAGAACACAGTAACCTGCCCTCAGCCCCTCTGTCGGAGGGTTGTTCCCCAAGACAGGCACCTCCTAACAAAGCCAGGCACCCACACGTCTGGCTAGCCTCATGCAGGGGAGTCCAGGCGCACATGGCTGCTCTCCACCCATGCCAGGGCACATTCATTTCCTCCCCCCCCCCCCCCCCCCCCCCCCCCCAAGTCTGATGGGCCTGGTTGGAAACAACCCCTCACTCCTCGCCGGCTCCAAATCCCGACGGAGTGATCCTAAATGGGCTTTTATTGTCATTTTCTTTTTATTAGAAAACACAGATGGCAACCCCCCCAGCCTCCACGCCTCCCGCGTGCACACGGAGCAATAACGTTTATAGGGAACAGATATTATTTGCAAATGCAGCCAAGGCCCTGATGGAAATTCACAGCCCTACACAGCTGCAGCACACGACGCGGTTTGTAAAGGCAAGGCCACACAGAGCTCTTGCACCTCGGGGTGGGGTGGGGGGCGCAGGCAGCTGCAGGTGCTAGCAGCAGGAGACAAGCCAAGGGCCAAGCCCGGGGGCAGAGTCAACTGCTTGGCTTCACCCCTTCTCTCAGAGGCAGTCCTATGCCGGTGCAAGGCTCGATGGCACCGCAGTCGGGAAGAACTCCATGAGCTCGCAGAAAGGATCCTCCGACACGGTTCCCGCAATAGCAGGGGACGTTGTGGCCCTGGATACCCTATGGTCCTATAACTAAAGGTGGGTACAGGTTGCTGGGCTCCTATGGGCCTGGTTGTCTCCCGTCTCCTGCATGGCAGCTGCAAGAGGCCTTCCCGATCCTGCCCCACCCCTTGCCCAGGACAGATATGCAGGGGCAGCAACGCTAACTCCTTCCCTGCTCCCAGCCGGGTCAGACCCATCTTCCCTCTCACTGCTCTCATTCGCAGGTGGGCACTTCATTTGTTCTTTGCTCTTCACAAAGCAGGGAACAGACCAGCCAGGCAATCAGTCCTGCAAGTCGTCATGGCTTGCTCCTAAAAATGCATCTTATTGGCACAGCTACTGACTGCATTGGCTGGGGAGGGAAGGTGGCCACAAAAGATGAGCCAGGCTGGATCTCTGCCCCCTGAGCCCCCGACACATAGCAAGGCCCTGTACTGAGATCAGTGGATCCCAGGCAGCTGCACTGGACACGGATGCCAGGATACCAGGAGTTGCCAGTAGACAGGACCCAGGGTTCATTCCCGAGCATCCCGATGAGCCTGGAGCAGCTCTGGAGAGTTGGAGAAGGGAACAGATCAGGACAAGCTAAGATAGATGTGGCTGCACTGGAAGACAAGTAGGAGGGCAGACAGCTTTGCAGGTCTGGAGGACAAAGTGCGCCAGCTCTGCTTTTCAATGAACACAGGGAGTCCGTGAGTCACGGGAGCAGGACGGCCGTCTAGCAAAGGTGCGGTGCAGCCATGCCCCAATGGGCCACGAACACCAGGCTTTCCCATGCCCCAGGGGCTTCGTGTGCATGGGAGCACTACCTTGGCAGAGCAGGGAAGGGAAGTGCCCAGGCTGATATAGCAAGGCACGGATCGAGCCAGAATTATAAACCCAAGTATTCTGGCTCCCAGCCCTGCCCTTGCTGCCTGCCCCAGCCCGAGATGCACCCAACTCTTGCTATGGTTTCCCGATAGCATCAGACAGCACCTGGCTCGACTCGGTGAAAACATCTCAACTCGGGGCTGTACAACTGGTGGTTCACAGGCTACTTTTCCCCCCAGATGCTTTCCTCCACTTCTTCTCTTTCAGTGCCCGTCTCCTCCCCTGGAGGCTGGGCAGGGGAGCACTGGGGCATGGGCACGGTGCAGCAGAGGTGAGTGCCCACCACACTGCACAGCATGCAGGCCACGCAGCACGTGACTACTCCAGAGCTGGACAGCCCTGTCTTCAGTTTGGTTTGGCACAAAGCAAAGACGCCTGTCTGCACAGAGGCTGTGAGCATGCACGGAGCAGAACCACCGAGTCCTCAAGCAACCAGAGTTTGGTACAATACAATACAGGATTTGGTGTCGACAGGTCAATACTTACAGAGCACCCCGGGCCCTTCACGCACTGCACTGATGTTCTAACATAGGCAGCTGTTCTCAGTCCCTATCAAAAGTCCCACTGCTGGAAGTATGGATCATGTGGCTGCGGGAGAAACAGATTTTCCTTATTTCACTGACATTTACATTTGGCTTTATGCATCTTGCTGACAGCCAAATAGCCCTGTTTTTCAGTATTTTTACTGACAGTCTGTAAATTCCTTGCCGGTTGGCACATTGCAACTGGGACCGACTCCGAGAAATTGCAAAGCCAGCTGCAGGCTTCCACCCCATGGGAACGCTCCCCGTACGTGCACTTCCGGCTGGCTGGGCAGGCCACCGGCAAAAGATCTGGACCACGTCTTCGGGCCAGAGGAGTGATCTGCACACAGCAGAGATGCTATAAATACCTGAATTTCCAGTATACAGCTCACACAGCACTTGGCCACCCTGGGGCAGACCTAATGGTAGGAAGGCACCTCCATATTTGATTTGGGGCCAGAATCTAGTTTACACTAGACATTACTGTACCTAGGCAATGTTTGCATTTCTCATGCACTTGCCACTAGGCTCCGTAGGCTTTGAGCTGTACATACCAACAGGCCACATGCATGTGCTGTAGGTAAGGGGACGTTGTATGTGCCAGCTGGAAACACGAGATGCTTCCAGCGAGCTGGAAACATCTGCTCCATTGGGAGTTCTGGGTGAACTCCTTTTTTAAAACCTCATTTATGAAGGGCACCTTCGTTCTAGCATACGTTACTCTCTATTGATTTATGTAACAGCTTTGGCACAGGTTGTCACCTGGAACAGAGCTATGGACTTAACTATATGAGCCAAAGGAGAAATTCCCCTAGCGGATAGCAGTAGTAGGCTATTATTCACCAGGTGATACCTGCTAGCCGGAGGCACTTCACCAGGTCCAAGATCATGCAACTGCATTGCTCAAATGTGCATGTATGCAGCGCTGCCTGCAGACTCGGTGTGCAGAGATCACCTCTTCTTCACCAAGAATAGATGAAGGAGGTTTCCCCAAATTTGTCCATTTACCAAACTCTGCTCCCAATGAAGTCAATAACCCCATGGTAGGCTGAGACTGAGCCCCATCCCTGAATGAGGACCCTGCAGCGCACGAGCGTGCAGTAAGCCCAAATCCCAAGCACCAGAAGTTAGCACCATCTCTAGAGGCGAGGGAGGAAGTAGATTCACGGTGGTGCCCTCCCGACATTGCTGTCGACTGGGTAGCAGCCAAGAGGGAGCACCCTGCACCCCAAAAGGGGAAGCATGGCTGGTGCATCCTCCATGCACAGCAGGGTGGTTTGTGGGCTTAAGTGAAAAAGCAGAGATGGCATCCAATTTATTTTTCCCTGCACACTAGTGCTAGAGCATGTTCCCACAGGATTGCAAGAGTTTTATTGGTGCCAGGGATTCCCTAAAAAGGAGAGAGAGGAGGGTGAATCCAGCCAGCAGTGGGTTCATTCAGTGAAGAATAGGAACCGAGGTGGCCCACAAGACAGCAAATGGAAAAGGAGGCCAGTTCTACTGTACATAGGAGGAAGGCATCGTATGCAATGGGACATGGGAGGAGACTTTCTGCCAAGATGTGGTCTGTGCTGCGCAGGCTAAGAGAGCTAGTAGCTCTTTACAGAATCACAGAAGTAGGGTTGGCAGGGACCTTGCAGATCTTCAAGTCCGACCCCCTGCCTGGGCAGGAGGAAAACTGGGCTCGAGTGACCCCAGCCAGGTAGGCATCGAGCCGCTTCTTAAAGTCCCCCAGAGTAGGAGCCAGCACCACTTCCCTTGGAAGTTGGTTCCAGCTCCTAGCCGCCCTAACTGTGAAGTAGTTTTTTCGGATGTCCAATCTGTACCTCCTCTCCATCGACTTGTGCCCATTAGTCCTTGTTATGCCAGCGGGGGCTAGGGGAAACAGCGTCTCCCCCAAACCCTTCTGGTCCCCCCTAGTGAGTTTATAGACGGTCACCAGGTCCCCCCTCAGCCGTCTCTTGTGAAGGCTGAACAGGTTCGGATCCTATAGCCTCTCATTGTAGGGTCTGCCCTGCTGTCCCCGGATCATGAGGGTGCCCCTCCTCTGGACCCTTCAATGTTGTCCACATCCCTCTTGAAGAGGGGTGCCCAGAACTGGACAGTACTCTAGCTGTGGCCTGACCAGTGTCGCGTAGAGGGGGAGCATCACCTCCTTGGCCCTACTCAAGATGCACCTGTGGATGCACGATAGGGTCTGGTTAGCCCTGCAGACCGTGACCTCACATTGTCAGCCCAGGTTCATCTTGGAGTCGATGATGACTCCAAGATCCCTTTCTGCCTCCGTGCTATCAAGAAGGGAGTTTCCCATCTTATAAGTGTGCTGCTGGTTACTACTGCTCCAGTGCAGCACCCTGCACTTGTCAGTATTGAAACGCATCCTGTTTTTGTTAGCCCACCCTTGCAACCTATCCAGGTCTTGCTGCAGTCTTTCCCTCCCTACTAGCGTGCCCAACTTTCCCCAAATTTTGTTATCATCAGCAAGTTTGAACATGTTGCTTTTCACCCCATCATCCAAATCGCTGATAGAGAAGTTGAACAGTGCGGGCCCAAGGACCGAGCCCTGGGGGACTCCGCTGCCCACTTCCCCCCAGGTTGAATAAGCCCCGTCCACCACCACCACCCTCTGAGTACAACCCTTCAGCCAATTCACAATCCATCTGACCGTGTAGGCATCGATGCCACAGTTGCCTAGTTTCTTAAGTCTAGCTCTTCCTCTCCGAGCAGCTCCAAATGCCATTCTCTCCTTTTACACCAGGGTCCTCATGTTCCCCCCAAGTGAAATCTGCACCCAGCTTTATGCCGCTGTATTACGGACCGGTGGCACCGGACTCCGCTGGAACCGACCCCCAGACACCCTGGCTCTGGGCCGACATGATCCCACAGTCCCCAGAAGGCTGGGTTCACCAAAGGCTTACTCCCCCCACACTTTTTGCCAACAGAAATGGTCTTGTGCGACACCCCTGATCATCCTGAAGTGAAAATGCACCTGGCAAAACGGTGGATTTTGGAGTCTGATGAATGCCTTTCTAGGAAACAGAAACAAAGCTAGACAGCAATCCTTTATTTCAGCTAGGAAGGCCAGGCATGCAACCCTTTCCAGTCACGAAGAGCATTCACGTAGCTAACACAGCCACCACCATCTTCCCCGCCCTTAGCTCAGATCAGCCAAGGTAGCAGCCGTTTGAAGGCTGCGTCCTGCTGAGCTGCTTCTAGGTTTCCCCCATTTCCTTCCACTCGGATCCAAGCGAACCGCTGGCTGTCTATGATCCGGGGCCAGCTGGGAGGAGGGCTGGTCTCCCCACATCTTTATTGCAGGAGTACTGATCAATGAGCATCTTCACGTCCGAGTATGCCAGTAACATCCTGCACCTACACAACGGCACAGCTGCCAGTGCAAGTCTGAGGTGCGGCTAATCAGTCCCTAGATACTGGAAATAATTTATGGAGAAAAAGATCAAAAGAGCCAAACTCACCCTGTAGGTTGGAGCCATGAATGAGACAGATGTGATAACAGTCCAGAAGTATCCAAAGGGTGTGAATACCAAGAAGGGAGACGTCCTGTAGCACCCAAAAAGAAATAATGGGTGGAAAATTGGAAGGGGAAATTTAGGCCTGAATAGCAGAGAAAGCTCCCCAACGGCAAGCTGTGCCGTGCTGTCATACTCCAAGGGACGGTATGGAGACCAAACTACAGGGGCTGGAGGGAAGACACTAGACATGGTATAAATCAGACCAACCCTGGATCAGCTGGGATGCTAGTTAGGAGATCTGACAACCCAAGCGATGGGCTAGCGATCTCAGCACTGCTTAGTCCTGGCACGCTCGTGTCCATCACAGTAATTCTTGGCTGTACCCAACCTTCCTCTCCGAGGTCACAACCCAGCCCCGGTACAAACACACTTGCACCCTCCCAACAAATACCTTACACTTTGTGTGTAAAGTGCCGGGGAGCCAAGCGTCTAGGAAGAGAGTTGGCAGACCAGCCAGGGGCACCGACTGAGAAACAGAAGTGGAGAATGAGACATGGCAATGCTCAAACGTACGATCAGCCTCACGGTACAGCGTGTGCTTACGAGGCAAGGCATCAGGGGCAGAAGAGAAGAAGTTCTGGGGACAGATGCTGGAAGAGGGCCGTAAACAAGGAGCTGGAAATACGCAGTACACCACCACCTGTAATGTAATCACTGGAGGAAGGTGCGACACGATCGCAGTGTTAAGGTCTCTAGATACATCCAACCTTTTTGGGAGGCATGCTACAGATCAGCCCTGTGTCTTCCGAGTACCACGCCGATCCCCTTCCTCTGCTGCTCTGCTTTCTGCTCCCTGCCCCATCTATTTGCTGCTGTGCTGCCTGTCCCGTCCCTGATCTGCCGTGGGCTGTACACACAAGCTGCCCGTGTCACTTGTGGCATGCACACTGGCACCCCTGCTCTGCAAGATGGACAGAGCGGGGACAGCACTTTGTGGCAGAGCTGCCATAACCTGCTTTCCAGCAACTGGCAGCTCATAACAGGGGTACACACGGATCAGTGTATTAATGAAAAAACCAAGCTGGGATGTTAGTCAGAGTCTGTTACAGGCCACAAATCATGCTAAAGAACAGGAGATGCCTTCTCCCTCCGGCATACCAAAAGAAGTGCCTTATCACAAGCCTGTCCATCCAAGGGACACAGGCTGGAGGTCTTGCAAAGTGTCTTAGGAGCTTTCAAGATACGGACAACAATTTGGTAACGCAAGAAATATTACAGCCAATGTGTGTAATATTAGATAACAGAAAATAGTGTGCAACTCCACTATAAACATCAAGCTGACAATAAAGTTGAATTGATCAATGAACTAAAAATTAGTGGTTGCCTAGGTGCTGGTAATCACGTTGTAATTATGCTTATTATGTGAAAGCAGATTATAGGCCCAACCAGTAATATGCATACTTGGCGCTCTGAAAGGGTCAATTTTCAAAAGCTGAAAATGACTATGAGCAAATTGATTGGGAGGAAAAAAATTAAACAAAAACAATGGGAACAATTATTGGAGCTTGTTGAAGAGCGCTTTGCCAAAAAACCCACAATTCTGCAATCACGAAAGAAGGCTTCTTTAGTTGAAATATCGTCTTAGTTTACAAAAATAAATTCACAATAAATAAATAAATACACAACAAATGGAGGAGAAAAAAAAAGAGGAAGCCTCAATGCAGGAAGTTAGCAGCTATAAAATGCAGACAATTGATGAGCAAAGCTCAATGCATCAATGAGCCAGCAGATTTAAGAGACAAGAAAGAATCTGAAGTGTATCAAGAAAATGCAAAAGGACTTAAAGATGCTACGAGACCGCTATTTGATATGAGCACCCAAACTTTAAATAATCAAGCAAGACAGACAAATGCATTCATTAAGTCTTTCTGGTCTGTACTTAGAAAGAAGCTGAAGAAAGTATTCAGTCTCCAGCAATGTTTAAATATTTTTTATTCCAACATCGACTGCAAGTGAAGTATCTTAGCATGCTGGGATGATAAATACACTACTGTTGTGCGATGCACAGATATCATACTAATAAGCACCAGGTAAGTACTAGAAATGTTAAATAGATAAAGAAACTGCAGGACCAGAATTTGACTTCAGGGAGCTGTTCTTAATCCAATGCAACTCACTGTCCATATCAATTAAATAGGAGAACAAACAAAAACATCGCTTCAAATTTGCAAGTACTACAAACATTGGCAGAGTGGGAAATAATGAAGAAAGGTCAGTTGTACAGAGGAAGCTGGACTGCTCAACACTTCGGCTCAGATGAGCAGTATTTCTTTCAATATAGTCCAACAGTGAAGATTGCTCTGGGATACTCTAGGTGAGGGGCAATGGGATCCCTCTATGCTCCTGGAGACTACTGCATCATTTATTCCACGTCCATCATCTCAACCTAACATCCACGTTAATGGCATGTTTGAGGAATGGCAGATTAAAACACATCTGGCAGAACCGCAGCAACTGAGCCTCTCCCCCACGTCCCGCCGAGGGAGGCTACGGGTGCAATTCTACTTCCCTTTCTGCATAGCAATGTCAGATTTTAGCAACAGAAGTACCACATGTGTTCAGGGTTTGAACTTGCAGCTTTCTGATGCCCCGGCATAGCACACGAACCAACGCACCGCCCAAGAACGGCTCTGGAAACTCAGCCGCTGCTCGCTGCATGAACAAGGATGGAGAGCGCCGCAGTGGGGAAGCTGCAACCCCACGAGGAGTGAGGCGCTAAGCTGGAACCGCACTTCCAAACCCAAAGATCGAACTGTGAAGGTAATTTGTTGCCCAGTATCCATTAGGCACCATCTACACTGGTGTTTTCACAGCTGAAGTCCAAGGGGAAAGAGGCTGCTGCAGTCTGCAGAAACATCCAAGGGCATTTCTGGGCATATTTCATCCCTGCGGCTAACGCTCTCTCCCCACTGCTGTGCGTGATAAGATTCCTCACCTTCCCCCAGACCACCCCAGTCATTGCTGGCCTAGCGAGGCACTGCTGCCTGCTGGAAAACCATCCCCACTCGACTCCTATTGCTGGACAAAACCGATATAGGGATCCGAATTATTCCTTCGAGGGGAAACGAAGCTTGGAAATGGACGGTCCTTTCATTAAGATTAAGGACACTCTTGCAGAAGTATTTTAGGTATTTGCATGCAGCAACGCTCTGTCCAGGGCAGGGACTGTGCCCCGTTTGCAGTCTGTGTTTTCTTTTGTAAAGGAAGAAGCTCTCATCCTCCAGATCTCTGGGAGAGGCTCTCCTGACAAACGGGGGTATGCAGGCAGGAGGAATGCCTGCTATAGGTGCCACGCGCTTCAAGTAGCTTAACAAGAGACCAAAAGCACACGGAGGAAAATAGAAAGAGGATCCGTTTCCACCTAGGAAAGCGTGTTTGGATCCCAGCTCCACTCATGCTTGGAGAGGAAGAGATTCAAAGAAAGGAGGGAGACTGCAGCTTTTCACCCACGCCCAGCCCTGCATATAAAGCAGCATGCAGCGCGCTCTCTGCTTGCGAGAAGAATCTAGCTCTGGCACTTGATGCTTTCCAGAAAGCTATTTCAAGCTGGAGAAGGATCAGAAGAATTCCCAACCGCTCCGATCCAAGTAAGCTGTCCCGAGTTAGTCTTCAGCTAAGGAAACAGGCCAGCGAGCAGAGGCCGTGCTTCAACTGTGCCCCTTCTAGCTGGGGAAAGGCTCCAAGCACGAGGAGGGAGACGAGAGATCTTCCCCACAGTGCTTCTGCAGGATGGAGGGGCCAAGGAATGAGCTGAGGTGGACTGGTCCCCTCTAAAGAGGCAGAGAAAGGGCTGAAAGCAGCCGCCTGCATGCTGTTTCAGTTTCCCAGCTAGGTGATAAGGCACCAAATTTTCCGTGTCCAATGGATCCCTGCCCACTGTCTACCGTCATCCAGACCCTTCTCTGCACCAGCTGCCCCAGTAAGCGAGAGCCATCCCATCCCACTCAGCGCTCAAGACGACGCATCTGTTTCAGTGACTACATCGTGATACTCAGCAATCGCCCATTGTTTCCCGACACCCAGCATACGCCCAAGGACAACAAGTAGGGAGTAAAGCAGAGAGTCACAATGGTGAAGTCATGACTTGTGGTTGTATTTTCAGTTTGGCAACAAGCTCGCAATATCGTTTGGGTAAGTCAGCCTCTTGGAGGAGGGAACTGGAACACCATTAGGAAAAAGTAATCAGGAGTGCTAGATTAGTGCAGCCAAAGTCTGACACGTCTGTTTGACATGCTTGTACTACACGATCAGCGAGAACAGATGCGACACAGTTGCACTGCACAAGGTAACTCTATTGTGGACCTCAGGACGATGGATAAAGATGAATTAATCCCTAGGGTAAAAACTGGTGGTTGCTTAGGGACCAGCAATCACCAACACGCTCAGTCCTGGCAGAGGGAAGAGTCTGAATCAGTAAGAAAGATATACTGAGTGCCTGGAAAAAAAAGACTCATTTCCCAAACTGAGAAAATTGTTAGTAAAAGCGATTTAGACAGAAGAATGTGACCAAAAAAAATGCGAGTTCTTTAAGAAGAGTTTATTAAAAGGCTCAAAAAGCCACTATTCCACAATCAAGAAAAAGGATAACTTTGGCTAAAAGCCCATCCTAGTTTAGCAATGGAGTGAAGGCAGCAATTAAGAGGCAAAACACACACATAATCTGTTTTGTATAAAGAAGGGTAAATAGAAAGCAATCAATATAAGTTAGAAGTTATGAAATGAAAGAGACTGTCAAGAACATCAGGGAACATTTCATGGCTGGCAGGGCTAAAGACACTTAGGATAAGTTGTTTCAAGGATAATAGGCACAAAAGAAAAGAGTAGCAATGACACAGGCTCACTACTAGATGAAGGTGGTAAATCTGCTCAGAATAATGCAGAAAAGAGAAACGGGTTCAGCAAGACATTCTTGTCCTGTGCTTAGAAAGAAGCAAAATGACGTGTTTGCAGTGTAAGAGGAAGATGATGTACTTTCTACTTCATTAGTAATCGAAGAGGATCAGACCACATCTACTACGGCACACAAAGGTCTAGATTACTTAACACAGAGTGCAAAAAGAGTTGATTGAGGAGATCTCTGGCACATGGATATTAAATGTTAATAAATGTGGAATACTAGGGAAATCCCCAAAACCTGAAAGTGTGCTAACATCGCGTCGACATTCAAAAAGGCAAGTAGGATGATCCTAGAAACAAGCCAGTTAGCTACAAAATCAAATGAGAAAAAAAAAATAGAAAAGGCAGGAATGGATTAATGCAATAAAGGTTTAAAGTAATATATTAAGGACTCTACAGCTACCCACGTGCCAGATGCACCAGATCCGCCAACTGCATCTGGCCCACGGTCCAGATGTTTGACACCCCTTGTCCACATTTCCACCAGGATTTAAGTGTGCAGCACAGAACATAGCCAGGCTGGGTAAAAAAAGCAACGGGGAAGCAGAGCACAGGCTTCAGCATAGACTGTATAAGCCCACCCAGGACTGTGTGTACATACTTACATGGGTGAGTCCTGTGCTGCTGCATCTTCCCTGCATTGTCATATGAGCCAGCTGAATCACACCTCGCTGGCTACGTGCAACGATGCTGCAGTCACACCTTCAGACTGCAGTACAGTGCAGCCAGCTTCATGCAATATCAACAAAGCAGATGTGCAATGCATGAAGAATTGGCAGGGTGTTTATGGGGGAGGGGGCCACTGTGATCACTGCTAGGGCCAAAGCTATTCCATACCTTCATCAGTGATCTGGAAATAAATATGAAATTGCCATGGATAAAGTGTGTAAAGTACTATGAAGGAGTAAATAAGAATAAAAAGAGTAGAGCAACCTGGATTGCTTGGTCAGCTGGGAAAGAGTGGATTTTGTACAGGCAAATCACAGCCCCTAGCACGTGATAAAGTAGTCTGTCACCTGTGAAAGTTCATGCCTCCATGAATCAGTTCCTCGAAGGGGCTACTACGCTGCACTGCCTTCTGCCCGACTTCAGCCTAACGCAGCTAACTAGCTCTCTCTGGGCTGGGAGACTCTCTTTGGAAAGCAATAATTCTGAAAAGAAAGATGTAGGGGCTAGAATGGACACAGAACTTGACACAAGCTCCACTTGCAGTCGTGTGGCAAGATCAGCCAATCACATTTTTGGATACACGGTCACGGAAACAGGGAAGTGGGGCTGGAAGGGACCTCCAGAAGTCATCGGGCCCAACCCCCTGCTCAAGGCAGGATTGTCCCTACCCAAATGTCCCACAGAATCTGTACCCAGAACTACACAATCAACCCCGCCATGCAGTGACAAGGCATTCTGCCCCAAAGCACCCTAACCTGCCACGGGCAAGGCAGGAGGACAACGACAGCTAATGTCCTGCTGCTACAAGGGTTGATCCCCAGGCAATGCAGCAGACACCCAATGCTTTTGTGGAAAGCAAAAATCCCAGAGACCTATAGGAACAAGAGAAAAATTTCCTTCCTGGCCCCATGTAGCAATCAGCAAAACCCAGAAGTTTGGGATAGCCAAACACCCTCCACTCCACACTGCAGACACAACTCTATCACATGCCCTGACCAGAAAGCCGCTCGCCATGCCATCCCATCCCTCCATGAACAAGAGTAGAGAAGACATTTTAATGCAGCAATGGCGAGAGCAATGCTAAACACTGCACCCTGTTCTGATGCCTGCATTTTAAAAATAATATTTTTTTAAAAAATAGGGCGCAGAAAGGATGCAAAAAAATATTGGAGGACTAGAGAAGATGCCTTAATGAGGGGTGTAAAAAGCTCAACCCGCGGACTTATCAGAAAGAAGACAGCTGAAAGGTGATGTATTCATGGTATGAAAACCTCCATGAGAATAAACCCGGCACCATGGGGCTCTTTCATCTACTTGGCAAAGACATGACACAAGCAACTGTGCTCTCTCACATATTAACACATGCACCTGGTTTCTGGGAAGGCAGATGGAGAGAGACTGTTCCAGAGTTATGGTACAAGGAGCCGGGATGGAGCCTGATCTTCGGTGCACTCAGCCTCTTCTTCCACCCAGGCAAAAGCTATGTACCGTTAACCCTCTCACAGCCGCTGCCTGGCTGGCTACAGCTCTAGGCTACTCACCTGAAAGCCACGACCAACTCCTTGGTGGCTGGGAAAGGATTAAAACTGTAGCTGCAGCTGAAGACTCAACTCCCTCCGTGTGTGTGCAGGGAGGGAAGAGGGGAGGAAAAGCAGCAGCAGCTATTTTGCAGCATCACCATGCTTCTATAGCTTCCCTGTTTAAGACACCCCAATTTTAGAGAGGTAATTTTTTGGGGGGGGAGTACATATGGCATGCAAGTAAGTACAGTAGGACTGGGCCCGCCTTAGCATTCCAGTTAGATGAAGCACAGTTTGTTTTAAAGTGAGAGTTATTACAAATAAACTCAAGCACAAAATGTGCAAGTCTTGCCAGCAGTGGATGGATTCTCCGTGCCCAGATGTCTTGGCATCAAGACTGACTGCTGCTTTCCAGAAAACAGGCTTTAAGCAAAACGTAGCCCATGGGGTTTCGCTAGGTGAAGTGTAATGACTGGTGATGGACAGGAGCATAGGCTAGGTCCCCCTACGGTCTTTTCTGACCTCAAACACTAAAAACTGAAACTATGGTGGTGTTAAAATGGTCAGAATTTTTCTGAAAAATACAGACACAAAAGTGACAAGGGATTAATGAAGGTAATTGTCCACATCCCCAGCAACCTCTAGGAAGGAAAAAAAGGTCAGTTTGCAGGGCATAAAACCATCTTGTACAAGATACCTCTTCCTTAGCCTCCATCTCATCAGTAGCTTACTCATTATGTCTCTCCAGGTGGCACCAAGCAGCTCGTTAGCTGAAACATCGAAGAAAGTCACGGGAAGTCCACAGGCATGAATAAGGATGGGAGGGAGTGACTTGGGGAGAGGAGCAGAGACCCGAGCTGGCGGAGCTATTGCTAGGTGTGGGCAGCACGGCAGAGTGCTCTCTGACTATCGTAATGCAAATATTTACCAACAATGGGGTGAGATGAGGGCAAAGCAGCTGGAAGAGACATGATCACAGAGCAAAGCTAATGCCAAAAAAATATCCTGTGAATATTCTGTGTTAGAAAAGCACAAACGTCCCGCAGTCATGACACTGTCGGGGGACTCAGAAGCGTGGGGTTCAAGTCTACGCTCTCTCGCTGCCCAATTCTAGTCCATTTATTAGGCAAAATCCACCAACAAACCAAAGTGTGATTTTATTGCACCATGCTCAAATCACTGAAAAACTACTAATATAACAACAGATTCGTGGGGCGCTGCTGTTTTGCAGACTCTGTTTCAAGGGTCTGATGGCAGTGCTTGACAATGGAGCAATGTGGATTCTTCAGAGATTTAAGTTGCAATAAAATTGCACTTGGGCACCCAAATCCACATAGATGCCCAATAGGTAGAAGAAATGCAAAAATCTACAGCTCTTGGTTCAGAAAGAATCTGGCCCTTAGTGTCACGTTTTTATACGACAGTCCGGTCTCTAGCGGGAGTTAGCAAAGCACCCATTAGAATTCGTTAGAACATCGTGTGATCCATGTGCCCGATCAAAACCAGAGCAAATATCAAATATTCCTAGCAATCTCCAAACAGAAGTACCTGAGGGGAGAACATAAGAGCCTGTGATATACTGGAAGTCAGACTAGAGGATCTAACACATCCTTCTGGGCTTAAGTTCCATTAATCTTCTCATTAACAAGTTACAACCCAAGAATCATTTTCTGAAGTTATGCACTGAAAGACTCCGAATCCTGAATAAGGCTGAGATTTTTACTGTCACCTAGAGGAGCAGGGCACGCAGTTCCTATTCATTTGAATTTGGAATGAGGCACCCAAAATCCTCTTTATACTTCAAAACTCTCCACAGGCACCCAAAATCCTCTTTATACTTCAAAAGTTTCCCCCTTAAAAAAAGAAAAAAAAAAAAGAAAAAGAAAAAAATCAAGAAAATCAATGCATTTGCAAGCAGTCTGCACAAAGGAGAAAAGCAGCAAACTTTTACAGATAAATGGTTTGTCACACGTTATCCGGCCGGATATACATGAGAACTGTGTCATGCTGTAACATTGCCACAGAAGAGCCGATGCAGATTCCTGGTCAGGAACAGAGGAGGAAAATGTAGGTTACATTGAAAGAAATCTGTTCTGTAAATTAAATCAGACCAGAACCCGGAGCCGTCTCTCCAGGGAAGTGATAGAAGACTGGCAGTTCTTGAGATAAGTTTAAGCCATATCGGAGAAAGCACTACTAGATCTGCCGTCCACTGCAGGAAAGGCCCTCAGCAGGACCTTTGAAGGCAAACCGGCTGGGATCTAATGCAAGTCTTCTAGCTGAGAACAGGGAAACAGGGATGCTCCTCATGCCCTGGGACCTTCAAATGGCCCCATAAGAAGCCACTGGGGACCAGTCCCCAGTGCCATGCTTCCTGCTGCCCCCTTTCATCTTGCCTGAATGCAATGAAGAAGCCACTCCTCGATCTCAAGCCCCTTTAAAAGGCACTGCAAGGAACGCAACATCCGGGACCAATTCCCTGGCACCATATTCCCTGCCAGTGAGCAACAAGTCTGGGTGTGCAAAATATGGAACGTCTTTGTGGCTGCATTGCCATTTTATCACTTTTATTTGGCACATTATAATTTATCATGCAATTAACACATGAATCGCGTAATAATTGTGACATCTGCCAGGGGCCTGTGACTGTCCGATCGACTCTCTAGGTTGGTTTGTGATAAGTCTCAGAAGCGTTCAATAAAAGGTGTGATAATGCTGTGTTTGTCCAGACAGGGAGGGGAGGTTTGCCCTGCAACTTCTAGGACCGTACCTGCTCCAAGGTCAAACAGAGCGTGTCAGTGCCCTTGCACAAGCACCTCTCACAAGCAGTAAAATTCACATTTTAAAATTCCTTAGAACTGGAGGGGAGCAGCTGCTGTTGCCATTATCTCTGGCTTTTGTCATTGCAGGCTCTCTTACTCCCTGGCCTCCCCAGTCGGATCTAATGACATTCAACTACGTCTCCTCCAAGCCAGCCCACAGTTGGCTTCCTTCTGCTAATCCATGTAAAAATGTAGGTTCCTTTTAAAGTGAAGGATCCCCTTCCCCCTAAAGGCCTAGTCAAAGCAAACACCAAACCCATTAAGAGCAAAGGACCTCACAGCCAACAGAGGAATTCTGGGGCTTGATGGACTGTTTATAGAATTTTTTTAGAGAGAGGATGGGTAACATAATCCCAACTACAACATTTTCATGCTGCTCTAGAAGGGTTCAGCTGTGATCAAATTGTTGGCAAAATCCCATGGCACATAAAAACCGAGCCCAGCAAGCCGCGTCCCCTGCAAAGACCCCTGAGAATACCAATGGCGTAACGACTCCACCAATTAAGGACCACCGGGATCAGCTGTATCGGTGACATGCCTGCACTGACATCACAACCTGTGGCAGGCCATGCCGAGCATCCCCAGCTGAGAGGGCAGTTAAAGGATGGATGTGCGAGAAAGGGACAAGGGAAAGCAGGCAGCCTCTTGGTAATAACGTTATATACATTCAGTCGAAGCCAGGTCGGATTTGCACTTTACAGACTAACTAAATCCAAGATGGGTTTTGGTATAGCTGTAGGGTATAAAGCATTAGGTATACATACACATGTACGTGCGTGCATGCGTGTGTACACATACATATATAATGCATCATTATCTCTATATATTATATATAAATGGTAAATTATTATAAATTATGTTTATATAAATTATATAGTGTGTATATCTATCTTTCTTTATAATGCTATACATCTCAGATTTGGTAAGTCCACAAGGTGCAAATCTACCCTACTTTCTACCCGACTTCAGACTCGCGTGGCTAAGGACCTCTCTCTGCACGTATACCAAGTGCTTTTCACCTTGAAAGGCTCCAAAATGCTTTTGTCTCTCAAGGAACTAAGATGCAAACTACGTGGAGATCACAGACTGCCTCTGTGGCCAGCCACCACGGCTGGCACTGGCTGTTGCCATCATGGCAAAGACCAAGTCCTGCGATTCATGCGGGAAGCAGGAGGAAGAGGAGGAGCAGCAGCTGCTGATGCTGCTACACAAGCCAGAGGTAGAACTAGCTCAGCTCTGCATGGCCAAAGGTGAACAGCTCGCTGCCTCAAACCTACAATCCAGGTTGTCCATGAATCCATCGCCAGAGCTGACTTATCAAAAGCAGCAGTCAAGGAAGTTTTACCAAGGCAAAATGCACAAGCCCCTTGGACCCAGGCCCTTATGAGAGGTGTCGCCAATTAAATAAGCCTGGAGCAAATCTGAATACCAAAAACCAGCAGCAAATAGAGCACCCGATGTACTAAATGTTTCTTAATGATATTGGCTATTTGTTATGAAACCCCAGCTTGTTCGGAAGGAAGAAACAAAGCAAACAGCGAAGAGGGCAGGAAGCCCCAAGTACCGAAGACAAAATGCAATCATGGTAGATGGGGTTTAGTAAACAAGCAAACACCACTGTTCTTACTCGAAATATTTTATTGGCAGAAAGGCCTCAAGTCCTGCATCTCTTTCAACGACCACCACCTCCAGAAACATGGCTCCTCCTGCAGTTCTTCTAAAAGGCATGCAGCAGAGCTGCTCCAAAAACAGAATTATCATCCCATGGGAAATTCTGGTATTTAAACATTTGCTTTTATCCTGAATCTGGACAAAGTCAACATTTCTAAATTTTCACCTAACAAAAAAGTTCCAAAAGAAAAATTCAAACACTCAGAGGGCGCATCTACATGAGACGCTAACAATGCAATAGAGCGATTGTACCGCACATTAGTGTGGCTGGCAAAACCCGTGCTAATGCATTAATCTACTGCACAAAAACTATTCATCTGTGCTAATACTCAGTAGCACCAATCATAGTGCATTGTTAGTATCTGTAATTATGGTGCATTAAAAATCAACGTATGGACATGCCCAGAGACACCAAAATGAGTCATTTGGGGTCTTTTTGATAGTGAACGGAGTTGATTTGAGCTGCCACAGTACTTTGAGAGGCAATGGCTTATTTCCATATAGGCTGAGCTAGTCTGTGATCTCTCACTGGACCTCCCACGATACACTAGATCAATTCAGCCAAAGATGAAAGCACGATGCATCAGGGAAAATGAAGCCTGACTCATATGGGAGAATAAGGGCAGAATACACCCCAAACTACAGCTCCCAGGGGGCACCAAGATAGCTCAGGCAGGCAGATTAAAGTCAAACTGAGGCAAAACAAAGTGCTTCCCCGTGGGATGACCTGTTCCCATACAAAAGTATTTCGGGATGGAAAAATGACACTTGCCAGCAGAAGATCTGGGTTTTGTGGAAACGACATGCCCCTTGGGGGAAACATTTAATCAGAAAAGCCCTGGCCATGGCAAGCATCGAGTCAGCGTTGGCCACGACAGGGGGCCGTCACCGAGTCTTCAGCACCGCTGTCTTCGGCAGCAGAGAATTCTGCGACTTCCCTTGGAGAAGCACTGCTAGCCTGGCCCTGCGTAGCTTGCAGCATTCAGCAGGCCCCAGTCTCCTGCCTCTTCATTTGCTTGCTTCCTAGAGGCTACATGTTGCACAGCTGGAAGCTCTCTGGCCGCTGGATCCATCCTACCACCAGGACAACCGGGGGTCTAATTGCCAACTATGCAGCAGTCAGATCCAGTGTCTCAGCACCGCATGAGCCAACCTGGCCTGTGATCAGACACAGATCACAAGTGGCCTCCTTCAGCCAGGAGAAACTTCAGAAGCCAAGGTCGGTTGCCTGCGGTCCCAGCGACCCCGACGAGGAGCGCAGCATAGGAAGCAAAAGGCAGAGAACCAGTATCACAAAACAGCCCGTTCCTCCGGTCTTCCTTAGCATCCACAGCCGTGTGAGGGGCACCTGGGAGCCCTGCCGCAGAAGGGGTTTCTCCACAAATACACACGCAGAAGGACACAGCATTTGGTGAGCAATGAGATTCTGCCAAGTGTTTTAGTGGAGCTGAGTCTGGGCCGTGCACAATCCAGCAGTGAGTTCGGGGGTGTCCTAGTCATGGATCCTATTAACCTTCAGACAGTTTATTCCATCCCCTCCACCCCAATTTAGATGCAAGACTCCAGAAACTTTCAAGGGAGGTGCTCTATGCACGTACAGGAGCCTGGTTTACTGTATGTGAAAATATTCGTAAGATTTTTATCGAAATAATCTAATGCAACCCTCTGGGGGGATACGAGAGATGACAGTGGACCGTCCATCATCAAGTCCACAGCGCTACGTCACGGGTGTACGCTCTGAACATACAGCTCAGACAAGAGCCCGCAGGCTGGTGCTGTCAAAGGGAACGCTACGGTGTGGAGGGTGGGATGCCGAGTGACAGGTTAAAAGATCAGGATAACAGAGATGCACGGGCAGAGTAACAAAGCACAGGCAGGACGGATGGGCGAGACGGTTAACACGTTTGCAGACATTTTCTCCCTGCACTTGTGGGCAGCTGCATGTTCTCTCTTAAACAAGAAATACCAGCAAACACAGAACAGCAAGCATCAAGTCAGCCCTGGAGAGAGAGAGAACCCAAGTAAAGAGGGAGGAGCAGGCCAGAGCACAGCGGTTGACAGGTTGGGCTGCCCATTCATCTGCCTCTGGAGGAGAGCTGAGGCCCACTCGCAGGAGAAAGCCAACGGGAGGACACGGAAAGGGAGCTGCTGGCTGGAGCTCTCACATCTGCTCTCTTTCATTCTACTTTTCAATGTTTCCTTTAAGAAACACAGGGGGAAAGCATTCCCCAGAGCAGTTCTATGGACCCTTGGGAAGTTAGGACAGAGCTAATTTGCAGAACAATAGCCAAGGTGCCCCCCGAGCAACAGCCAAGGTGCTTAGGATCAGTGCTCTTAGTCTCTTCCAGCACAGCTTTTTGCACACACCCTCCGCTCCGGTGCTCTTGCAATGAAGGCAGCTGGCACTCAGGGCTCCTGCGACGCACCAGCACCTAGTCCCGCAGAACTAGCCTGGCCATCTCCAGACCTGTGCAAGTGCCACGGAAGCAGACCCTGAAAACAGAGCCACGGATGACCCATGGGAGCAGCTGGCAGGGAATACAGAGTTTCCGCAGAGTCGGTGTCCAAAAGCTGTCAGCCTCCAGCCCATCAGGGGGACCAAGATTCAGTCACAAAGCAGAGGTTGATACCCCCAGACTTAGAGCAACCACTGTGGAGCTGCTGAGCTAGAAAGGGGCCACGGCCCAGCCAGCTTACAGGCTTTATAGGGGCTGCAGGAGACACCAGGGCAGGTGCCACTGAAGGGCGATGCTCTAGGATGGCCTTGGATCTTGTCCTTCGGCAGAGACAGAGACGAGCATGGGCAGTACTGTATGTTGTGCTATGACGGTTTACACCAAATAATGTGCTTCTTTGGGGGGCAAGCAAGGGGAAGAAGAGTGAGCTTTGGGGACAGCCAAGGTCCTCGCCAAGAGAGGGACGTGTAGGCTTGAGAGGGACAAGGGAAGGCAGAGGGGTCTCTTGGTGTGATGGGTAAGGATGGGAAGGAATATGGGAAGAAGTTTTTTTGTTTTTAATATCTTTAGTGGAGGTAGTGAATGGAGGGTGGGAAGAGAAGCTGGGTTGAGCAGTGGGGGACGCTCTTAGGCAAGAGGCAGAGACAAGCAGTACGTGGGTCAGGGTAGATTGGTTTTGAATATTGGGGTGTTTGTTTTGTTACACTCCCTTATTTTAATGTTTTATTCTATTTCAATAAGCTATTTTGTCGTTTCTGGTAAGTGATCCTTAGCCTTTGGGTGGGGGGAGGCAGCATATAAACCTAATAAATCAATATACAAAGTAAAGTCTTGGTTAGTCTGGTGACAAACCATAAGGAGAATGGAAACTGGGAAGACTGGGGGTCTCATTCCCCAGCAGCAGGCATCAGCTGTTGGCAGAGGCTGGACACAAAGGCTGTACCCCACCACTCTGATTCTGGGGCATGCATGTCCCTTTTGTTACCTTAAATAGCATATGCTCTTTTTGCAACAGGATCACATTAGTAGCCTACATTCAATTTACTCTCCAGTGTAAACTCCAGATTAGCGGTGTCTTCTGCATGTGAGAGGAGCGAAAAACTATTACACTGCCTTTCCCCTTGAGCTCAGGCCAGCTCTCCACCCTGAGACAGGGTTATCTGAGGTCCTCACCCACCCCGCTACGACAGACTCGCATTGCTCCTTTGCTCACAGGATGCAGAGGCAGCCAGAGCAAGCCATCACAGGAGGTGGAGGGTCTGCTCACCCCTGCCTTAGTCTCCAAAGCACAAGAGGCAGGTACCTGGCTGCTACCCAGTTGAAAAGTTACTAAACATAGAAGTGGGAACAGATCGACTCGTCTTGCCCCCAGTCCATGTGCTGCGTCTACTGTAAAACGCCACAGGGGTGCAGTGAGAAGCCATGATGGCTGAGAGCAGAGTCAAACTGACAGACAAAGACCATCTCCCTTCCAAAGTAGGTGACTGCTCCCAGCTTTGCACCATCTATGAACCCTATTAGCCACCTACTGAGTAGGACACGGAGAACACCGGAGATCCCAACACTACCCACTCAGCACCTCCCACCACCTGAAAACTAACCAGGAGCAGAATGGAGATTTGCTCCTTTCATCAGTTACCAACTCACACATCCATCCTAATTCAGATCGCTCCAGTTTCTAGCAGACACGCAGCTCAAGCCTGTATTTGAGGCTTCCCTAACTCTGAGAAGGGAGCGAGTGTCACCAGTCCCAGAGGCACTACCCCAGTTACCCCATTACAGAAAATAAGATGAACCAACCAGGCAGCTGGTTTCCTCTCTACTCTGAGTGGCCGTGTGCTCTCTCCATCCCCCCCCCCCACAAAAATCACACCCATGTTGATCCTGTTCTAATTGTCCAAAGCATCTTGCCACGGTCAAGGGAAGAATTTCTCCTTGGCCCAGCCCCAAATATTGCCTCTTGCATGAGTGGAGGTATGCCAATTTGGGGAACAGAGTCCCTTAATGCTCAATAGATGTTGGAGCCAAGTTAAGTGCATGTAAAGAGCATCGCCAACAAAGAAGTCACTGCCCTTCCTGCCACTGCTCCAGGGAAATGCACACAGCAAAGATCTTTGCGCCTGTGAGCAAGGGTCCCTTCCTGGCTGAAACGTCCCAACTGCAAGCTTCATGTGTGGGGTGCTCAGGGGTGTCCCAAGGCTGTGGCACTCGGTATCCACTGCAGCATGTGCTCCCCTCCACATGCTGCAAAACAAGGCAGCAAACCTACTTTGTGGAGCCATGGCCGCAACGGAGGTTAGAAAGACAGCTAGGACATGCCCCCCCACCCCAATACGACTGTAAACAAGAGGTGCAAGGGTCAAGTGTACAGGATCCGTGAGGATGAGAGCACACGACACAACCCTGCACACCGAAGAGGGCTTCCATATGTAGCCGCAAGCATGCACCATGCCAACACAGCTGGCAGCAGTGACAGAGGCTGCTGTGTGCCTGTGGGAGTTTGTGCACACACCTTGGTATCAGCTGCATGGTGTAAACCCAGAGTTTCTCCACTGGAGTTATTCAAAATCCACCCTGGGCTGGTAGGAAGAGAAGCTGCCCCCATGTCTCCATGCCTCGTTCCTGCAGGTTGCATCTATTCCTCTCAGGTCAGTGAATATGAACAAGCCAACAGAAGAAGCTGGGGTGGCACTCCGCTTCCCTGTGGTCATCTACCTGGTAGGTTTTTAGCTGCCAAGCTGGGCATGCCGACAGCAGGACATGCACGTAAACACACCATATCCAATGCAGCCCCATGAGGTGCCCCATCAACAGGGCACACAGACCCCTCATACCCAGCACAGCCCTGCAGGGCACCGACAGCAGGACAAAGGCTGCCCCTCCCTCCTTAAGCAGTCAATCTGGCATCACCTGGGATTTTGGCTCTGGGTCTGACTCGGCTCTCAGACTCTTCCCTTCGGGGCTGGGAATTCTCGCCCTTCCCTCCCCAAACCGAGGAGGAGTTCCTGGAGAGCTTCAAAATGCAGAGGGACTGAGTGGAGCTGTCAGAGTCAGAGGCCAAGCAAACCCATATGTTCCTCTTCTGTAAGCATCCGCCCAACAGCACGGCTGCATCCCAGAGCTCAACGTGAGTCAGCTTTAAGCACTTTTGATTTGACATGTACTTCCCAAGCACAAGGACCTGAGAGAGGTTTGAGGCATTTCCTCCATAATTAACACAAGGCTGAGATCAGAGGCATGGCAGCAGAGCTCCGTGCCCAGGACAGCCATGATGCACGGGGCAGCATCAGCTGCTGCCACGCTGCTGGTGGTGGCGGCATTCACCCACTGCTGCAGCCACAGCTATGGTTGTGCCCCTATTGCACAGACAGCAGTTGGGGTCGCTGCCCCAGTCGCTCCTACTTTTGCTACTGGCTGAGACTCTGGAAGCAGCATGCTCAGCACAAGCTCACGTGGAGCCGAGCCTGCTTTGCTCAGGGTCTCCCCACACCACACACAAGCTCCTGCCGGCAGATGCCAGGGGTAACCGCTGTAGTGCACGCTCACCTGCTTGCCTAGCCTTCTGAACGAGCACCATACCGCCCCAACTGCACGCGTAATACCAGCCTCAGCCGACTATCCCCTTGCTGCCAGGCCTTCTTCCCAAGAGAGAGGCCCTCAGGTGCTTGCCTAGACCCGTTTCTTTACAAGACATTTTCCCCAAGGAAAACGCCCATTCATTAAAACCACTGCTTCTGGCAGGAAAGGATTGCTTTCAATGCATTTCTCAAAGAAAAAGTATACCTTTATGACCGTCAGCATACTTTGCTGCTGGGTCCCTCCACCGAGTGCAGGACCAGGAATGCAAACCCTCAGGGGCATCTTTGCATGGGCCCAGGGACTTCCCAGCCCCGCCAACGCAATGGAAGCAGCAGCATGAGAGGGATACCTGGGTGGAAAGCAGAGGCAGCGAGGCAGGCAGAGGTGAGGACGACAGCATCCTGGCTCCTCCATCCTGCCTCAGGAAAGTTGCTAGAAAGCAGCAATCCCTCCGAGATGTTACCTCACGGCCGAGTGCTTCTGAAGCAAGTGCGGAGCACGAGCCATGAGCAACACTACCGACGCTGCCGTGCACTTCCCAGGAAGGCAGGCTGGAGTGTGCGGTCCAGCTCCTGGACGGTGGGGGAACACCCATACAGGAACCCCTCCTGGGTGCTCAGCTTGATGCCCCAGCACAGGGAAGTGTAGCCTAGGAGAACGTGGGCTCCAAAGCACTGCGAATAGGTGACTACATCACTGGCTGATTAACTAAAAGCAGAAAGTGACTACGGAGCTATCAACATGAGGCTTTCACGCAGGGCTCTGTTCTGGGTTAGCACAGAACAGAACTGGACAAGGTTGCAATCATTTTAGGAAGGCAGAGTTGGATCAGTGGTAGCCCAAGAGCCCGTCTCCCACCTGGGTGGGAGGCCTTGGGCCACAATTTGACCCCTTGTGGGCTGCATGCTGTCCATAAGTTGGGCAGCCCTGCTTTAGAGAGAGGGATATGCATAATGCATGTCTCAAGTGCCTCCCTGCCATCAACTGCCGGTGGTTTAAGGATGGCAGAGGGTACCTCTCCGATTGCTCTACTCAACACCTTCGCATGGACCCGTCGCCCATGAATCTGTCTAGTCCCTGCTTGAACCTGGCTATACCATCTGCCTCTACACCCTCCTGCGGCAACAAGTCCCACGGGTTAACCACATGCCGTGTTAGGAAGGCCCTTCTGTTGGTTTGCTCTATAGCCGCCTCCTGATCACGTCGGAGGGTGCCCCTTGTTCTTGTACGAAGCCCTTCCGCAGGCCTCCGAGAAGGAGAAAAATATGCAGCGAGTGTCTTCCAAAAAACGAGAAACTTCATCATTTCCCTTGCAAGGCAGGGAAGAAAAGTATTTCTCTCGCAGAGAAAGCCAAGGGAATTCTGACTGCAGAGATCAGATTAAACCTTGGTCTTTCGGGCCGTTTCCATCACCACCCCCAGTACCACGGTGCACGGCAGCAGGACGGGCTCCGTTCAAAGCCGGTTCGCCCCATCGGGCCTCGTCTCTCCTCGAGGCGCTGGGATCACATCTCTTCTGCTGGGGGCATCGACTCTGGGGACCGAGCCCCCCGCCGCCCCGGTCCTACGCTAGGGACTCGTCACGCCACTCGCCTCCTCACACGCAACAGAGACATCTACCCAACACGCCTGCCTTCTCCACGCCGCTACCAGCCACCGTGCCACCTCCAGATAGTACCGGGACCGTGCGCAACTCCCCTCGCCTTCCCGAGGGGCTTCGAGCTCTCGCTCTCAGCGCCCCGACCTGTCGCAGCCGGAGACATTCACAGATGTTCGGGTCAGAAGGGATCGAGTCCGACGCCGCGGCGTTTCTGAACCGCGATTTCTCAACTTTGCTTTTATACTCATGGCTATTGACAAGTCTTGTTTTTATTGTTCAGTCCACGTTTTCTTCCAACCAAGATATAAATAAAATAAAATAAAATAAAATGCTTTTTCTTTCATAAAATTGCCTCTGAGCCGCTAGCAAAGTTTCCCTAAACACCTTCTGCTTTCTACCCGGCTCTCCATTTCGGCTGGTCTTTTCCCCCCCCTCCGCTTTGTTGATAATTATGCTCAGCGTAACACCAGTCTACACACCGTGCGTGCACGCATGTAGAAGCAGAGGCATAAATACATATGAATGCCTTCTTTTGCTCGTTTAGACATGGGTGCGCTGAGCGGGTGGGGAGCACGGCGAGCGCCGGACAGCGTGGCCCCTGCCAGGGGCTGGCCCGCGCCCGGTCCCCCCGG
>NW_005842063.1:1034282-1034639 GCF_000455745.1 Alligator sinensis | reverse complement strand
ACATGGGTGCGCTGGGCGGGTGGGGAGCACGGCGAGCGCCGGACAGCGTGGCCCCTGCCAGGGGCTGCCCCGCGCCAGCTCCCGCGGTGGGTCGGGGGTCGGCCAAGAGACAGAGGGAGGCCAGAGCGCAGTCCCCAAACGCCACAGCCGGACTGGGCGCAGCGACTGCCACCGCCGCGCCACACCACACCACACGGGCAGGGGCCACCAGCTCCTCTCCTGCCCACGCCACCCGCGCCCACGGCAAAAGGGAGGGAGGGAGGGAGGGAAGGAAGGAGGCCCCCCCGGCGGCGGCAGCGGGCGGCGGGGTGCCGCGGGCGGCCCCCCAGGGTGCCGGGGCGCTGCCCACGCGAGCCC
>NW_005842063.1:992288-1034254 GCF_000455745.1 Alligator sinensis | reverse complement strand
CCCCCCCACACACACCGCAACCCTGCCCGCCCGGGGCAGGGCCGTCCTCAGGGCACAGGTCTGCCTTGACACGCGAGGCAACGCAGCTCCCTGGTGCCACGGCCCACCCGCTCCACACGCTGCCCTCCCCTCAGCATCGCCTCCATCTCCACCTCCAGCGCTGGACACCTGGCCTGGCCCGAGCACCACGCTACACGCCTGGCCCAGCCCGAGCACCGAACCCTGCCCGCCCGGGGCAGGGCCGTCCTCAGGGCACAGGTCTGCCTTGACACGCGAGGCAACGCAGCTCCCTGGTGCCACGGCCCACCCGCTCCACACGCTGCCCTCCCCTCAGCATCGCCTCCATCTCCACCTCCAGCGCTGGACACCTGGCCTGGCCCGAGCACCACGCTACACGCCTGGCCCAGCCCGAGCACCGTGCAGCGCTGGCCGCCCATCCCATCCCATCCCGAGCGCAACACTGGTCACCCCCACGTTGCAGCCCCACAGACTGCGCTAGGTGCAGCGCCATCCGTCCCCCTTCTTCGTTTCAGAGGAAGGCTTTGCGCAGGCCATTCAGACAGTGCAGAAAGGCAAAAAGCATCACCCCAAAGAGGCTTGCTGCAGGTCGAGTGACCACGCCGTCAACCATCCCAGCTCAGGACCAGCGTTGAGATGTCCTCCACCTCCACCACTGTCCATCCCCTCCCTAGGGGATGTTTCGTACTGGGCGATGTGCCTGAACACTTGCCCCCCGCCTTCCCTGAGCCGGGACCCCTGGTACAGCTGCGAGCCCTGCCCGCGTTCACCCCCAGGCGAGGCTCGGTGTCTCTTGCCCCAGGGGGCCGGGCAGTGCTCTTCCCCGGGCTGGCAAGCGGGAGCGCTGCACAGGGCCAGGAGGAAGAAGACAAGCTAGTGGTCATGTTATTTAGCAAACTAGCCCCTACCTTGGGAAGAGAAAGATCTGGGGCCCTTTATCCCAGTGAAGCAGAAGCTCCCCTACTCCCCTACAGGACTTCAGCTCTCTCTCAGTGGGCCGGTAGGCAGCAGGGCAGGCTTTATACTGCAACCCCCACCCCCAGCAAAATACTAAAGGGCTAATGAGGCAATTAGCACCCCTGTACTTAGTTAAGAAAGTCTGCTGATAGGAAGGGGAGGAGCCAGGCTGGGGATACCCCCAGCTCTGGGGCTGGAAGGGGAGTCTGGGGTTGATATCAAGAGAGGAAGGTGCTTTGTAGAAAGGTCTAGGGAGAGCTAAATGGTCTTGTGTAGGGCAGCAACACAGCTCAAGTGCAGGGCCATTTTCATCATCCCTGTATTAGGAACCTCATAGGTTTACATTAGTTGCCTTCCTCATCAGCCCAGGTTCTTGAGTTTCTGTAGCTCAGCTATTTGTTTTTCTACACTGGAAGAGATGAATGCACACACGGTATAGGAGAAGCTACACAAGGCACATTGGGAATGGCACTGGGACAAAGCTTGACCTTAGTTAACCAGGGTGCTTTGTGCAGCTGTCTTTGCACTGACTGAGCGCAGCCAATTTAAGCCTAGAACAAGATCAGAATTTCCTTTGTTTCCAGATGGGCTATTGTGATGTGGGGGTGAGGGACCTCACAGGCCTCCAGGTAGTAGCCAAGAGTTGAAAACCTGCTCCAAAAGACTTTCAGCTGCTGCCAAGTATCTAGCAATTGGTCTCATTAGTTTTCCCCCCCCAGGTAACTCCTGCTGGATTCCAGCAGCAGAAGGAAATGCAAGTTACTTGGGGTGCATGCGTGCGTGCGTGCATGCCTCCCCCCAGTCTGCTCCAGGAGCATCTTGATTGATATAAGCTGTGTTGCTTCTAGGCTGGGCTGTAGGGAGCCTGGAGCCTCGCACAGGTGCTGCCCCAGTTTGATTGACTCCATTACTCACAGCTGACCCCTTTTAACTGGAAAATCCCCTTGCATTCATCCAATTGCTGCCTCCTGGACTCCTAGAAAAACAGGACTGGGAGGACCCCCCAGGTGCTCACATCTAGTAACCCCCCTGCTCAAGGCAGGATCATTCCTAACCCATCCTAGACAATGCCTTTTCCGTTGCAAAGAACTCAAAATGGTTGTGACACTGAATTCCTATTTGAAATCTCTGAGTTTACCTTGTGAATCACATCTGTGCACTTGACCGTGTTAACATTATGTAGCAGCCTGTGGCACCTGTGAAACCTTCTCAAAGGGCCCTCGATGAGAGTCATCACTGCCTGAGAGATGCCTGTGCCGGACCCAAGAGTGAGGGATAAAAACGTACATAACAATATAAGAAGTGCCATACTGGGGCAGCCTGCCTTAGAGTCGATGCTTTAGGGAGGAGAGCACTGAGTGATCTATCCCCTCTTCATTACCCCCTCGGGCATCCGCCATCATTGGTTTAGAGGTGCCAGAAGATCCACCTCTGACTGATCTGTTTAATGGCTGTTAATAGATCTGTTGTCCAGGCATTTATTTAGTCCCTTTTTGAATGTGACTGTACTATCTGCCTCTCCAGCCTCCTGTGGTAATGAGTTCAACCAACACGCTGCCTAGAAAAGTACTTTCTCTTGTTAGTCCTGCTACTTTCAGTAGGTGCCCCCCAGTTCTAGTGTCCTGGGACTGGCTTAATAACAGTGCCCCACTCGGTATATGTCATTGGGGAAGAATCTGGCCCAGATCTCTTGTTGAAATCAAGGACAATAAAACCCCCCATAAAAATCCATGGAAAAAAACCCAAGCAGTCGGTTGGGGCACAGTGGGGAGATGCCTGTCAGGAAATCTGCACCCTTGCTCATGTCTTTGCATGCAAAAAGAAAGCTTTTCAGCTTCTGGCTGAATCCCTTGGGCTCCAGAGAGCCTCAAGTGTCCAGGCACAGAGGCAAGATGGGAGGAGGAAAAACAAGTGTATTTTTACAGAAACCGGAGTCTTGCTACAGCAGCAAATCCTGTAAAAGCAAAACCCCAGTGAAAAGCAGTTTCAGCTGTTCTGGCTGTGCCTGTGACGGGCTTGGCCCCAGGCCAGCAAGTTAATTCTGCCTATTAACTAATAATACAGTATAGTCGGTGAGGAGTCTTCTGTTTTTAAGCTATCGCTTATCATTTCAACATTTAAGTCTTGGTCCTGGGACAGGCACAGATGCAGTGTGGCTCTGCAGCCGTAGCAGACAGCCACACAGTCGCTAGAATAAGGAGACAAGGCAGGGTTTAACTCTTTCTTCCTTATGCGGTGTCTGAATGACCATGGCTATTTTAAAAGGAAAGCAGATCCTTCTGCGCAGGACATTTTGCTCGTGTATAAACTATGGCAGCAGCATGTCCTGGACAAGACAGGCTGAGCACACCATGCTCCCACAGGCATGCTCCAACTGCAGAGGTACCCTGGGAAGATGCTCTGGGCTGGGTGTCCCTTTGCACTAGTCTCTGGACCTGTACTTAAGAGAGACCAGAAGGAAAATCCCATATTTGTAGCCCTTAACCATACCCAGTACAGCTTAGAGGGCGTAGGCAGAGCAGAAATGCAGCCATTTGCAGCAGCAGAGCTTTTTTAGCTGCAGTGAAGGAGGTGCAGAAAACAAGATGATGATCTGAAGGACTTTGTGCAACACGGGATCAATGATGGCTGGGTTTAAGTAGCACAATCTTATAGCAGCATAGGTACTGCACGAGTGACGGGGATATGCCAAGAATTCTGGAGGAAACCCCTGATAAAATGTAACCTGCCTATCAAGCTCTGTTCCCACCCTATCTCAACACGTGGTCTCATTTCACCCTTTCCCCAGGATGAGAACTGGGGGGAGAGGCTCCATCCTCCATGAGAACACGGTGACCCTGTTCTGGGCTCAGGATTTGTCATGTAGGATTGAGCTCGGTCAATGTACCACGGGGAGGCTGTGCCACGGGGCGATGGCAGACGTTCTCTAGTCCACGTCTTGCCCTGGCCCGGGCAGATGGGACTTCTCCTTTCCATAAAGGATTAAACGTGAAGGCCTGGTGTAACCCAAGTTGTGGCTCAGTTCCAGCCTGAACTCCAGCAGCATCTGTCTATTGAGCTCAGGCTGTAGAGACTCGGGCTCTGAGCTCATAAAAGCTCCCCAGTTCAGCCTCTGGAGCTGGCCGGTCACTTTAGATGCCGGGGTGCTTTGCTTTAAGGCAGGCAATGCCACGAGGGCACCCTGCACTCCCTCCTGCACTTGCATGGGTCTTGGTGTCTGACTCCAGTAGTTAAGAAGATGAGTGATGTCGTGTCAGGAGAAGCCGCCTTTTGATCCGCTCTCTGGGATCTGCTGCTGCAGTGACATGGAGAACCTGCCACAAGGATTACACTGCAGTGACTTGCCCTCATCCTTGACATGGCGCTGCAGCCTCCTTAGATATGGCATCAGGTTTCCAGAGAACTTGGCAGCAAGAGGATGTTGCTGTGCCTACAGCTTCTACTCCCTTGCACAGGGCTTCAAACACAACATGCTTCAATGCACGGAGAGATCACAGCAAACGCCATCGGGCAGTTTTTTCTGCCCTCCCCACCTGCCATTTGCATGTCAGGTGTGTAGTCAAGTGCTTTCATGTGTCTGTAAGCATCAGGAAGGGTTGCAAACAGTTCATCCTGGTCTCACTGATGGAAATAGCTCTCTGCAGCTTTGCTGGACCCTTAACCTAGTGCAAGCAGCCAGGTTTTGCACTGGGGTCTAATTCAACTCACAGTGAAATATTATCCATCTTTCCATCGACTGCAGTGGGACTTGGATTAGGTCTTTGGCTTCTCTGCCATATCGAAGGCCAGGCGTCTCTTCCCACCCCAGCTGCTCCTGCAGTCTTAGGGCTGCACTTTCTGGGGTACTTCTCTCTGCAGGCAGGAATAGTTGGAGGAACTGATTTGTAGATATTCCTGCCTGGGAGCAGGGCTGGGTTTCATCTCCCCGAACCACTGCGTGGGGTGTGTTCAACATAGTCTTTGATTTTCTCGAGCTCCTGGCTCCCATCGGGGAGCTCTGTGCTGGTGCTCACCATACTGAACTACTGTATCATAGAAATAATCTTTAACCCCAAGCCTAATTCAGCTCACGGGCCACGCTTCTCCAGGAGCCTCAGCCCAGCCTTTTAGAGTTGGACCTGTAGGGTTTCTGTACCCATAAATGGACCTGTCCTGAAAGTGCGACCCTGGCCATGCTGCCCCTAACACACACAGTCCTCTTCAAGCTGGCATCAGCCTGCAACAGCACTGGTCTTCCCTTCATCTGAATTGGGATTTTGCTTCATCTGCCTTCAGTAAGCCCAGACCCCGGTTCTGTATGGCTGAGTTGGGGCTCCTCCAGGACTTCTCAGCAGTGTGGAACGGGTCCAGAAACACTCCTAGTCTTTTTCTGGAAATAGTCTCCAACAGCCAAAGTCTGTGTTTCTATTGCTTGGCTTGGCCTTTGAGGGGCAAGCAGACACTTGGGGAAGGTTTCCTGGAGAGTGATCAGGGCACCACCTCGGGGGTTGGGGGAAAACTCTGCAGACTAGCTGGGGGAGACTGATCTAGAGGTCCCAGAGCTGCCATGGGATATGGCCCAGACCGCATGGCAAGTGTGGCTCGTGCCCCCCAGCCACTCCAGAGTTGCCCAGTTCTGCTAGAGGATATTAAAGACAAAAACTTAACCATGACAATCACTTAGTGAATATGATCAGAGTTAATTGCAGAGAAATTGTTGTGAAAACAGGCCTGGCGGTAAGGATCCTGGCTGTGCAAGGGAGCTGCCGCAAGATCCATTTTACGATCGCTCAGCACTGCATGCAGGCAGCATGAAACCTGCCTGGTGCTGGCTAGGGAGACGGTCACAAGTACCCAGAGACTGAAGAATGCACGTAAAGGCTTTAACTTGCTGGAATTAGGCTACCAACAGATGTCTCATTTGTCCCGGGAAAAAACATTTTATCCCAGGATAAAGTGCAATAGTCAAGACGTCCACGTCTGCTGCACTGGGATAAACCTTAGAAAAGCTCACAGCATAAGAAGTGCTGACAGTTTGTCTTGGGACATCCCAGAGCGCATCTAAACGTTTGCCCCAGACTGGCAGAAAAGCGGGAGTGTGTTCAAAACTAAACTCGGATCAGATGTGTGTACATGCCAATCCAGGGACTTTTCTATTTGAGGGCAAACCTAGGCACAATCTGTCCCAGGACAAATGCAACGTCTGTGCCTATCCTTAGCAAACCTTGTGCCAGTTTTGCCCTTGATGCGCTGAGGCCATGTCACTGTGGAAGGCTGACACAGAAAGGCAATGCATGACAGCGGGGCCGCTTGGGTCCAGGCAACATCTGCAGGACTGAAAAGTAGGTCTGGCATGTGAGAAACCTGGAGTCCAGAATATGGGTCACTGCTGATCTCAACCTGACTGAGCTTGCTAGCGTGCCGGAGAGGCCGGCAGGGGATGGCAGACCACTTGAGAGACGTCTGGCCTCCTACAGTCTGCAAATTTAGTCCAGCTGGAGAGGGAGATGCCTAAGTTGTTATCAGCAAGAGAGAATCTGTGCACTTATGTGGCGCCTAGAGCAAAACTCTACTCTCCTTTGGTCATCTAAGGGGCCCTTTCGGCATTCGCATGCTGGCAGTAACTCTTCTTCCCTGCAGCGTGGACACACGCACTCCACGTTCATGCTGACGGCGGTGGTAGGCTCAGCTGCTGATGCAGCAACAGCTACGCTGTGCCCTCACCCCTGCAAAGGTGCTGCTCAGGGCTGCTGTCCTAGTCACCCCCTCGGTTATGTTCCTCTGTGGCTGTGGTGCCAGGCTTGGGGGAGAGTTATCTACAAGCGTAGCCCATGGATTGCAGGGGCAGGGATAGCACAGGGTAGCGCATGCATTACAAGCATTGCTCTAGGCAAATAAGGTGGTATTTCTGTAGGTGCGATGCACCTAGGGAGGCCACACAATAGGGAAAAAAGAGCGCCTTGGGGCCTCTGAACTACAACTCCCATGGGGGTGTGCAACAGCTCAAGAGAACAGAGCAGTGTCAATGTGACTCCGCTCGGTAGTTGGATTTGTTTCAGTTCAACAAACTGAGCTCCGATTCCATCTGAGCCAGCCTGACCCGAAGAGATTTTATTTGGATTTTCCTTTAAAAATGGCAGAAAACTTCCAGTTTGCAGCAACTATATTTTGCTGGGGGAAAAAATAATTAACCCCCCGCCCCTGCCCAGCTGTTTTGGCAGTGGAAGACCCCTGGGTTTTTTTTAGCTGTGTACCTGGGAAAAGTGGGGCGTCCTCTAATAAGTGAAGGCTGTTATCTGACAAAGGGGGATTATACTGTAGAAGCTCCTAGTTGTAGGCTGGGCATTAACAGGATACACTTAACTGTTTGTCAGGAAGCAATAAAGTAATTTGAAGGAGACCGGGAGAGAGTGTGTGAGTTCCTGAGTCTGTGTTAAATCAAAGCATTAGATAAGCAAACACAGCGGTAATGAAGCCCAGTGCTGGGAATAGCACTGCCAAGTGGGTATGGCTAAGGCAGAGAGGGGAGCCAAGAAGCTCAGGGAGCTGAAGCGAGTCCATCTAGAAAGTGGTTTGGCTTCCAGCGGAGGGATGCTTGGTCAGGGGGTGACCCTTTGAGGCACTTAAGACCCCTTTTTTGTACAGGCAGATTGACAGGTGGACTCTTGGCTTGTCAGCCCATCCCTCCAGGAGAGCCGGGGAGTGGAGCCAGTGCGTGACGTGGCACCTGCGAGAGATTGACCCGGGAGGTTGGTTTATAACCAATTAGTCAGCCTGGAGTAGACTCCAACGATTGGAGGTGGGGTGAGGAAGGGGTAGGGGTTTCAGCACAAGCCATACATGGTCCAGATAAGAAATAATGCTGCGCCCCTTTGAGTAGAGGGAGGGACAGTGACCGCTTGGAGTAAGAGCCCTGGTGCGAGTCACTAAAGCAGACAAATAACTTCATGCAGCTTGTATGCAGCAACTGACTCGTATTCAGACACAGGCCTGGCTTCCACCCATGGGAAATCAGCTGTTTTGTATGCATTAATAATGACAGCACCTGGCACAAGGAAGTCTTGGTCCGTGCTGGGATCCCCACCGAAGTGTGGCCATGAAAATCCCCACACAGAACGAGAAGGGCTCCTTTCTTCCCTCCCTGACTCTGGCTCTCCAGCTGCTCTGAGCGGTTGTCATCTGTAACATTAGCTTCTCTATGAAGCAGGGACACATCAGTGCGAAACGGCATCCAAGGCACGAGTGGCATCGGTCACTGGAACAAGCCCGGCGACTCTCCCTCGTGGGCTTTACAGATGAAGTGCCGCGTCTTCCCTGTGCTCGTTACCTCTGGGCACTCGGCGCTGCTGGAGAGAGAGCAGACACTTACCAAGAATCACCTGGTTGCATGTCTGCCCCAACAGGCTGGGATTATTTGGGAATAGCTGACAGATAATTGCTCTCTTACTTAAATGGCTGGATACAGGAGTGATGTTCTCTGCCTTGTGCTTTGCAGGAGTCAGACAACCATCCTAATGGTCTCTTCTGTCTTGCTTGTGAGTCTAGCAAAACAGCTTGGTTCAGCTTCCAGGAACAGGGTAGACTTCGCCCATCCAGGCAAGAGAAGACCAAGAGGGTTTGATAGCAGCCTTCAGCTCCCTGCAGGGGGGCTGCAAAGAGGACGGAGCTGGGCTGATCTCAGTGGGGGTAGGTGACAGGACAAGGAGCAATGGGCTCCAGTTTGCAGCAAAGGAGATTGAGGTTGGATATTAAGAAAAACTGTCTCAGGAGGAGGGTGGTGAAGCACTGGAACAGGCTCCCTAGAGAGGTGGTGGACTCTCCAACCTTAAATGTTGTGAAGACCCGGGTAGACAAAGCCTTGGCTGGGATGATGTAGTCGGGGCTGGTCCTGCTTGGAGCAGGGGGTTGGACTAGATGTGACCTCCCGAGCTCCCTTCCCACCCTCATTTTCTATGATTCATACCCTGGAAAAGGCAGCTGCATGAGATGGAAAATCACTGCGCTTGGGATTTCCTGAAATAGCAGAATTAAGCAGAAAAGACCAGCAAGAAAATAACCTGCACAGCTCTGAACAAATCCTTGCAACAGGTAGTCCCGACTAAAAATAAAGCAGAACATCTTGCATTTCAACAAGAGAATTTTGCCGTAGAAGAAACAGAAATGGTTTTAATTTGACCAGAACTCATGCAAAACGCAGGCAGTTTATATAAAGCCCAACGTAAACAAACAGCTCCAGCTTTAGACGAGAATGATGGATTCAGTAAAGTTGCAAATCTCCAATTAATTAGTCAAATATTGCTAGAAAACAGCAGTTGGCCCACAAGGGGAAGCACATTTCTGCTGACACTGCAAAGTTTCCATGGCAGTTGAAATCCCCGAGACTAACACAACCTATATCTCAAAGGCAGAATTCTTCGGGATGCTAAATCTGGTGTGCCACCGCTGGAGTGCCCAGCTTTGCTCAGATAATGCCACATGGGGATTAGAAGCTGCCACCCGCTTCCTGCCATGCCTCCCTCCGTTGCTGGAGCGAGGTGGAAAATCTGGCGGCAAAGAGCGGTCATTCTTTGAAGCTTCTTTGAAGCTTTGAAGCGCTCTGAGCTGGAGACCCTGCTGGATACTTCAGTGACTGGTGGTTGTTTCCTAGTGCCTAGTTCTACGTGCCTCCATATTCGGGCCGCGTCTACACGAGACACTGACTGCTCAGGAGCTTGTTACTATTGTGTGTTTTATCCCAGGATAAAGTGCAGTAGTCTAGATGTGCATGTCCGCTGTACTGGGATAAACCTTAGAAAGATTCACAGCATAAGAGGTGCTGACAGTTTGTCCTGGGACAGCTGGGACGCGACGTGACTGCACGGTAGCTCGTTACTACTGCACAGGAAGCATCACCGTGAAGCCGTGCGGGGACGCTACTGCACAGTAATGCCGGGTACTGCCCAGTCATTTAGTGCAAGGGTATGAAAGTATTAAATGACTGCACAGTAACAACTGTGCACTCAGCGTCTCATGTAGACACGGCCTGGTTGTAAAAACCGTACAACTGCTCCAAACTGACCGTGATCTCTCAGGGTTTTCTCAGGGCCAGTTCCTTCCCCATGCCGTCAGGGTGAGCGGTACTGCTCAGTTATGACTGGGGCCATAATGAGGCAATGGCTTTTTCCTTGCAAGAAATGGTCTATCCAGTGCTTCTTCCCCATCAGCCTCCTGCAGAGAAGGTGGTGCTCTTGCTAAAATTGCTTTCCCTACAGCTCCACGCACGTGCTGTAAAGGTGCCTTGAGGAGGTAAAGGGAAAGATACTTGGGTATCCTGGTGGGAATAATTAACCTGGTAAAGGCCATCTCTCTACGAGCCATAATCAGGATAAAGCGTAATGAACTTGGAACAACGTGGTGCAAGCACCTACTCTGGTTACCGGACCGGCTGAGGGACCGATCCCACTGGAACTGCCATGGTGGGACGGGGCGAGGGGCTGGACCCCATCTCGTGAGGTCCCTTCCAGCCCTAATCTCTCTGAAAGCTATGAAATAGGTCCATAGGTAGGTCTCAATGACTATTGCCTGTCTCCTTTTCAAAAGTGACTTAGGTGCCTAGGATCCTAAATTCTGTTGACTTGCTCATGGGGATGGGCCACCTAATTTCTTCAGAGGCTTGAAACCCCCCACTCCCAGCATCGAAGTCACTACGTAGGTGTTTTGGTGAATGTTCGCCCCGGGTCAGCCTGCTTTTCTCTACGGCTCAGCCAGCCTCTGTGTAAAGAGACTGTTAAATCTTATTCAGGGAGGGCATTTCACTGTGTTTCCTGGGAGTTTGGGCTGCAGCCCTTCAGCGTTGCTCTTCCATTGGTGCATGGCGCGTCGGGGTCACATGCTTTCCATTACATTATATCCTTCTGTAGCATTCGAGTTGCAGGGAATTTGCAAAAGGACAATTAAAAAAAGGAAAAAAAAAAAAGAAAAAATCTCCCGCTCCCCGAGCCCCCGCCTCGTCGGGGTCCTTTCACTGAGCCGTAGACACTGGGAACGGAGCTCGCCCGGCACCGCAGCGCTCCCTCCCTGCCCCCACCTGAACTGTGGGATTCCCCCCAGTAACCAAGGCTTTCATACCCCCCCGCCCCGCCACAGCCGTCAGCAGGGCTGTATTTACCGCCAGGATCTACAGGCCAATGTGGTGCGGCCTTTCTTCCTTTTCATCCCATTTTAATTCCTTGAATGCATTTTGCTTGTTTTAGTGGAACGGGAGGACTGACAGCCCCTCTTCCCCCTTGGTCTGGGGACCCTCTCCCAGCAGATGGGGCAGGGATAAGAGTATGCATACAGTGAAGGCCCCTAAGAGGATTTGCTCGATGCCCTTTCATTTCACGCCTTTGTATGCTTCTCCGCTGCTGCAGGATGCCTCCAAATTCCCTCTCTGTCTCTCTGCTTTCCACTCTAAAAGAAAAGAATGTGCCTATAAAGGCCGTGTTTGTTCGACTTCTTTAAGGGAACCATATTGCTGTAGGTGCCGAGGGCCCGGGCATGACAGAATCGCCCCTTTGAGAAAGGATAACACGCAGCTCCCTCCTGGGAGAGCGGGTGAGCGGGGTGGCTTAGCTTGGCTCTGGGAAAAAGGTTTCAGTTGCATTTCAATGTTCATTGAACTCTGAATCCAAGCCACTGCTTTCCCAGGTCTCCGCAGAGACACAAAGCATCCCAGGGGCCACCGGGGAGGAGGGCAGGGGGCTGCGGGACGAGGTCCTGTAAACCTCCTCCACCTTCCAGGCAGAAGCCCCTGTGCAAATGGACCGATGCACCCCGTTTAGCACTGGAGCCACCGTTTGGCACTGCTGTGCCCGCCTCGCCGGCCTCGGAGCAAGGAGCTGGCAGACCCGAGCCCCGAGGAGGGCAGGGAATGTTGTTTTTCCAATGACATCTAGCGGCAAAGCTTGGGAAAACCGTTCGGCTCTGTTTTTCCGGCCTGAGCATGGCCGTCCCCCGCTGGGACATTTTGCTCTTTGTGTTCCAGCTTCTAAAGAGCAGACAGCCTCCTGATTAAGAGGGAAGGAAAAATAAACGGCACAATAGCCGCGGCAGCTGAGAGACGTCAAACAGTCCACCCCGAAACGTGTGCTGCCCCTGCACACCCAGCCAGGCCGTGAGCCGGGAGATCAGTCCGAAGGGTCAAGTGCACGCGAGCTGCGTGTCGGTCTGAGTCCCGGAGAGCCGGTGCCCTCTTAGGACCCAAACGAGGGAGACACACAACTGCTCTCCAGCGGGAAATTGCCAACGTCCCTGCCCTCTTCCATGAGGCCTGCAGAGCTGTGGATCTCCCTACACCAGTTTGTTTCCAGTGCATGTTTTTTTGAGCTGACTCTGAACTGGGGAAGCAGCGTGTGCCCTCCTGCTCAAGCCCACACGCCTGCACATGCTTAGCCCAGCCTCGCAGCCCACTCCCACATGCAGATAGATGCTTGCACGCGCCTACTCCCCGTTTGCATGCAGACGCACGGATGCAGACATACGAATGCACAAGTACACACTTCCCACCCTTCCTTCAAAACTCTGATGCAAAACACACATCGCACATTTTATAGTAACCCGGTGAGCAAGGGAACGGACAACGATTTTACTCCGGTGGGGACCAGGGAAGGATGGACATGCTGGAGGGACATGTTTCTCCAGTGAAACTCTTCTGGATCAGCTCCTCCCGACTGCGAGTCTATTTTTTGTTAGCAACAACAATAACCAAAAAGAAAGCAGAAAAATGAGCAATAATCCTAAATGTGCCCTTTCCAAAACTATCTCTTGCAGAGGATCACCTTAACACAGATGCCAGGAGAGAAGGCAGCATGCAGATGCACTGGGGAAAAGAGAAATGCAGGAGAAAGGGGGAATTTGGGGTTTGTCCTGTTGCTGCATGGAGAAGGCTGAATTTGGAGATGCGGAGCAAAGGGGGAGGGGAGCAGGAAGAGAGGAGAGAGGGGAATGCATACTACGATCTGCGCTGGCTGCTCTGCAGCGCTTGGCTGGGGCACAAAGCACCCGGGTGAATTTGGCCCCAGAACAGACTTGATTGGAGCCTGGTCCTCCCTGTCTGCAGTTCCTTAGAAATAACACGTGGGGACAGCTGCTTTGAGTTTCTTTCTCCTTGTTCATGTGTGATACTTTTAATCACAAAAATCCAAGGAATTCCTAGATAAAAACTGTATTAATCTGGAGCTAACGTTAAGAATATAGCAATGATTCAGGGTAAAATAGATGAGAGGAACGCCATGGATATCCACAAACCAAAAGTGAAACATCTCAGAAACCAGACAGTCGAAAGGGAGAAGACGGGAAAAAAATTCCAACGTGTTCTTAAAAGTTACTTTAATCTAGAGTCACAACTGCTGGAACGGCTTAATCGTGATTGCATGTTTACTGGCGGGTATCCCTACAGAGAGGCGTTAAGCCCATTTCGGAGCCCTACGTTTGTATTTTTACTTTGACAGGCATGATTTTTCATAATGTGGTTTTGCGTGTTTAAATTCTTTCTGAGAAAAAGTCAAAATTTTCCGCTTCGAATTAAAGCATTTATTCAACTGAAAACCCAATTTCCAAAAAGTTCCACCTGTCCTCAGCCTTACTTCCTCTTCTGTGCAGCGGTTGTCTGGGACGTGGAGACGGGGAAGGCGCGGGCGGGTGCTGGTTGTGCTGGTCGTGTGCACGTAAGAACATAGGAGCAGCCATTTCCCGCGGCAGACCCAAGGTCCATCTCGCCCAGCCTCCCGTGTCACGCAGAAGCAGAGAGCGGATGCTGGAAGGGAGAGTGCACTGAGTGTGAGCAGGGATCACAGACAATTCAGGTTGGCAGGGAGCTCAGGAGGTCACATCTAGTCCAACCCCCTGCTTCAAGCAGGACCAGCCCCACCTACATCATCCCAGCCAGAAATATATATCAGATACTACTCATTTTGTTTCTTTTATGTTCATTTTCTGATGCTGAATTTTGGGTGTGCTCAAGGCAGGCAGGGCAGAGGATCTTTTGGGACCAGACCAGCTGAGTGGTCCCAGAGGCACCAGGCGTGAGGATGTCCAGGATCCTCAAGGCACGTGGCCGCTCTCGGGGTCCGGTGGTGGATTCGCTGGTCCTGCCTGGTGACTTCCCAGGAGGAACCAGTCACTCTGTTCTCCCAGCCCTCGGCCCTGAGCCAGCCTCAGAAACTCCTCCTGTGCCACCTGAATTGGCAGAGTCGGAGTCAGAAACACCCATCTGCTCCGACCCCCCCTGTTCCATGTCTCACCTTGGGGTCCTGTCCTGACACCACGTGCCAGGATTTGCAGCCTCTCCCTAGTGCTACAACCCACTGGGACGTAAGCTGCGGGCTCCTCTTGGGACGGTGATCACAGGCACGTGTCCATGTGCTTCCGACACCCCTGGAGTTTGCTCCTTCTGAGATGAGACGGGACCCCTGACATGTGCTCTGCCCCCGTGCACCAGGCTGCAGCCCCTTCTCCTGCCTGACTTCCTTGCTGCATTTTTCATATGCTTTTTTTGTTAGTGCTATTCAAAGTCCAGCATCCTCCTCCTGGTGCTGACCAGCCTGGACACTGGAATCAGTCTGGGCTCTTCCCCTGGCTCTCCCGTCATCTCTCTAACCCTCCTCCTCCTGACTCCGCACTTCTGATTTACCTCCAGGAGCCAGCTGCCCCCCCACCCCCACTCCCCTTGCTAGAGATCAGATAGATCAATGGCTTTCACCGGATCACATTTAGGGTTGCATGCGAATCCACTGCAATGGACAAATTAATTCATTCAGCGTCACATCTGGAGCTACACGAAACTTGGCAGCTGCGAACTAAGTGAAAACATAACCCTCCTTCCCCCTCTCTCTCACTCGCTCTGCCGGACAGAGTGAATGTTTCCTTTAAATTCCTATCCAGCTTTATGGAATTAAATATGAAATATTATTAGCAAATTAGCGTGTGATCTAAAATTCAAACCAATCGGGCTGGATTCTACTATGGCCCTCGGTTACCATGGCGACAGACACACTGGGGATGAATGGACAGGAAAAGCGATTAAGAAAAGTTGGTCGCTAAGAATCGTGTTGATTCTTCTGGTCCAGCATTTGCTCTCGAGGACGCAGGTACAAATCTGCAGTAACTGCAGTGGAACCAGAGGAGACAGTCGGGCTCTGCCCAGATGTAACAGGGAGCAGGATGGAGATTAAAAAAGGGAAAAAATGGATGGGCGAGCTACTCCGTCTCCATTCCCCCACACTCATTCAGGATTATCTCCTCATGTGCACCCATGCTTGGGTGAACATCAGGGTAGCCTGTGCATTTTCCCAATGGGCAGTCCCAAGAACCGTCCATGGCCAAGCTTCAAGGAGGAAAATCACAAAGCTCTCGCACCTGGAGCTCGTGGCTCAGTGACCCGTGTCTCTTTTATGTTATAAGAGCGGTGTGCAGGAACCCAAGCTAGCTTTCAATGCACCAGCTTGGGTGCAAGATGCAGCCTAGTCATGGAGCTCAGCAAGCTAAAATACACAGGGATGGGGATGTACCCCAAGTGAACCGGCTACTGCAACTAGCCTACGTCTGGTACCGGCTCTAGCTCGTGTAAAGGTTTCCCAGATGCCTCCACACTGTGTTAAACATATCCTAAGCCGATGCAGGTGGGGTTAGGTGCTTGGTTTGTCACAACGCTTGTTCACATTAGGATGCAAAGGGACGAGCAATGGAAAATGGCCGTCTGCTTGCAGGCTGGCTGGGGTCCGTGCCAGGCCTCTTTGTGCTGGGAGGATGGATGGGGTGGGACAGGCTCGACCAGCATGACCCCGGTAGAGCCATATGGGATGACAGCATCGATCCCTCCTACGCACAGCCTCCTTTGCCTGGGTCCTGCTGCCTGCTATCCTTGGCCGCGGGGCTTGAGAGCCAGCCTAACAGGTTGCGTAGGGATGCTTTGCTTTCTTTTCAGAGCTCTTGTAGGCTGCGCGCAGAAGCAGGCAGGCATCCTGTGCTGGTTGTGCTTGGATCCTATTTGCAACCTTTCCTTTCCGACTGTCAGGGCTAGAAATAATCTGATGTAATGAAAGCTGAGAGGCCGTGTCACCACGTCACTCCTGGAGCCCGGAGCCCCAGAGCATCTTCCACTGGCCTTGGCTGATGCTATTTCCATCCCCATGGGGTGAGGAAGACAAGGAGAAAGTGGCTCAAAACCACATCTACAAGGGCAGGATTCAGAGGGACATTTTAGCCCTTGACCCCTCACTCCAGTGACTGGGTGTTTCCACTGTTTGTGGCGCCACTTGAACGGGAGTTTCAAGAAGGGTAAAGAAATGCAGAAGGAAAGAAAAGGCGAAGCTCTGGCTGGGTTAACATGAACGCCCAGGAAAGGTTTAATGGCAGAAAAGCCCTGAGCCTTTCCAGTGGGAGCAGCCAGGGCACCGCGGCCGCGAGCCGTGGGAGGGTCGGGCTTGTGCTGCGCCTGGTGCCATCTCAGCCGACCTCCCGTCGACGGGCAGCAATCATCCCGCTCCTGCTGCATTTGTCCAGAGCTGTCACTCCTGACCTCCTGCTGCTCCTGTCTCCTTGGTGATTGCAAAAGCCAGTGTCTCGAAACAATCGCATGCAGAAGCTCGCGTGGCACATAATGAAAACCGAAGGGAGCCGCACCGCAGCCTCGGGGACTTGTTTAACAGGCAGCGGAGACTCGGGGAACGCCGTGTCGCCTCCGGCACAGCACCCCCGTCCTGCCTCCACCTGTCTGCAGGCTTGCAGATAAATCCCTCTCAGAAAAACACGTGGTTCTCCCAGGCCTGTCTCCATATGCATTGCACACATTTCCCAAAGGTCCCTTCTGGGGCTTAGCTGTCTTATCATGGCTTCACACGGCTGCGTTTCGTGCAGGCTGTGTGGTCCTGGTTTCCTTTTACGGGGGTTTTTTTGGATATGTAAATGCATTGCTTATGGAAGTGGAGGCTGCCAAGCTGCCTAGGCTTCCCCACCGCTCAGCTGCACCGAGCCGTGCACCGGAGTCCTGACCCACCGGGCCCACGTCTGTCCTGTCCCTGCCTCTCTCCTCCGCGCTAGGGTTCGGGGTGTCTGCTTTGCATGCGATCTGTGCGCTTTGTATGTGGCGGGGGTGCTAACCGCATGCCCCAGGGACAGGAGGATGCCCTATATTTTTAGCGCACATGAACATTTGCCTCTCGACGAGCAACACATAAGTCACAAGGCTCCATATGCGATGAGAACGGAGCTCGGGGCTTGTCTTATCGTCTCACATCAATTGACGTTGCAGCTCATCTTCCCCATTCAGCAGTGTAGAATATGGATTTAAATGCCTGCTAAATCCTTACGCACAATGCATCTGCAAACATGCCCCTTATCTATGAGCATCTCCTTTTACAGAGGGGCAAACTGAGGCATGCAGAGGGCTGTAACTCCCCCAAGGTCATAGAGCCCGAATACCATCGAGTCCAAGCTCCGGGTCCCCTGAAATAAGGCTTCTCGCATACATCGCACAACACAGGTGCCTGGCTGAGCAGGAGGGTGAATGCAGATTGCTCTCTGGGGCCTGGAGGATCCTCCCAGTGACTTCTTGTGGGTCCTAAACCTGGGAACCCAGGGAAGCCATTGGTGATGCATGCACGCGCTGCAATTTCCTACTTGGAAAGGGAGTGGACTCTTCCCAATGGGATCTCTGGGGGTTTGATCACAGCCCCCAGGCTGGAGCCGGCCCCTCAGAGGCCACGGACCTGTGCATGGGGGAATGCAGCCGGATGGACGAGGACACAGAAAACCCCCAGAGTCCTAACTCCAGCTTCATCCGCAGCCTGCCCTGGGGGGCTTGCAGGCAAAGCCAAGCCAGGCGAAGAGGTGCCGTGCCTCTGTCATGGCCGTGCGCCTCCTTGGCCAGCTCGAGAGCAGAGGCTGCTGCTGTAAAGGAAAGCGCGTGCAGGCTGGAGGGTGGGAGGCGCGCAAGAAACGGAGCGGAAGGAGCTGAGACTGACAGCCAGGAAGGCCGGGGAGCTGCGCCTAGAGCCGCACGTGGGCCGGACTCGCCGTTCGCCGCTCATCCCCATGGTAACCTCAGCCCAGGGAGATCAGCATCCCCCCGCCGCCGTGCAGGATTCTAGGTCACAGATGGTCCTGCCAGCCCCGCCGGCCGGCCGGAGAAACCCGCCACGCACGGGTCCTGCAGGGAGAGGCCTGGCAGAGCCAGCGAGGCGCGGGGCAAACCCCTGCACGTGCTCAGCACGACGGGCTCAGTGATGCTCAGCACCGTCCCAGCCGCAAAGGCACGGCCTCGGGTTCCCAGCCCCGTGTCCAGCTATCGGGGGTCAGCCGGAGCGTGAAAGCCGGAGCCCTCGACCCCGTGCATCCTTCCAGCTGGTTTTCCTCTCCCGTACTCTTTTTTCCCCCAGCATGAGTCTCCTGAATGCTCCATTTGAAGCTAATTCCAGCTGAAATCTGGTTTGCTTTCCACCGTTGCCGCTTTAAATGGGAGAGATTGACCTTGTAGCAGGAGGTGACATGCAGATGCACATCGGCAGCCTGTCTGAGGGGTCGGCGGGGGCTGGGAGGGCTGCCGAGCCGCCTCAGGGACAGGCCGAATATTTTATGAGTAATTTAATATCTGGAACACAGACTTTTCATTCCCAGAGATCCGCGGAGGAAAGAAAGAACCTTTCTGCAGCCCTGCAAAGTCTGTTCCTCATAAGGAGGCAGAGCAACAGACAGGGCTGGGAGTTAACCTCGTCGTGGCCAGCCCCGAGCAGCCACGGGCGTGTATCTGAGACTCACAGGACATCACAGAAAATGAGGGGTGAAGGGAGCTCAGGAGGTCACATCTAGTCCAAACCCCTGCTCCAAGCAGGACCAGCCCCAGATGCATCATCCCAGCCAAGGCTTTGTCTTCCTGGGTCTTAATCACCTCCAAGGATGGAGATCCTACAGTCTCTGTGTGTAGCCTGGTCCAGTGCTTCACCACCTCCTCATGAGAGAGTTTTTCCTAATATCCAACCTCAACTTCCCTTGCTGCAGCTGGAGCCCATTGCTCTTTGTTCATCATCTGCCCCACTGAAAACAGCCCAGCTCCATCCTCTTTGCAACCGCCCTGCAGGGAGCTGAAGGCTGCTATCAAATCCTCTCCTCTCCAGTCCTGTCCGCCAGCCCCCAACCATCTTCATTGCCCTCCGCTGGACTCTCCATCTTGTCCACATCCTTTCTGTAGTGGGGGGCACAGCTGGACACGGGACTCCAGATGTGGCCTCCCCAGTGATGAACAGAGGGAAGAATCACTGCCCTCCATCTGCTGCCAGCGCTCCTAGCTGCTGCCCCGGATGCCGTTGGCATACGCACGTAAGGGGGACAGGCAGAGCAGTGATTCCCTTTGGACCAGAAAGCAGGACACAGACTGGAGCAGAAGCAGGTATTTGGGTCTGTCCAGAGAAAAAGAAATCCTCCCTGTTCAAAGTGCAAGCAGCTCAGAGCCACAGATAGCTCCTGCTCCCATTACAGCCCCAGCCACCAGGTTTAGGGCAAGGGTTTTTTTCTTTTTCTCCTGTTCGGATCGAATGTGACCCCAGACCTGGAGGGAGCGTCCCACGCAAGGTGCACTACTGGCACGCTGCATTTGTCCCTGGGGAGCAGAGGTTTGGGAGGGGAAGAGGCTTTAAAACACATAGCTTTGCTGGGCCTGCCGGGGGGTTTCTAACAGGCTTGGCTAGAAGCGGGTCTGGACGACAGGTCTGTAGTAGCCTGTGCCTTGCTCCTGGAGACCAGCGCCTTCCCCGCTGAACTCGACTCCATCCTGCTGATCCAGCGACTTGTACATGCGCAGGGCAGCAGCCCGGGCCCAGGGAGCACCAGGGAGGCGTCTGGCTTTTGTCGACCTTGCAGCCTCATGCCTTGGGAAGACAGAGAAGCACCTATTCAATCTCCTCTGGGGGAGGTAGGCATGGCCTGAGCCCCTGAGATCCCCTGCCGATCGCTCCCACTCTTTGGATTTATCCTCACCCCAAAACCCCACCCGTTTGCAGTCCGCCTGCCACCCCGTCTCCGTCTTGTTGCTGCCTGAGATAACCTGCAGCCCATCTAGAAGGCTAACCAGCAGCCTGTCCCTGGCAGGTGAGGGGACCGGGCACCTGTGCAGATGGAGGTTGCTTTGTGTCATTGCTAAATCAAATCCAGGTGTCCGCCATCATGGCTTTGGCCTGAGCAGATGAGCAGGACTCTGCGGATCCTGGGAGGTGACCAAGTGCACATCTGTGTGGGCTGTGTGTGGCCGCGCTGCCGTGAAGCAAGCTCTCTGCATCGTGTCCCACCTCCTACCTCGCCTTCTGCTGGGAGCTGGGCCCCACGCCCCGAGAGCCCGTCTCTCAGATGGGCGACAGCTCCTTGCCTTGTAGGGCCTGGCCAAGGGCACGGCAAAGCTGCTGGGTGTGAAACGCTCTGCACGGGCCCAGGCTACAGCCCGTCATCCCTTCTGTGCAGGGATGGATGGAGCGGAGCAGCCTCCAGACTGACTCTCTGGTGTCACCTGCTGGTACACGGCTGAGATCTACGCTGGAGCTTTCGCCTAAGAGTGAATTTATTCATTGCACTTGTCTTGGATCACACTAAGGGCACTTAAAATGCAAGCTGAGGCTCGTTTGCTCTCGCTTCGTGCACTCCCAGCATCTTACAGTTACATCACTTCAGGCAAGGGTTAACTCTGGGTCATGGTTCCTAGGTTGTGTTAGGGTAACCTCAGCCTGCTGCAGAGAGAGAAAATCATCTATCTATCTATCTATCTATCGGTAACCGAGCAAACCAGATCCATGCCTGAGGAGTTGGATCTATGCTCTCAGTCCCCAGCATCCGGCTTATGAAGGTCCAGACCTATTTCAGCACAAACAGCTTCACACAGCTCCCCAATCCCAGACCAAGCCAAGCCCTGTGATCACCAAAGGGCATATGGGGATGGCTCCCATCTACTGCCCTCCCCCAGCCTCGAGGGCCCCGGTCGGCAAGGTCTCATTCTGACGTGCGGCAAGGTCGGGAACCTGTGTTTTAGGCGGTTTTAGGTCTGTTCGTTGTTTGCCTCAGAGATGTCTGTCCCCCAAAGCTGGATTTCCCCGTGTCCTGCTGGGGAGGAGGGGTGCTGTGTTTGCAGCCCCAGTTGCACCAAGAAACAGCAGGTGCCGGGGCTGTCCGGGCCCATCTCAGCAGGGCAGGAGCACATCTCAAGCTCCCTGCTGTCTCCCAAGGTTGCAGACCCCGGCCAAGGACCCAGAGGGGTGAAGAGGAGCCAAAAGGGAGGCAGAGGCCAGGTCTGTTGCTTGAGAAGATGGGCAGTTGCCCCGTGGATGCAATCACATCTCTGTTTACTGAGCCAGGTGCTAGAGGCTGTCCAGGACTTCCCCTCCCCACTGGTGCCCGCAGATCACAGCCGACGCACTGTCAGGCAACCTGCTGGCTAAAACAGAACAACAAAATCAATAGCAAACATTGCATTTATTGACTAGCTTTGCTCAGCAGGGGCCCTGGCAAAGAATGAGACCCACGTTAGCATGCGCAACGCCCGGGACAGCAGCACCAGCTGCAGGAAGACGGCAGGGACCCAGCACCATGCTGGCCAGGGCCTACTTGTGTCCTCACGGACGTGGCAGAGCCGGAGACTTCCTCTCTCCTGCCGGCTGCGGCAGGGAGCCGCACGGTGTCAGGCCCGCTTCATTCAGCATCCTCAGGATCAGCTGATAAGCAAAATCCAGATCTTTCCGAGTCCCAGTCCCACGTTGGTCCCGGGCTTGGTCCCTCCTGGGGACTGTGCCTTACACCGGTTCACATCACTGCTCTGCAGCGCAAAGGCCTGAGTACATCACAGCCAGGTCTCGCTACGTCCAGAGAGGCAGGGGATGGAGGGGGCCTCTAAATGTCCACCACGGGCTCTGATGGTGTGGTCTTTTCCTACTGTCCCGTGACTTTCACACTGGCATTCATGATGGGTAATCCCCATTGCCAGAAGGACTCCCACCTGGCTAGACCTTCTGGGACCCTTTTCTGTTACTGGTTTTGCTTATTTGAAAGGGTAGCATCCGCCAGGAGCAAGAAGAAGCCAAATGAAAGCTGCAGGCTGAGGACGGGGTGGAGAATCCTTCTCTGGACTGGAGACAGGAGCCTCTCACAGCACTGCCCAGGCTGGCTCCAGGCCAGAGATGCCTTGACCTTGGTCAAAGAAGGTGGCATTTCTGCACTGCAAAGGTCAGCATTATGCAGAGGGCTTGCTTTGAAGCACTGTGCCAGGCAGGAGCCCAGGGGAGTCCAACCGGAAGCACACTGCCGTGGCTGCAAGCATGCAAGCATGCAAGCATGCAAGGCGCTGTAGTGGAAAGCTTGCTTTGAAGCACTGTGCCAGGCAGGAGCTCAGGGGAGTCCAACCGGAAGCACACTGCCGTGGCTGCTAGCATGCAAGGCACTATAGTGGAAAAAGCAGCCAGCACAGTTGAGTGGGCCACCCCACCCCAACAAAGGATGCAGTCCACTGCACAGTGCCCACCAGTCCCCTCGAGATGGGCTGAGAGGATGAACCACCTCGGGAGTCGTGGGCATTGCACTGAGACTCTGCAATAGCTCTCCTGGGGCAGTGGTTTCCACAATCTCTGCTGTGAAGCTGCTTGCTGAAGCAGAGGATGAGCCAGGAGCAAGTCCAAGCAGTGAGACGGGTGCACAACACAACACGATGCAGAGCCTGGTGCGATGAGCCTGGCAAACGGAGCACCCGCGCAGCTCGGAGCAGAGCCCGGGTCTCCAGCCTGCGCGGTGCCTGGCAGGGTCTTAGCAGGCTGCAGAGCAGATAGTTTGGCTGATGCATACGCCGTGGGGAGCCCGCGACTGACCCTCCCGGGGCTGCTAGTTGTCAGGGAAGAGCAGGAACCCCGAAAAGATGCTGTCAGCCCCTTCGATTCCCACCAGGGAGTTTTTCTCGGTGGGCTCCAGCCAGATGGACTCGTCTGCTTTCACCTTCAGCACCACGCCGCCCGTGGTGACCTGGTAGGTGTTGTGCACGTAGTCGCAGAAGGTCACCACCTTCTCCCCCCGGTTCCCTTTGCCCTTCTTGATGTTGACGCAGAGGTTGCCCCTGGACGTGGCGTGGTAGGTGAAGTAGTAGAGCCCCGGGATCTTGCAGGTGAAGCGGCCGTACCTGTTCTCGTAGTGGCCGTTCTCGTTGGTGATGACGCGGTCGAAGCGGATGGGCTGGTCCCGGCGGGGGAGCATGTTAATGGTCCTGGAAGCTGAGAAGGCCGATTTGAGGGATGTCTTGTAGTCCCCGGATTCACCCTTGCGTCCAAGAGCACCTCTGGGGCCCGGAGCACCCCTAGAACCGGCAGGGCCCTTGGGGCCGACTTTCCCAGGGAAGCCTGGGAGTCCTGCGTCTCCTTTCTCCCCCAGCTCTGCTTGATCCTCCGTCTGGCCGGGCGGACCTGGGGAGCGAGGAAACGGGAACCGTGAGTAGAAGACCCACGATAGCTGGTAGCTTCATATCACCCTTTACCTGCCAAGGTGTGAGACGACCCCCAAGGCCTTGTCATGGTACACAGCCACTTGCTAGGAGGGGATGGGGCCAGGCACACTCTCGGCCTGCTTTACATCAGCATTTCCCCTTAAACTGCCCACTAGTGCAGCTACTCCTGCAACCCCAGCACACACGCCACGGACCCCTCCTGGCTCTCCCACGGCCACCCTGTCTGCCACGGTTATGTAGCTGCTCTTCTTGCCCTTGGGCCCTTGCATCCCGCGTGTCCGGTGACCTGCATCCATTCCCCGCCATCAGGCAGCTCTTCTCAGACTCCCCACTTCCCTGCCTCTCTCATCCCCACCTCTTGGTGTTCTCCCCAGAGCTGAGCTGGGGGTGCCATTCCTTGTCCCTATGATGGGCCAGGTCCTTTACTGGAAGCTGCAAGCTGCCCACTAACCAAAGAGCATCCAGGCTGGTAGCTGCTAACGCCCTGGGTGTCCGGGACGAAACCCCAGGCCCAGCAGCAGGGCCTGTCCAGGGGGTGAATGCCTGGCCTTGCACTTCACACTGAAGCTGCCCTTGCACGAGGTTGCAATACAGCCAACAAGTCCCCGGCCTGCGTCTTACCTCTCTCTCCCTTATGGCCATTCTCGCCATCTCTGCCATTGGAGCCGGGCCGTCCCGGCACACCGGGGAGTCCTGGGATTGCCGCAACGCCCTTGCAGGTACTGGCACTGGCCCCTGGCGTTGCAGCCAGGCAGATGAGCATCACCCACACCGCCTGCATGTTGGCCGTGGTGCTGGAAGGCAAAAGGACACAGCAGAGTTACAGGGGCTGTAGGAAGGCCGTAAAATTTGCTGATCCGAGTGCTGAGGACTGCTCTGTCCTGTGTGATCTGTCTGCCCTGGAAGTTATGTGTGCGGTGCCACGAGGAAATCCAGGGGTATGCTCTGGGAAGGGAAGCGGGGTGCAATCGCCCCGCTGCAGAGGGAGGTGTACCTCGTATGCAGGAGAGGACTCTCACTCGCTCGGCAAGTCGAGGTCTCCGAGCTCGGGCCCCAGTGACATTTAGGCAGACAGACAGAGCTGCTCTGCAGCCCGGGTGCCGGGGGGAGAGGAGACGAGGCAGCAGAGCCCTCTTCTTGTGCCACGTTGGCTCTGCAGAGTAGAGAGCAGCAGGGGAAAGCCCCGCACTGCTCTCCCTGGCATGGCTCAGACCGGTGCCGTCCGTGGCTCCCACCGCCCTGGGCTCCAGTGACACCGGGGCTGCCGGGCGGAGGAGAGCTCCCTTGCTTACTCAGGCACCCGCAACCTTTAGCGCCAGCTCCTTCTCAGATTTACACCTTCAGCAACTACAGCGGCTGTACAGGAACTGCTCTGAGTTCACACCGGCGTAACTGGAAGCAGAATTCAGCCCTTGTGAACCTAAAAGACAAGCCTCTCTCGCTGCCTGGGCCCAGGGCTGCCCCGAGGAGGATCCACCGTCTAATGAGCCTTGTCATCGGGGCACGTAGCTGAGCGCACAGCTCTGCTTTGCCGTCTCTCCCACTCGGCCTCCCTGAGCCCCGTGAGCTCCCTCCGCTGCGGAAATCACCGAAGTCAGCTCGCCCGCTCCCTGCTCGGAGGCAGGATTCAGGGCGTGCAAACCGCCTCTGGCTCAAAAACCTCCGGTGATGTGACTTGCACATTTCTTCCAGCCCGGCTGTCCCAGGGCTTTACACTTCCCTACTATGCAACCCAAATCTGCCGTCGTGCCCCACCAGCTCCAGCACCTCCCTCCCACGTGTGACCAGACGCACCGACGGGATGCAATGGTATCTCCTGTTCCTACTGCACAAGATCCCGGCACCTGCCGGACCCCAAAACACTGCGGCACGACAGGCTGCCCCTCAAAAAGGCCGGCCCTTGGCAGAGCAGCGTCCTCTCACCCGATCAGACACCCACCACGTTGAGGACCACCCTGCCCAGTGCCAGGCGGGACCCACTGGGCACAGTGTGTGCCTTCGAGGCTGAAGTGAAGGCCAGTTGTGGGGACACGGGGTCCTGGCACCCCGTGCAGCCCCGTAGGGAGATGGCTCCGCGTAGCCTTGCGGCTTCCAAGCACGCGGCTCTCTCTTGGCTCTTGGAGCATGCTGTGAGGGGTCCGGCACTTACCTTGCGGCGTCTGCAGCACTGACGGGGAGCCGGGCACGGGAGGCGTCACCCTCCTGCTTGGAAATGGGGAGGGGGGAAGAGGAAGTTTGCTGCAAGCGGGAAGGCCTGAGCATTGGGACAGGGCCTGGTCACATCCCTTTTTTATCTTTAGCTCCTGTCCCCCCTGCACAGACACTTTCGCTTCCTCTGTCATTCCCGGCGGGCCGCAAGTGCTTTCTGCAGGCTCAGCAGAGCACCCCGTGCCCACGTGGCTGCTCGGCATCCTTCGTGCATGGGTTTGGGCCCCCGCCCAGAGCAGCACATGGCCAGGAGATGCCCTGGGCTGTCCCCTCTGTGTGCCGCCAGCTCGTGGCCCCACTGCCTGCCCTTTCCCACCACGGCACGCATGTTCAAATGCTGTTAGGGTTACAAGGAGCCCTCAGACAAGGGACCAGGCTGTTCTGCACCAAGAAGCCCCAGGGTAAAATCCAGATTTATCCTTCTGTTGCAAGGATAAAAGAGCCCTAATCTGACAAAACAGTAAGGACAGAGCCGCTGTGGCATCGGCGGGTCAGTCCGTCACGGGTCAGCCCCGTGATGTTGCAGCCAGTCCATGTTCAGCCACGGCTGCACGCCGGACCATGGCGGCAGGCTGGTGGGACCGGCTGTTTCACTTCCTAAAACGCTGCCTGCGCTTTCTCATGTCTGGGGGGAAAATTAAGAAGCCGGCTCAGGGCCTGGGGCAGCTGTTACCTGCTCTTCTTGCTGGCTGACACAGCCACCAGCTCCTCTTCCCAGTAGGAGCCATGCCTACCTTGTCACACGCAGCGCTGAGTGCGCACCCTCCGCCGTGCTCAGGGTCTTTGGGCTGGGGGAGGCCGAGAGCCCGGCAGTGGGTGCAGGGAAGCAGCCCAGGGACCACAATGAATGTCCCCCCTCCAGCTCCGTGTTAGCTCGTCCTTCCTCCCGGCCTCTCGCTGTGCGCAGGAGGGCAGAGATGGCGTTAGCCGGGCTAGTCTGAAGTCAAGCAGATGTATAGACCTGGGGGAATATTATTTTTGTTTTGGCAAATGGCTGAAAAATGCAGTGTTGGCTCCCCTAGGACTGCTAGTTTGGGTCCAGTTTGGGGAATGGCTCCAGGTGAAGAAACAAGGGAGCAACATCCTTTGTCCTGCTGCTGGGTAGGGATGCTCTTCACCTGCACGAGGACCGGGTGCCTCTGTTTCGCAGCAGGGGTTTGAGCTCAGTTGCCCCCGTGCAGTGCCCAAAGGGAAGCATCTCTTTCTGAAGCCGTTCCACTTAATACTGAACGGTGAGAGATTTTGTAGGCCGGATATGGAGTGAGGGCACGTGCCTGGCCAGTGGGACATCTGGGCTCTGCTCTCTCAACTAATGATTATTTTATACAAGATGAAACAGCATCAGTAGGAGAGGCTGAGAGCAGCTCATCCTGGAGAGCACCGAGTCCTCCAGAGGGAAAATCTGCCCCAAACGATTGGGGATACATCGCATTGGCCTGTGCTCACTACTTGTTTCTAGACCAGGACAGCCAGACTTGTCCTGGGTCCCCTTGGTCACGTGCCCTTGGCCTCCGGCCCCTTGAGAATCCAGCTCTGTATTTTTATTTTAAAAAATATATATATAATCCTGAACGTGAAACAATTCGCTTTAGGTTGAGTGAAAGTTTTCTTCCACCCGAAACAAATAGGTTTTGATTTGCCAAAAATTCAGGACAAAGAAATGGGTTTGGTTTGACCTCAAATATGGCTTTTTTTTCTTGGATTTCCAGTCTGAGCTCCCAGCCGAGGAACTGGCCTGTTCCAGGCTGCACCGCTGTCCTGCCCACCCTCAGCTGCGCTGTTTTTGGCTTTGAAACAAGGCGGTCTCCCCCACTTGTGCCCACCCACCCCTTCAACCACAGGCTGTGGACACTGGTGCCACCGCATGCGCACAAACATGTGTATGCACACGTAACGTGTGTACATGCACACACACACGCTGGGCTCAGACAAACACAAGATAGCAACTGCCTGGTGCAGAAAAGGATTTATTCAGCGCTTGCGCAGATGAACCACGGGAAAAAGTTTCCCCTCCAGTTCCCCCCAGGCCGCATCTGGTCGTAGTCTGTGACCCTCTCGGTTAGGTGGAGAGACCCCAGGGGTGCCTTCAGCGCTTGAAAGAAGGGGGGTTAACGAATGCAAAGAGCACAGTAGTAATTAGGTGTGGCTGGGTTTAGCAGTAGCAAGGGAGCTTTTATGGGCTGGCTTCTTGCTAGGCAGGGCCCATGTGTCACACCTGACGGCCCTTGAGCTACACACGCTCCAACCCCAGGGCCTTGGCTTGTTTCTGCATTTGGGCAGGATTGTTCTGGGAGCATGCAGGGCTCTGAGCCCTTCCCGGAGGCTGCCAGGCCCTGGGTAGAAACCTGAGCAGAGACCTGGGTCCACTTCCAAGTCAGCGCGGGGCAGGGTGCGAGCCAAGGGGTGCATTGCAAGGCAAAGAGGCTGGCATGTTTGCAGTCAGCCAGCATCTGCCCAGGCTTGTCCAGGTCACCTAGTCTGGAAAGAGCAGGAAGCCAGAGAAGACGCTGTCAGAGCCACCGATGCCCACCATGCCATTGTAGTCGTTGACGGCCAGCCACGTTTGGTGCCCAGCCTCCATTTTCAGGAGGATGCCTCCGGAGCTGACTTGCTTGCTGTTGGAGATGTGGTCGCAGAAGCTGGCCACCTTCTCCCTGTTCTTGTACATGATGACGCAGAGGTTGGCAGTCAGGGAGGCATGGAAGGTGAAGTAGTAGACGCCTGGCACCCGGCAGGTGAACTTGCCGGTGGTGATACTGTAGTCGTTGCTGATGTCCGTGATGACGCGGTTGAAGATCACGGGGGTGTTCTTGGCCGGGTGCTGGGGTGTTTGCCGGGTCACGGAGAATGCCACCTGGTGCCTCTGCCGGTAGCTGCCAGGATCGCCAGGCTCTCCATCCAAGCCCGCTTCCCCGGGGTCTCCCGGGGTGCCAGCGGGGCCCATAGGACCAGTCTTCCCAGGCAGGCCAGGGATGCCAGGGTCTCCTTTCTGCCCCTTGGACCCCTGGGTCCCGGGAATGGCTGGGATGCCTGTGGGGTCCAGAGGACTCGGTTAGGACCAAGCAGCAGGACCAGAGGAAAGGCCCTGTCTGCTCCGTGCACTGGGACAGCTCCCTACTGCTCCCGGGTCTGCAAAGGGCAGATAACCCTCCCGGCTCAGGTCCAGCGCCCGGGCACTGAGCGCACCTCATTGCAGCTGCTGGGCTGCTCCAGGAAGGACCTGGCATGGAGTTGCTGGCACTGCTCCGACCGTGCTTGCCCCGTGCATGGGAGCCCTGGGCAGCAGGATTGCCCCCTCCTCTGGCCCTGGGCTTTGTCCCTCCAAGTGTGTCCGACCGGAGGGGTACAGACCTCCCCTGCTGAGATCTGTCGGCCTCAAACAGCCGCTGAGGCTCTCCCAGGTGCTCCTGGCCCTCATGGGGTGAGTTTTGCCATGGGGCACTTACCTGGCTCGCCTTTGGCTCCTTTCTGTCCATCTCTGCCATCCTTGCCTGGCATGCCGGGATTGCCGGGCAGCCCAGGGGTCCCGTAGCAGTTGTGGGGAGCCTCCGCTTCCACTGCCATCTCCCGAGCCAGGATGAGAAGGGCCAAGCCCAGGCCCAGGGTGTCCCAGAGACCCTTACCCATATTGATCCTGTAGAGTGGAAAGAAGATGGGTGCTGGGTGCAGGGCAGCGGAGGCACAGGTAGGCTGGGGACGTGGTGGGGAGATGCTCCGCCAAGGCACCCTGCTGTCAGCCAGAGAAGGGCCTCCCTTGGGAAGATCTCTTGCCCATCTCCGCAGCCCTTTCCCTCCTGTCACCTCAACTCCCTGGGCATGCAACATGGAAGAGGCCGGAGGGGCCGGTCTGACTGCGGAGAGGGGTGCAGCGACTGCTGTGGGCCGCGTTGTGCACACCGGGATCCCAAGACCCTAGGCCTGAGCCTTCCCTAGCCAGAGCACCCTTGCCCCGCTGTGCTGTGGGTGTGCTGGGGCTTTGTGGGTGTGCTGCGCTGCACCCCACAAAGCCCTGCCAGGACCCTGGGGGCAGCGGGTCTGGTCCCGCGGTGGCAGTAGAGCTGAGGCCGGCGGCGGCATTGACCTTGGGGTCACAGAGCTGGTCCTCCTGGTACCAACGCAGTGGACGGAGACTCCTCTTAATGCCAGGGGCATAACAAGCATCGGTCCAGGACACCATCCCGGTCCTGCACGGCTCTGTGGGTGCCCCCATCTGTGTGTAAAGGGCCGCCAGCCAGCCCCTTGCCCCCCAGTAGCCTCCTCAGGGGGCTTGCCACCCCACGTGCTTGGGCTGAGCCATGCACGGAAAGCCTGAGGTGGAGCAAGCCCCTTGCCCGGAGCCTGGGACCGGAGCACTGGCCACGCCAGGCATCTTCCTGCGGAAGCCCAGCCAAAAGCAGCCATCCACAGCCACGCTCGGGGCCCACGGTCAAGGCAATGCCCCTCACAAAAGGAGCCAGCGGGAGTGCAGGGAATACCCCGCCTGGAGCCGCCCTGCCCACCTCTTACCTGTGCGGTCCGGCACTGCAGGGAGCTCGGCGTGCCGAGGGCTGCTGGTCAGCGTGCCGTGCCGTGCCGTGCAAGGCTCTGCCGCTGCAAGGAGGAAGTTAGTGGCCAGCTGCAGGCAGGAGCAGGCCCGCGGGGTGGAGCAGCCGCTCACTGGGACCCCAGCCGAGTTTTACTTCCCCCTTGCCTGCCTGTTTCTTCGGAGCAAGCACTTTCCTTGAGGTTGGACCCTTCTCAGCCCTCCCCCCTGAACAGGGCAAAAACGGGGGCCCTGCGGCAGCCGCAACCCTACAGACTGCCGGGAGGTGATGTCCCAACAGCGCTTCTTGGAAACCCGGGACCACTGGGGCCACCCAGCCCACTGCAGGGGTGGTGTGGGGGCTCTCGATGGGCATTACACTCCCCTGGCCTCGTGCCTTTCGTTGCCACTCTGGCCAGCTGCAGCCCAGCCCTCCCTGGAGAGGGCAAGCCGCCTGCCTGGCAGGGACCCCAGGCATACAGCCAGGCGGCCCGAGGCAGGGGCTTGAGGCCAGGTACTCCAAGGTGTCGAATGAGGTAGATATATGGCTTTCCAGCATCCCACTGCTCTGCTCTGCTCCCCGCGAGGGTCCGGGATTTAGTGCCCTCTGCCCTGGCCCAGCTCTGCCTGCAGCTGGATGCCCGTGGGGTCGAGCTACAGGGGCCAGTGGTCAAGGGCTCGGCTCCAGTGTTATTCAGAGAATCAGAAAATGAGGGTGGGAAGAATGAGGGTTGAAGGGAGCTCAGGAGGTCGCATCTAGTCCAGCCCCTGCTCCAAGCAGGACCGGCCCCAACTACAAGGCTTTGTCTACCCAGGTCTTCAAAACCTCCAAGGATGGAGAGTCCACCACCTCTCTGAGTAACCTGTTCCAGTGTTTTATTTCGTGAGAGAGTTTTTCTTAATACCCAGCCTCAACCTCCCTTGCTGCAGCTTGAGCCCATTGCTCCTTCTGTCACCTGCTCCCACGGAGAACAGCCCAGCTCCATCCTCTTTGCAGCCGCCCTGCAGGGAGTTGCAGGCTGTGCCCTTTTCCCTCTTTGCAGCCTGGCATGGGTTAGCCTCTTAGAGAAGGTGCCTTGTGCACGCAGATCCTGCTCCCCACCTGCCAGCCTGGAGCCGGGGCTGCACAGATCCAGGTGCTATCTCCGGGAAAGAGAGTCGCTGGGACAAGGGGGAGCAAAGGCCCTGGAGCAGAAGGGAGCCAGGTCCATGCATGCTGAGGCAGGACCCAATCCGGATCAGTGCCCCGTTGTGCTAGCTGATGGCTTTGTTCCAGTTGCGAAGGAGAAGAGGGTTTCCTCCAGGAGACTCTTGCACCCGGCCCACCTGCCTTCTTGCCCTGTCTCCATGCTGCAGCCCATGGGGAGGAGCAGGGACTCTGCTGTGTGCGGTGTAACAGGTCCCATCCCCAAGTCCCCATCCTGCAGCTGCACATCTGTCTGCTGCCTGCTTTGGACCTGGGGGGCCGTGAAGGTCGGACCCGGCCCAGGTGTCCCTCACACCGCCCCGGGGAGAAACCTCCCTCCAAACACTGGCTCCTGTGACCTCCTCCGGGACAGTGCACTCTCAGCATGAACTCGCTTAACAATATTGGGATGGGGGCTAAGGCTGGGCAGTGCCTGCAAAGACTGGCGAGCTCGAGCCCGGAGGCCTCCCTCCCTTTGCCCTCTAGGCCGCTGCTATTCAAGACGCAGATGGGATGACATGGAAATGGTTTCGGGAATGGGCCCGGGACACTGACGGTACCACGCAGATGTGTGAATAGGACAGAAGAGCCAAGACACTGGATGGGAAAGCAAGCCAGCAAGGGGACGTTTATTTGTCTGTGCTCACTGGAAGGGTGTGAAAGGCAGGAGTGGCCGGGAGCCAGCTCCCCGTTTGCAAGGCTTCGTACAGTGGGAGTCACCCTCTTCAGCAAGTTCCTTCCAGAGAATAAAGGCGCCGCAGCCGGACGATGGCACTGGTGACAGCTGATCCCGTCTGGCACAGTGTCTCAGAGTACGGGGAGGATGCGGGTTGCTCTCACACTGGGGAGAGACAAGCATCCCTGCACTGTGATGAGGGAATGTGCCGTCTCCAGGGAAGGGGACGAGGCCTTCGGTGCCCAGACACAGCGTGCGGTACTATGTGAATGCCCACTTTTCACGGGGGAGATGCAGGACAGCTGCCAGGGGTTTTGTGTGCCACTGACCCCTAGCAAGGCCCTTGCTGCTGCTGTCCTGCAGCTGGCATCTGCCCGTCAGCACTGCCCGCCAGATGTGGAGATGCAGGGGTGCTGGCGGGAGGATTAGATGCTGCTTCCCAGGCTCTTAGCTGGGATTGCAAGCCCCTGAGCCCAGCAAAGATAGCCCATGTCTGTCACTGCCCTGTCTCCCCCCAGTATAGCCTCCTTCGCCAACCACATCCACATTAGGGACAGTGCTTTCCACGGAGATGTGCACTCAGACCCATGGCTGTGAAGTGCCAGCTGGGAGATGAGTCGTTCCCGTGATGAAGCTCTAGGCAGCACATTCGGGGGTCTCACCTGGTCAGCACGTCTAACCCAGGTCGGGACAGGGGATGAAATGGGCTCTTGCTCCATGCCAGGGCTCCGTGCACGAAGGTGCATGTGCGTGTGTGTGTGGAGATGGGTGGGGTAGACACGGCGGTACCAAAGGAGACAGGTGCTGTAGTATGCGAGGTCCTATCCTGGCTGCCGTCTGCTGCAGCAGGTGCAGGATTATCACCACATCTGTGGAGCCATTTCATGGCTACTACACATTGGCAGAAAGCCCGACAACAGCCTGGGGTACTGGCATAGCCGCATCCTGCGCTATCACGTACATACCTCTGTGCTCAAGGAGGGGTTAAGGGAAAAGTCTCCTCCCTCACCACCAGTATAAATCCTGAGTAAATCCACTGGTGTTAATGGGGTGACTCTAGATTTGCCATGGTAGACTTGGGAACAAAACCTGGGTCAAGTGCAAGACACCTGCCACGTCTGTCTGCCAGAGCCCAGAGCTGAGTCCTGACACGGGGATGAGCAGTGGAGCCAGCTGACCAGCTCGCTGGTCCTCCAAGGGCCCCACGTGGCCTGTGTGGTCCTGACGGCTGGGATGCTGAGCCACGTGACTTAAAGCATTAGCTGCCCATTGCCCCATGCCGTGGCCCCTGGTTCTTGCCAATTAGAAAGGAAAATCTTTAAGGACCGCAACGGGGCAGTGCTAAGCATGGGAGGCTTTCTGACTCGCACCCGAGCCATCCCATCACATGCGGTGGCGTGGCTCTGAATCTGCCAGGCATGGCAAGCACGTAGGACCAAAGCCGTGGTCCCTTGAAGTCGATGGAGCAGGACCTGGCCTCTTGCCTCTCCCAGCTGGGTGCTTTAACAACCTATTGTAGCAGCACAATATTACCAAACAGGCCCTTGGGAGCTCAGCCTTTCCCCATCAGCATCCCCACCCAGCAGGCATCTTGCATCCTCCCACCCCACCCCACGCGGTGTGCCCGGGCACTGAGCTCTGCTGCCCCGCGGGTGGGCACGGCTTTGGCCACGCTTCTCACAGCCCCGCATTCAGCTGCCAAGTTATACGGTGACCCCCAACCAAGGAGGGGGCAGCAGGCGTCTGTCCAGACTCCCCTGTCCCTCTCCTTGCATGCTCCTCTCTCCCACAGATACGCACGTGTGTGGTGCCCTCAGGCCAGGGCACTAAGCTGCAGTTTCTTGCTAAGACCTGGGTTTCCTTGCTATTGCAGGGGGCTTGATGAAGCTGCGTGGAGGGGGGCTAGGTAGCAGGGTGGGGGCAGTCCATCACTCCCTCTGCGGGAACAGCATGAAGCCACTAAAGACGCTGTCGGCCTCGGCGCCGTCGAACACCCGGTTCCCGTTGTGCGGGTCGCTCTCAATCCAGACCTGGTCCTGCGCCGCCAGGCTGAGCACGCTGCTCCCCGAGTTCACCTGTAGCAGGCTGCGGCTGTTGTCGTCGCAGAAGCTGACCACCTTGGTGCCACCCTTGACCAGGCTGAGACACAGGTTCCCGTTGGAGATCACCTGGAAGGCGAAGTAGTAGAAGCCCGTGGTGGTGCAGGTGAAGCGCCCTGTCTGCGCGTTGTAGTTGTGATCCTGGTCGGTGATGACGTTGTCGAAGATCACGGTGTTCCCACGGGACAGCGGGCTCTTCCTGGAGGCGGAGAAGGCTGGGCGACTCTGTTCCCGGATATTGCCAACCTGGCCTTTGGTGCCCGGCTTCCCTGACTCACCTGCTGGTCCAGGGAGGCCATTCGGGCCTCGGTAGCCCTGGGCCCCTGCGTTTCCAGGCAGCCCGGGTTCCCCAGCATCCCCTTTGGCTCCCTTTATCCCGGTCCTTCTTCCTGGCAGCCCTGGAGGACAAAGAGCAGGTGGATGATGACCCAGCCTTGGCCTAAGTGCCATACACCGCTCCACAAGCCCTTCCCAGCTCACGCCCCTGCCCCTCCGAGCCATCCTGGCCCGTTGCCCCCAGCTCCCCCACCGGGTGAGGTGCTGGCCAGGCCAGGCGATCCTCCGCTCAGGGCAGCAACAAAGTCCCAGGGACGACCTGTGCTCCCAGCCCCGCCAGCTCCAGCTCACGTCTTACCTGGGGCTCCAATGTCACCTTTCTGGCCTGGCCTCCCGTCCAGGCCGGGGACTCCTGGGTAGCCGTCTTTGCCATCTGGCGCTCGGCACACGTTCTCCTGAGGAAGGACAGTGCCCAGGATCGTAGCCAGGGCGCCGGCCACCAGCCAGAAGCTGCCACCCATTTTGTCTCTGCAAAAACAAGAGCCCCACGGGGCGAGCTGTAGGTTTGGGACCCCGTTGCTTCCAGCCACGGACACCAGCAGCCCCACAGAGACGGCAGAGCATGGGGGAGCAAGGACCCCTGAGGCCGGACACATGTGAAGGGACAAAGCTGGGGTCCTAATTGCACACACAGCGACGTGTAGACACAGACCTACACACACACAACGGCATACAGACACGTGCACATGCACACACACATGCTCAGACCCAACTTGTACCCCTCCACCCCCACCCGGACCTGAGCAGGATCTCTCCACCTCCGGGGCACAGGACAGATCTGAGCTGGACGTGCCCTGCACCATATCTCTCAGGGCTGTTTGGGCTCGAGGAGAGAAACTGGGGGCCAGACTGGGACAGGAGAGGCTTTTCCCAGTCAGCAGAGACGGCGCAGAGAAGGGATTGCAAGGAGAAGCTGCACGTTGGCAGGTGCGGTGTCGGCAGCCCTGTTGCAGAGGCCTCGGATAAAAGGGGGCCGGCCGCCCGGGGCACGGGGAGCCCTGGGCTGGGGACAGCGTGGGCCGGAGGCAGAGACCGACTTACCTCTCCCGAAGCAGCGGCTGGAGCTGTCCAGGCAGGTGGCTCTGCCGGCTCTCAGCCTTCCCCAGAGAGGAGGAAGGAAGAGGAGAGCGGGGAGGGGGAGATCCGCTGGGTGCTCCTGCAGATCCAGGGCAAAAGCTGCTGGGTTTCACTTCCCTGCTCATTTCCCCTTTTGGGGCTTTTCCCTGCTTTGCACAAAGCTGCTGGAACAGCGTGGTCAGCAAAAACCCTACAGTTAGCATCCGAGCCACAGCGGATGCAGGCAGAGGTCTCCCAGCAGTGCCCCCCCGCACAAACCCATGGCCCAGCTCCGTGCCTGGACGCCTTGCCCGTCTCAACTCCCCTCCCTAGCCCTGCCTGTTCTGGGAGTGCAAGAGCTGCATGGGGTGTCCTTTGCTCCATGGCCACAGAAGTGTGGAGCTGCCAGCAGTTTGCACGCGGCCTTTGATCATCTCGCCAGCCACGCACGCTTTCACCTTCCCGGCTGCCCGATGTGACACGTGGGGCGGGACTGTTGCCACCTGCTCCTGACAGCACCGACCGGGCAGAAGCCGCCGCGTTGCTCTCGGTCCAGGTCTCTGAAGTGCCACGTCTCCTTGGAGGGGTCGCAGCTCACTTCCCTGGTCCCAGGAGGAGAAGGGGGTGCAATTACCTTCCCACTAACAACCACCGTTTCAAAGCTGCCGCCCAGCAGCTGTTTTATCAGTCTACCATTCTCTGCTCATTTCATACAGGACAAATTGTGATCAAATGGCCGTTGGGTGTACAGGGAATGTATATCCGATGAACCGGACCTGTCCTGAGAAGACCGCAGTCACTAAGGCGAATGAAGGGGAGAGGCAGGAGCGATGGAGGAGGTGTTAATTAGGGGGTCTCTGCAGATCTCTGGCCTGCAGGACAGTCCCTTGGCCGGGGAGGGCTGCCAGGCTTCCCAGCGGCCGACCCCTGGGGTACGAGGCGGTCTCTGGTGTCGGGGACTAGCAATAGGGCGTGGAGCTGTGATGGAGACGGGCCGTGGCTCTGCCGTCGGAAGAGTCGCTCCCGGAGCGGAGGGCGCTCGTTGCCTCCGTGCCGCCAGGGAGGATTTATTTCCTGTGGAGTGAAAACGTTATCAATAAATGCAGCCTAGCCCCCAAGATCTCCCAGTCGCTCCCCCCATCTCCCTTCCAGAATCGGTCCTTTCTTTTGCCGGGCTGGGGGGGACCCGCGTCTGGGGTAGGGGACACGGTGCAGAAATAAACGGTGTTGTCTCGTCTGCTGTCCTTCAGGCCGGGCTGCGCAGGGCGCAGTGGAAACGGGAGGCAGCTGCTGGGAAATGGAAACCCACGAGGTGGCGGTCTTGCCTCAGCCACAAACCTGGGAACCGCCAAAGGTGGGAGCCCGGCTGAAACGCCTGCCTTCCCCCACCCGCCTCCTCTTCCAGGGGTCCCTCACAACCGCGGTCCCCTTCTCCCCATGCAAGAGGAGTGCGGCGGGTACCGGAGTTCATTGTCTCTCCATCCAGCCACACGTCTGTCTGCCTGTCTGTGCATCCATCCATCTAGCTGGCTATCTACCTCTCCAGGTAGCTATCTCAGACTGGTGGAGAAGTAGGGCTGGAAGGGACCTATGGAGGGACCTAAGGGACCCCCATAGGTCACTAGTCCAACCGCCTGCTTGAGGTCGGATCAGCCCTGTTCGAATCACCCCAAACGAATCCATGATCTAACCTCTTAGTAAAAGCACCCTGACACAACCCTGACACAAGCACAAGACATAACAACGTAGGATGCTGACATAACATCCTAACCTGCCACAGGTAAAGCATGGGGACTGACTATCTATCTATCTATCTATCTATCCTCTGCCCAACTCCCTGGTATCGAATAAGGCATTGCCTCCTGCCCAGCTAATAGCTACTAAGTGGACAGGACTGGGACTGGGGGGAAGGAAAGGGACTGGGGTGCTGCCAAGACCATTGCTGCTGTGAGACGGTGCCCGCTGCAGGAGGGGGCTCGCACGGGAGTCTCTGGAGACCCTCTGACGTGCAGGACAGCGGCTGGGGAAACAGCGCTCCTCGGCTTGTGAAACAATAGCCGCGAAGTGTCAAAAGCAAGGCAATCTGGCGGTGCTGCCTTTGATGCGGAGGCGAGATGGAGCTGTGTGATGCATGAACACACAGCAGCCGCAGGACGCCGGCGAGCTGCTTGGAGGTAGCGTGTGGCAGAGCTGTAGCACAAGGTGAAGTGGCGCGGGGCGAGGAGAGCGTGTCTGCGGAGCAGGGCCTGGGGCCCGGCGGGCGCGGAGAGGAGGTCAGCTTGGCAGGCTGTCTGCTCAAGTGTGTCACGAGCAAGCCCGTTCTCCGCACCGCTCACCTCGGGGGCCGGCACCATTTGACTCTGAAGAGAAGGGACAGGCAGGAGATGAAAAGGAGAGGGCATGCGGGGCAAGGGTCCTGATGGGGGGTCTGCTAGGGTAATGAGCTCCTCCACCTCCTTTTATCATTGGAAACGGGTCAAGGGCAGGAACATTTCTGTAGGCTCCTCTTCGCTGAGTGGCAGGACAGGGCAGGAGAGGGGAGAGACTAGGAACAGGACACTGCAGGCTTCGGCGCCGAAAGGAGAGACGAGGGGTCTTCTCCAGTCACCAAGCACAAAAAAGTCCCCATCTGGGTGATTCTGGCCCAGCTGTTTTGACCCCAGCGAGGGCAGAGTTCAGCTCCCGGGGGATGCCAGATCCCTGCTGCAATCCTCTTCCCCAAGGCAGCCCCAATAAAGGACCTCCTGGCCCCAAAGTACCTGGGCTAGAAAAGCCTCGCCCAGGGTTAGCACCCATGGGACAGATCGTGCCTCCATGCAGAGGTGCACACGCCGCAGGCAGCAGGGCGAGGATGTCCTCCACGGGGCAAAGCATCGGGTCACCCCCTGTTCCTTCCTTGCAAACCCGGTCGAAGCGGTGCTAGGGACGGGGTGGCAAGCAGATGGGCGCATGCCCGCGGGGCACAGCGGTGCAAGGGTCCTGGGCTGCATGGCTGGGGGAACTGCATCTGGGGAGCCTCTTCCTTGCCCTGGGCCTCGTGCAGCCCCGGAGCAGGCCAGAGGCGAGCTTCCTCCCTACCTCGCGCCGCCCATTATAGCGCGTTCGGCCCGGGCAGGATGGCAGCACCCCGAAGCCCCCCGCCGTTAATCCCCGGCCCCTAAACCAGCTCCTTCCCTCCACATCTCTCTCTCCCCCTGCTCCCCCCTTTCTCCTTCAAATGCTCTTCCCCCTCTTTCATCTCTCCACTCCTCAGCTTTTGGAGGAGCTGGATGTGATTTCTCCCCCCTCCCTCCTCTCACTGTGTTTTATAGCCTTTGATTCCCATCTCTTTATCCTCCCTTCTCTTTACCCGGAGTCCACTTTGCTGCATGTCACTCCCGTGCCTTTCATGCGGCTGTTCCTCGCAGCCTGTCATCTTCATTTCTGCGGATCCGTGCCTCGCATGCCCCCTCCTTCCCCCCGAGGCGGCTCACGGAGACCCAGGGCCTTTTCTCCCCTCCATGCTAGCCCATGCGGGGCTGTGCAAGCCCCTGCACCCCCGCGCTGCCAGGCGTCCGAGACCTGCGCTCTCTAGCAGGCTCTGGGCAGCTTCCCAGCTGTGGTGCTGGGGTCAGAGCAGGGGATGTGCACCTTCTCGTTTGCCAAAAATATGCCTTTGAATGTGCTCTGCATAAAATCCTGCAGAAGCCACCCTGCCCTATGTCCTCACTGGGAAAGCAGGGTGTGGGACTGGCAGCTTCTGGCTGGCGGGGGCAGCCCCCCAGACAGCCCTGGGAGCGTCAAGCCGTGGCAGGAGAGATGGTCGCAGAGAGAGGGAAAAACCCGGCTGAGCTCTCCCGGTCCCTTCTATCATGCAATACGTGGCACTGTCCTGCCAGCCTAGCCGTGGTCTGGAAGCTGTCCTGGTCCACGCGGGGTTCCCTGGGCCAGGGCAGTCTCTCCTTTCCTGCAGGAGACGACAGCAGGGAAAGCTTTCACTTACTCTCAAAGAGGGACACCGTGCTGCAGGTCTGGTTTCTGTACTAGCACCATTGCGAGAGATGCTAGCTAGGCACAGTGCCTAGGGCTGAGCCCCACAGTCCCTGCAGAGCTCCCTCAGCCTGCTCCCAGGTGGAGGCAGGGACCCTGATTAGGGCGCCGGCCTGGGCCAGGTCCCTGAGCAGCTGCACCTGCACCTGCAGCCAGTCACCAGCTAACGAACCCTGCCCGGCCCAGGGACAAGGGGTCCTGGCCGGGTGCTGGGAGCTCCTCCTCTCCATTTGTCCCAGCTGGGGCTGGGGTCTGCCCTGGCCAGCCTCTGGATGCCTGTTTGCTCGGGGTCTCCTGGCTCCTGACCCTGGCTTCGGCTTTTCCCAGAAATCGGCTCCCTCGTTCCAGACCCGGGCTGAGCTTGTTGCTTGGACTTTGCCTTGTGGATCGCGCCTCAGCCGTGGTCACTCGGTTGCTGCCTGTCTGGATGCTGACCCTGTAGATGCTGCTCCAGGTTCTCCTTCCAGCTCTGGTAATTAGCCCCCGGACCCTCCACCCTCCCTCGCAGACCCGATTCCCACCTCGGCCCAGTCCCCTGAGGCTTGGAGCACGTCCCGGGCTCTACAGAGCGTGACGGCCCCCGAGCTCCGTTCCAGCAGCGCGGGGTGACCGGGCACGTCCCGTTGTCTCTTGCCCCTTTCCGGATGCGAGCCAGCGTTGCAGTTGTGGGGGTTTCCTTTGCAGCTGTCTCCTGCCCCTGTCCTAACTATAAGCCAGCTTTGCAGCTGGGGAAGGCAATATGTGGCAGGCAGACATTGCCTCTCCTTTGCTGGACTGTATGCCCTTTGGCAGCAGAGCACAGTGACCGTCCTGCTTGCACTGCAAGTGTTTTGGGGCTGCAAAGCACGGGTTTAGAGCAGGACTTGCAATGGGATTGGGGTGGGGTCTGGGCCAGGTTGGTGGCTTGTAGCACACCCCCAATTCAGCAGTGTGCTGCCTGCTCGGGCCCTCTGCAAGCTGTCTAGGGCTGCGGTGGTCAATTTTCTAGCTGGATGAATGGCACGGGGCCGGTCCGCTGGCTGGATCCAGCATGGGGTAGGTGCTCGGGGTGTAACCTGGCATGCCAGCCTGGTCCTGCATGCTGGGGCTGGCTGGGGACAGATCCAGCCTGAGTGCCAGATTCAGCCTCAGAGCAACCTCAGGATCCAGAAATTTGGCAGTATCAATTGCCGTGGGCTAGGGCACTGGTCCCACACTGAGCTAGAAGGGAAGATTGCACCGCCCGCACTTCCTACTGCATAGCTGGCTTATAGGAGACCTTACAAGTCTCTTTGGACCCTCCTCTACTTGCTTCAAAATTAGAAACAAGGACGTTTTGGGGCAACCTCTTTGTGAGTCGCACAATACAGGAGGCAGACTCTCATTCACAACAGGCAGGGGGGTTGCCACCGCCAGCTACTTAATTCGTAGCCAAATGGACATCTCATGAGCTTGTCCTTCAAGGCTGAGCACATGCTGGCAATGGGACTGGGAGTAAAGAACTGCTCCGAAAATGCCTGTGCTTGCTCGTCTGTCTACAGAGCCCTTAGACGGGCTGACAGACCGGCACTGCTGCCCATCCTCACCACACCCGAGCCCCTTGCAGATGGAGTCGATAGCAATTATCTTTGCTCCCAACATTTGCTGTTGTCCTGCAAGCAGGCTTTACAGCATCGGTTCATCCCGGTGAAGGCCAAGCAGATCTTTGCGGAGAAGTGCTGGAGCTTCCACAAGCGTTTTGTACCATGTTTGGGTCGGTAACAGGAGAAACTGGGACATTTCTGGTGTCCCTGAAGGGCTTGCTGAGACCCCAGCTGAAACAGCAGGACATGGGATGGTCACCTTTTTCTGGGTGCATAAAATACTCTGAATTTGCTGCCTGGGGCGATTCCATTAACTGCCTCGTTAGACGGACCAAGTGGGCTGGAGGGCAGCAAACAAGCAGTGCTTTTTAAAGCCGTTTCGTGCTCCCGATCTCGCTCTCTTTCTCTGCCCTGCGTTGGTATTAAAACGTGTTCAGGCCCTCCCCTAGAGCTGCCGTGGGGAGCGTGCCCCAACCTCCAGTCCTTGCTCCAGATTGTCGGGGCCTGCAGCTATTTCATTTCCTTAGCTAACTTGTTTGATTGTTTCCCCTTGCTTTAATGTATTTGCTAGTTATTAGTTTGCTGGAGTAATGAGCAGCTGTGGATTGATGGCTTTGCCATGGAAATTGGCCTCCACTGATGTTTGCCACTGAAATCTGTAGGATGGGAGGGTTTGACATCAAAGGCAGATGCATGTTGGGCATGAATAGCGGAGAGGAGAGCGAGTCTGCTCCGCAGGTGCAATGGGATCGGGGCAGTGTGTCTGGATGCTGGGGCTCAGGCCCTCTTCCGCTTCCTCTGAATACGGTGGTGTGGCCGGTGGAGATGGCCCAGGTGTGGTGGGGCAAGACAGGAAGATAT
>NW_005842063.1:959872-992248 GCF_000455745.1 Alligator sinensis | reverse complement strand
TAGGGAAAGCAAATCATCTGGCATCTTCCTGAGGTGAGGCCTGGAGTCGGGTAGTCCCGAGACGGCCCCGGCACTGACCTGCCAGCTTGGGATTTATTACTTCGGCAGGCTCTTAATTTCAGAGCAGCGCCGAGGGACAGGGAAACGCCTGGCCCATAATTAATTACTGATTTTCCTGTAATTGAGGTGATTTTCTGCAGAACTGTCTGTCTGATTATAGTGCAGAGGAAGTCATTCCCCAGCATTATTTTATAATTATTTTTTGTCAGTGTCCTAATTGGGGACCTGGTCCGCACCCCAAAGCCCAGCCCCGAGCCCCCTGCACTGAAGCGAAGCTGGGCAGAAGGGTTTTTGACCCTATTTCCTGCACACAACATGCACCGCAATTTCCAGCAGCTCTTTTGTGGGGGGTGCATCTTGTATGTGAGAAAATAGGGTGGTTCAAGTGAGACCGATGCTGTATTGTAGTGCTGCCCAGCTTTGGGGGCTGAATGCCCAAGGGCTAGACTGATGCAAGCTACCGGTGCCCTGGGTTGCATGCTGCATGGACGCCCCAGCCCTGTTGCACCGTACAGATAGTCCCCTCCTCTCCCTGCTGCACCGTGCACCTGCACCCAGGGCCCCCGCTGCCCTGTGTGGGCCCTGGGAGATGCTGCCTTCTTGATCCGTGACTTAGAGCAAGGTTTTGAAGCCCTGGGTAGACAAAGCCTTGGCTGGGATGATGCAGTGGGCTGCATCTTCCCTTTCCGGCTCGTGGTTGAACTCTACAACCTGCTAAGAGCCTGCTTTGTGGGGACGGTGATTCGGTGGTTGCGGAGGCGAGTTTGCTGTGTGGCTCTGCGGTGGGTCCTTGCACCTGCAGCCACCGGGACGTGACACATTGGAGTTTAAGATGGGGTTTTATGGCACTCTTTAAATGACCTCGCTCTTAATTCCCAAGAGGGTTTCAGTTTGGGGATATGAACTTGGATACGTTGCATAAGTATGTCTAATTCATCTTAATCATTTAAGTGCTCAGAAACCTCTGTTAGTGCCATGTGCTGGACAACGAGTGCTCGCTCTGTCACCGGTGGTGTCCCACTGCTGAGCCAGGGCCTGTCTTTAGCTTTGTTTGGCAAAACTATAAGACAAGCAAAGTCTGAGGATTTGGCATTTTCCCATGAACAAAGGTCCCAGCAGGAAATTTCTGACCAGTTGCAATGCATGCCATGGGCCTGAACATAAAACTGCTATTGATGGTGACAGGACAATGGCATGTGGCATCCCTGAGATTAATACTGATTGCTGAGGGAGGTGGTGGCTTCACCAGCTTTTGACATCTCTTAGATCAAGCCCGGCCGTCTTTCTGGAAAGTGCGTCTTAATAAAACAGCTGTTCCAAACCAGGGTGGATAGGTGAAAGTCAATGGCCTGTGATATCCAGGAGGTCCTTTCTGGTCTTCACCTCTGAGGACCTGTGCACGGTCTGAGAGACGGTGTGTGCAAACGACCTGAATCTGGGGAGAGCATCTGCAAGTGCAAGCCGTAAGTCTCGCAGCCAGGCAGGGAATGAAACTCCAGCCCGAGTCCTGGCCGAGTGTGGTGCGTGCAGGAGGCACGGGGCGGTCCGGGGCCTGTCAGACTAGACAGTTGCAGAGAGTGTTTCTACTTCTTCAGCACTGCGGACTGTTCTTCCATTAGGCACATGCATGTGGCTGCCTGATTGCTCGCGGAAGCGATTAATCCGGGTGGAAAGGAGCCCTGCCTCTTTCGACAGTCCGCACACGGCCCAGCTTCCACGTCAATGCATAGGCACAGCGGAGGCCGTGCCCTGTTATACCGCTGTCGCGTGGCATGCTTGCACCCACACCAGGGGAAGAAAATACTTGGCTGGTTCGTGAGAGGACACCCAGCAAGCAGGACCTGTGGCTACGGGCCAGGGCTCGGCAGCCTTGGACGAGCAGCGGGTCAAACGAATGCAGTTTGGACCCAGGCAGCCCGCTCACCGAATTGCTGGCATGCACCTGCAGCCCACCGCAGTGCAACCTGGATCCTCCCTGCTGCCAAATCATTGCAGACGTCCAGGTTTCGTGAGATGCCGTGGTGCAGCTGGATCCGGCCCGTGGGCTGTAGGTGGCCGACCTCTGCTCCAGGGTCTTGGGTTCACTACCTCGATCCATGAACGCAGCCGGGCTGCTTCCTTATTCGTGGTCCAAGTCTTCCAGATTCCTGATTTGAACTGGGTGGTCGGTCACCAACATCCCGTGCTGCCTCTGTCCCGTGACGGGGTGACTGCTACCCCTAGTGCCAAGTTTCCACTGTCAATGACTGGATAAATCTGCTGCCTTTCAATATACTCCATTTATTTCTTAGAATCGGCTGCTTTTGGCAGTAAACTCACTGCCAAGAATACAGGCAGATAGTTAATGTGAAAAGGATGCAACAAAACGATGTTACTAATCCCCACGGATTTTATTATACATCTTGCCATAGGTGGTGCATTTCCCAAAGTCCCAGCTCCTGGAGCCGTGTGACTAAGGGAGCCTCAACTATTGTCTGAAGTACAATAAATACTGGGCACTCCTGGTCATGTAGAAAAGCTTGAATGCATCGCCAGCCTTTTCAAGGCCCAGATGCAAGAAGGCAAAGACAAAAGATTATAACATTTTGTCTTTCAAAAAATACTGTGTTTTTTAAAAGCCCGTCTCAATTTTGGGGTCTGGCTAATGGTTTCTGAATGCTTGCAGCTGGTAGAGCTGCTCAGCACACCTGAGTCCCCTCCCGCATTCAAACCAGTCTCCCCAGACCGTTCCTGCAGCATCCCGGGCAGGGGTGGGTTGGGATTTCAGGCCTCGCAGAGTCCAGCCATTACCCCCGCTTTAGGCAGCGGATGCAAGAGCAACCCAGACATGCCATACTCGAGTGGTGTGAGCTTTGCATTGGTTATCCTAGACCCCGACCCCAGAGCTGGAGAGCTCACAGATGCACCATCCCCTGGGGCACTGCCTTCCCCCAATTAACCTTGGGGTGCAGTTTGGAAAGTGCAAAGTGGTGAGCAGGTGCCCCTGTGCTGGCTCTGAGGCAGGTGGGCATCTGGGCTGGGCGAGAAGCAGCCTTGGGGAGGTGGCACTGGAGAGGGCTCTGATAGCAAACGGGCCTGACTCAAACAGCAGCAAAAATCAAGTGTGCTATTTAATAAAGAGCAAAGAGGGGACAGCTAGGATGCCCTGAACTGCTTAGCACTGGAGTGGGAGTGCGTGGATGCCACGAGGCCAAAAGGACAAACCAGGAGCAGGCGTGACCATGCTCTGCAGCCTCGTGGCGATTCTCCGTGCCAGAGACTGGGTTGCATCGTGCACGCGTGTGCACACGCAGAGCTCTGCAGCCGGCCCACAACCAGCGCTGCATTGTCTCCTGCACCCCTACCATCCTAACAGCCAGACGAGAAATGAATGGGCTTTTGGATCGGGGTTGAGAACAAGTAGATAATCTGCATGCAAAGTACTTGCCTTGCAGGCATCCGGCTCATGTGATGGAGGCAGGAGACAGGGCAGGTTTATTATAGCTCATGTGATGGAGGCAGGAGACAGGGCAGGGTTATTTTGCCTGGGATTATGGAATTATTTGACAACAGCTTGCCGTAAGCCGATCAGAGGTCCGGGAAACAAATGATGCTCCGCATTTTTATTAGGGCCCAGCACCGCTGAGCCGCTGCTCCCTGCCTTGTGCATGGGTGCGGGGGCTCTGCCGGATGAAGGCAGGAGAGGAGCAGGGCAGGAGAGGGGTATAGCATGTGTTACAGCTGCAAACACCCCTCCGGTCCCTCAACATCTCAGACTCTAGCAAGGAGCCATAGCCCAGCCACATGCACATCAGTGGCTACTACTTGTCTCCACGGGCAAAGCTGTCCCGATAGAGTGACCCTTTCCTGGGTCTGCCTGGGCTTGGGAGCGTGGGGCGGGCTCGGGCGTAAGCGAGAGGCCCTGCTTGCTCCTCTCTGCCGTAGCTCAAATGGACCGCCACCGCCACCACCACCGCCACCATGCCCAGACTGCTCTGGGGCTGCCTTGGCTGGGCAAGCCTGGGGGAAGCTGGAAATAGCCCTTTGTGAGCCATTTTTAGTTACTCATTTGGAGCTGAGTTTTGCCGGCAAATCCCTCCCGCACGCTGTTTATCTCCGTTAGTGGAAGGCTATGATTACTGCGAAATGAGGCCGCGGACACGTGAATCCTCAGCCACACGAAGCCAGCCGTGCAGCGGGAGCGAGGCAGGGGACCGCCGAAAACCTTCCTACCAAGTGCCGTTATTAATTCGCGTTCGCATTCATTGTAATAACGACTCCAATCCCCGTGAATTCAATTGGCATTAGCTGCTCAGTGCCAGCAGCTGGGGTTTGCTAAGGAAAGGAGATTATGCAAACACAGGCTTGGAGCCCTTTGCGATGGGCCTGCGCCTCTGCCAGCGGGTCGGCTCCAATATAACACAGACGGGGCCAAATGCAGCCGGCGTCCGGAGGTTGTGGGTCGTAACGGGGCTGCTAGACAGGCCCAGGGTCACGCGCCGCTGAACAGAAGCTGCGGCAGCGCAGCCTGCTCCGCTCCGTGGCGGGGGAGAGGGGCAGCCCCTGCCCCGTCCGCAACCAGCGTGGCCCTCGGGCGGGCCGAGCAGATGCCGCATGTGGACTAATAATGAGAATTTAGCATTAGAGGCCCTTGGCTGCCTCCACTGTCTTCATCCGCTCCCGCCCGTTGTGTGCCTTCCTCCGTCTTTAGGTCTGAGTCTGCATCATCTTCGTCTTGCTTGTCCGGGCGGTCTTCCTCTCCAGCACTTCCTTGGCTCTCGGGTTGCCACCGTCCTTGTTGCACTCTGATTTGGAGGTCTTTAAGACCCGTGGAGGTTTGAGGTCCTGGCTGGACAAAGCCTTGGCTGGGATGATCTCGTTGGGGCTGATCCTGCTTGGAGCAGGTCCCTTTCAACCCGCGTTTTCTGTGGCTTCCTGCACAGGGTTGGGTTGAAACACTGGCTCTTCTGCTCCGGTCCTGTGTTATGGTGTGGCAGAGATTTTTCCATAAAAACATCTTTCAAAACGATCTAGTCATGTCTTATTTACTTGTGAGAGAGCCCAGATTTGGCTGCCAGAGGGTGCATGTGGCCCGGTTATGATTAGACCGACTCCAAGCTTTGTTTTTCCCTGGGATGAGCCTGGATGACAAGAGTTTGTGCGGTGCAAAGCAGGCTGTATTTCTTCCTTTAATTTCTTCCTTTACATTAGCACGCTGTGCTGTATGGAGCCTAGCTACCTGAAGTAGGTCACTTGCTTAAAATCTGTGTTGTTTATGGTTATGGGAGGTCCCTGGTTTCCCGCTCTCCTATTTACCAGCAGATGCTGCGTTTTACGTCTCATCAGAGCTCGTTCCCAAAGCGAATGTCGCAGGCCAGCTGGGACACGTGGAGACTGCAGACCCAGCAAAAGTCTGAGCCGGGCTGTCTAACTCCCATGTAAGACGGTGCAGGGGAGCTGGGAGAACGCTGCAATAAGCTAGCGCAGCAGTGGCACTGCAGCTTGGGATGAACTGAGGAGCGGAGCCCTCCAGGTAGAGAAACCCCTAGCAGGGAGCTGCGTTTAGAGACGTGGCCCCTTTTCACGCAGCAGCTCTGCTCCTTCTCCGCCGTGCCCCTTCCTTTGCTGGCCTGAGTCAGCTCTGCAGAGCCAACGCAGCTATGGCGTACAGGGCTATACATTATATTTCTTCAAGCAAAAGCACAAGGTCTGTAAGGCTGCTGGCTCCTATAGCACCAACAATGGTCATCGTGCCACACAATGAAGAGGCTCGGTGTCAGTGGGAGCACGGCCAGGTTTATATGTATTGGCTAATGCTGGGCAGGTCCTGATCCATGTTTTTCCATAGGAAAAACCTTCTCAGTAGGAGGGAGGTGAAGCACCGGACCAGAGAGGTGGTGGCATCTCCATCTTTGGGGGTTTTTAAGACGAAGCTGTGGCTGGGATGATGGAGTTGGGGCTGGTGCTGCTTTGAGCAGGGGTTTGGACTAGATGTGACCTCCTGAGCTCCCTCCAGCCCTCATCGTCTATGAATCTGGGGGGCACAGTGATGCTGGTGACTGGCAGCGTCCTAGGGAGTGTGCTCGAGCGCAGGGGCATGGGCAGCCGGTCTTCTTGAAACGGGGCTCCTCTTTGTGCGATGCCTCCTGTGATCCCTTCCTTGGGCTTTCAAGGAATAAAGTCCACCTCCTAGCATCAAGCACCCATATTTTTCAGTAACAAGAACAGGAGTGCAATGCAGTTGGTTACAGAGCTGGAAACCTACTGCCCAGATTTATCCCTGAAAACCGGAGGTTTGTCTTATGTGATAGAAAGACCTGAAACGTGCCACGTGCGCCGTCTCATCATTGTCGAGTGTGACCAGGGGAAGATAGACCGGCACGTCCACGTGTGGTGTCTGCAGAGATCAGTACGGTGCTGGAGACGCCGTTTGAACCTGTAGACTGCACACATCGCTGTTGGCCTGGGATTGCAGCAGACCTCGGTGTCTCTTGTAGCCCTGGGAGTCATCCTTTTTCAGTGAGTTGAGCTTACAAATATCTCGCTAACTAAGGTATTGTGAGACGACACGGGTTGTCCAAATGAGATGTATTTTGTGCGCTGTCTACCAGTGACAAACTTCCACCCCAAGAAGGATGCTGAACATTGGAAAGGGGCTGTGAGAAGAGCTAAAAGAACAATTCCGCATGGGAAACCTGCCTGGCAGAAGTTAAAGAGCACCATTTAATCTGTCCAAGACTGTGTTAAGAGGTGATTTGGCCACGGCCTGCCATAACTGCAGAGGGAGAGATGCTGAGAGCAGGGGCATCAAGGCAAAACGAGGTGCAGTGGCTGGAAAGGAGCTGGACACGTCCAGGCTAAGAAATAAGCAATGATGACCATCCACCACTGGAACAACTTGCTGATGGATGCGGAGGATACTCCATCACAGAAGTGCATCCCGACGTCTCTCCAAGTGACTGTGGGAGGCTCCCCGGACTGGATCCGATTGAATAATCAGAGCTGTCTCTTCTGGCCGCCTTGCAATGTATGAAACGATGGATACTCCATGTCCCGGTAATGCATTGCCCGGGCTCGTGGCTGGTGGCCCCTGTCAGCAGGTTTGAAGGTCAAGGAGTGAGTGATGGGGATAGGATGTGACACTCCATTTTCCACATGGCTTATGTCAGTTCGGGAGAGGCAGGCGCAGCTCCATTAGCAGAGGGGGGCTCCCGGCTTCCCACTGCGGCTAAGCCATGCAGAGAGATTTGTCAGACTCGGTGCTGAGGTGATGCTGGTGCAGGAGACGGGCGAGAGGCGAGGGTGCTTGTGGGCGATATCCTTGATGGGACCAAGTGGATGGTTGGTGCAGGGACAGGGATGCTTTTGGGCATCACTGCCCTTCCTCAGGCCTTTGAGATGGCAGCATGCAGCAGAAGGAACAAAAGCTTTCTAATCTCTCTGATACTCACCAACCCCTGCGATAATGGTCCTGCTTAACAAGGTTTTTGTTTTAAACTATACCCCTTTTCCCAGTCTATTCAAAGCCTTTGTGAGCTCTTTGTGGCAGGGAGCTTGCTGCAGGTGCTGATGTTACCATGGCTTTTGCAATTGCAAAGGGCCTTTCGGGCACAGCTGTAACGCAGATCTGAAGAATAATGAGTTATCCGAGCAAAGCTAAAGCTAACAACAATATGGGAGCCTCTGCTGAGACATCTCCGGCACCCGAGACACCGCCGCCTACCCCAGACCAGACCAGAAGCAGCACAGCTGCCTTTGCACAGAGCTGTGTCCTCGGGCTCTGCCGAGGGTGCAGGAGCCAGGGGAGCGGGGACCGGCAGCACTTACCCCTGCCCACGTCCAGGACCCCGTGCAAACTGCCTCTTTTCTCTTTAAGCACCGATTCCCCGAGGTACCGTGGCCTGTGCAGCCTTGGCCCAGGTGGAGACAGCTTTTGGCAGGCCAGCCTGCCCAGATTTCTGGCCCTCCTCCAGCTTTATTAATTGCATTCTGCTCCTGTGTCAGCATCGAGGCAGCAGCTGCTCAGCGGCGGGTGACGCCGGCCCCCTCCACGGTGTCTGTGTCGTTCACGCTTGGGAAGCGTGTCGGGATCCTTTGGGCGTAAAGCTGCTCGGAGGCACCGGGATCACTGTTGTTCCAGGGCACCCTTGGAATTTCCTGCCTCGGGGTCAGTGCCCGGCCCGGGATCCCCCTACAGCAAGGCCCCACGGGTGAAATCACTCCCCACCCTTCCCTCTTATGACCAGCTTCACATTGGTTTCAGGACGCTGCCGCCTCGGCGGGTGTCGATAGAAGTTATAATTTACAGATCCTCCCTTACAGGAGACTGCAGCAGTTGGGACCCGGGAGACAGTGGGAGCCTCTGCACACTCACTAATGCACCTTAGATACTGCCTGAAGAAAGGCGATTGCACCCAAAAGCTAGCAAAGAACTTTTTTCCAACTACTCGGTCTAATAAAAGATATCGCATCTATCCAAAGAACCTGGCCTGCTCATGTCCTTAGACCAACACGGCTACAACCCCAAACCCAGCTACCTCAGATACTGCGCATGTAGTTTAGTACTTGCTTAATAAAGTACTAACTAATAAATGCACAGTAATTAGAGTTACTGCGCAGTACTGCCAGCGCATGGGGTTTTTTGTGACACTTGCTGTGCATTAGCCTAATACCTGCGCAGTAGGCTATTCGCACGGTTTTTATCCGCCACGCGCCTGCGCAGTGTTATTAGGCTAATGCGCAGTGAGCGTCTCATGTAGATGCACCGACTGCCTTAGGGTGGTCAGGAGAGGTCTTCTCAAGCACATACACCTGTGTTAATTGAACCCGGTAATCGCGTGGTGTCACAAATGGCGAAGGAGGGAGACTCTGGGAGAACTCGAGTGCCAGACCAAAAACACAGCTGGAAGCGGATGGGGGGATGAGACCTCCTGGCCGGACAGTAGTGATCTGCCTGCACACTTCTAGTCCCAGCAAATGGACGGTTAGTGATGGAAATGCTGCAGCCTCGCCCGGCTCTGGGCAGCATGGCAGAGAGCTGGAGGGTGCTCGGACACGGGGGCAGAAGAGAAAAATGACCGGTGGTCTTGTATGGTGCGGGGGGAGCACTGGCTGCTCGTGACACCTTTACCGTTAAGACAGCTAAATTAAGTTGTGCAATAAATCCCAGGTGAAAGGAGACCGCCATTAGAGTCCATTAATATCCAGTGACCCACCCACTCTGTTCCAGGCAGGTCCAGTAAGGCCCGGTCCTGGGCCAGCATTGAAATGGGCGCTGCTCTCCTACGGAAAAATGCTTTTGTTTTCTGCAGTCACTCCAGCTTTCAAGGCAAACTCATTTTGGAGTGGCTAATATAATGATGATTAATGACAGTTGCACCACCCTTCTTTTCATCCCATTATTGATCTAAACCCCCCCCCTCCAAAACCCCAGAGCAGAGCTGGAGTTTAATTAATTCTCTCAAGAGCAGGGGAAAGTAATCAGAGTGAAATCAGATAGAATTTGGGACTGGAGCGTAATGCAAATGAGGCGCTGCTCAGGTTTTGTTGGGGTCTGAAAGGACTCAAATTCCCAGCCAGTCCCCCAGGAAGGGCTGCTTGGCAGAGAAAAATGCTGTGACAGCAGCAGGTAACACGGGAGGAATCTAGCAGCTCGGAAAAAACCTGCTGGAAACTGCACGTTTGCTTAGAAAAGTCAGCAAGTGATTTCCCAGCAACGTCAGCAGGTCCTGAATGGCTGCAGCCATGCGAGCTGGGGATGGGGCACATCTGCCCGGAGCAGAGGCGCTGGCTTCCCCTTGGCACCGGGGACGTGACCCTGCCTTTGCTGGCATAACTGAGCCGCTACAGCTTTGACTCCGTACTGACCAGGGACCGTGGCTAGACTGGCTCATGCAGTCCGGCCAAGCTCAGCTGAAACCCAGGCACTTCTCTAGTGCAGTCACACACCTGCAGGCGGTTTGTGCCAGGTGTCTAGCCTCCACCTGGGCTGTGATAGACGCCCACACGACCAGCCAAATCTAGGTGCAAGGTGCAATCCTGCGCAAGGGAAGAGTTTGCACTGCCCTTTGGTACGTGATTGCAATGCAAGCGCTTGTTGAACTGGTCAGACCCCAGTGGTGCTAAGGAAGGGGTTGTGAGATGAGATGGGAGCGCTTGGATTGATAATGCATGCATGAGAGGCGTGGACTCGCATATCTGCAATCCCCATGGGCTGAGGAGAGACCTGCTCCTCTGTACAGGACGTGCCTGGGGATCTCCTGACTCGGGCTTCTGCTGCTTACCTGCAGTTCGACTTTCTGGGAGCTGAACAGTTTGCTTCGGCTGCGTCTCTCTCTAAATCAGTGGTTCCCAGTCTGGTGCGGGTACCACCACTGGTATGCAGGCAACTTGCCAGGGGTACGTGTTAAGAGTTTTCTTTATAATTTTGCTTTATATGACCCAAACTTGCTGGTACTACTTAAGGTTGAACCTAAAATTTTGCTGGTACTGAAGGTTGTATGGGTGGTGTGCAATCTGGCACAGTTTGGGCCCCAAATCGTATGCTGGGGTAGCTCCATGTGTCCATGCAGCAGCTAGGATGCAGTTTGATGGCTTGTTACCAGATGAAGCTTTTGAAGAAACATTCAGGGCTATATTTTTGCTGTCTTTCATACAGCAGCTTTTTTCACAGTGTAAATCAGATGCACAGAATTTCTCTCCTAAGACAGAAAAGGGCTGGTTGAGTGCGACGATGGGAGATGGCAGGGGTGCCTGGAGCTGGAAACTACACTGTGGGGGGAGTTTTGGGGGGAGTTCTGACTTTTATAGGACCAAGACAGGGGCCTGTTCTCCCTCCAGGGAACAAGACCCTATGGTTGGCATCAAGGGGGCACCTGGCATCTTGCAGTAGGACAAGGGGCCCCTGGAGATGATCACCTAATGGGTTCCTGGCTGCTCCCTTTGTGCTGTGATCAGCCAGGTGAGGCTGCTCCTCCCTGCAGGGATCGTGGGGCATAGTCCTCGTGGTGACCACGTTTTGCATTTGTGCAATGCGAGACCCATCCCAACCCAGGGGATTTAGACACTGCCACAAGGGGCAGAGAGCCTCTCGTTGCAAAAGGGGATGAGATGCTGGCTTTTCATGAGGTCCTGGCTATGCCTAGCTGGCCCCCCGAGGGGGGTGTGGGAAATTTTCCCCTCCTGGGGGGAGGGGAAAAAGTGATCAATAAGAAATAATAAATGCATCTTGAGTGCTGGAGCTGCCAGCCTGGTGCAGAGGAGATGGGAAGAAGCTACTTTCTCTGCTAGAGCATCCGCAGCCATGTTACTTCTTGATAAAAGTTTAATAAATTGAAAGACACAGTTTTCATTCCATTGGTAATTAACTTCTGCTGCTGTGTTCCCTCCTAATTGTCTCTATTACTCCAGATAAAACTGAGATCAATAGAAACCGGAGTCTCTCGGCTGGGAAAGTCACAATTAATTAATTCTCTCTCCTGTGTGCATCCCCCTTTGCTGCTGATCAAACAAGACCCATTGCTCCTCGCTCCTAGGCAGGGTCCAGTGGCAGCGGTGGACACACGCTCACCTGCGGCTCCGGGCGCAGGCTGGGCATTGGTTGGGGCCATCCTCCGTTGCTGCCTTGCTAGCTGGAGCCCCACCTCCATGCACCTGAACGCCAGGTCCTGCTAGTGTCACGCACAATAAAACCTGCGTGAAGCAGTTTGCAGACATGGGCTTTCCCACCCCATCTAAAACCCTCTACTTGCTGGTTTGGTTTTTCTTTTGCAAATGCTGCATGCTCCCAAAAAAGCTTGGAGCTGTTGGCAGCCCTCCCTGCAAGGCTCGGTGGGGCTCTGTGCCCTCTCCGAGCTTGCCTGCAGGTCTGTGGGCTGTGTCTAGGAAGGCCCCGCGCTGCATCGAAGGCAGCGCTGGCTCCTTCCCTCTCGCTCAAGGCTCTGTGCTATGCTTCCTCTCCGTTGCCAAATATCCAGGTCACACCGGGCACCCTTGACGCTCGGCACTGCATCTAGCACAGCCTTTCCCATCCGTAGTGCCTGCTTCCTTTGCCCTGTGCCCACACTAGCTGAGGGTTGCTGCCGCTATCCCCCAAACTAACTTTGCCCCTGGAGGAAACCCATATTAAGGTTGGATGTAAAATGAATCTAAACGTGGCGAGGTATAACAGATGGATATAGGGCACGTGGGCCTTGATGTGAGCCGGTCGTATGACATTGGGTTTGTAGACTCGGACTGGCTGAGGCTGATTGTAAAGGGCCATTTGATGGTTTTAGGGTTTTTTCTTGGGGAGGGGGGTTGTGGCTGGATGTGGCCACTCGTGGTCTGTCATCGGGTCCACGTGGATGTGGGACTTTGGGGTATTTGCTTATTTAAATGTCCACCCATGCCCAGCAGCATGAGAAAATTAAATTCTCCCTGATTTCTCCCCAGAGTCTGCCCAGCCCCTCGCCGCTGGCTGATCCTTCCCCCGCGGCTGGTGGACGCGATGACCGTGCTGGCTCTGATGCGACGCTGCTCACGTGGCCACCTTCTCCTTGAAGACTGGTGTCTTCCCCTTTCTCGCCTGCACCGCTGGAGATGCAGCACGTCTCGGGTATTTCAAGCAGATCTTAGTCATTTCTGTAGCGTTCCTGACTCTCTGCTTCCAGAATATGTGATCGTGGCTGTTCTGCGGGATAATGCTGGGTACGTTCCTTATCCCATTTATATTCCCCTTGCGGATCAGATCTCTGCGCTTCTGGCATCGTTTGCTAGATTACAGGCAATACTGAGCAAGAGTTTTGGAAGGAATTTGCAAGTGGTTTTTGCTCCATTGCCATGTGCGTTTCCCTCTCCCATATGCGCTACGGGTGTCGGGGACCAGCTGAATCCCCTTACTGGACTGTCACTACTGTAAGTCGGGAGAAGGCAGGGCAGGGCGCGTGTGGATTTGCAGAAAGCCAGGGGCCTGAATAGAAGGGAATTGAAATATAAAGGAAGGGGGTGGGGGTCACTGCTGTGAGAGATGAGGTGGGTTGAATAGAGATGTAATTAGCCTTATTAGTCTGCCATCAAGTACAAGGCAAGGTAGATTTGCACCTTATAGGCGAACCAAAGTTGATTCGATGTAAAGCACTTTCCTGAGCTACAGCTCACTCCTTCAGGTGGCTTGAACGGGTCCTTTCTCTGAGACCACGTCCAGGCTACAGGGAGGGAATCGGTCCTGCGGAGCACATCTGCACCACGTAGCCAGGTCCGTGTTTCTTGAGGCCGCTGTGAGAAGCAGGGAGGAGAGCAGGTCTCGCAGGCAGCTTGCATGGGGAGCAGCCCCGCGGGGTGCCTGGCAGCATCCCCCCATCAGTTTTGGGAAGCTCCAGGTCCTCATCCAGATGTCCTGCCCTTCCTCCAGAATAGTCTCCCTCCACCTCGCCCTGCTCCCCGGACTTGTTCACCCTCGATCCCCCGTCCACGGGCACATCGAGGGGGTTGCAGATGCAGTGGAGCATCACCGCATCCAACACAACGCCCGTTTTTCACCAGTTAAAACAAGAACTAGGAGGGCTGTGTTATTCCGGGTTACGATATCCCGCTTCTGAGGAGAGGCTGAGGGAACCGGGGTTGTTTAATGTGCAGAAGAGAAGACCGAGGGGGATTGAATAGCAGCCCTCACCTCCCTGCAGGGTGTTGCACAGAGGATGGAGCTGGGCTGGTCTCAGTGACAGGACAAGGAGCAATGGGCCCAAGTAATGGCAAGGGAAGTTGAAGTTGGATATTAGGGAAAAAAAAATTCTCCCGAGGAGGGTGGTGAAGCATTGGGATAGGCTCCCAGAGAGGTGGTGGCATCTCCATCCTTGGAGATTTTGAAGACCTGGGTAGACAAAGCCCTGGCTGGGATGACGTAGCTGGGGCTGGTCCTGCTTGGAGCAGGGGTTGGACGCGATGTGACCCCCTGGGGTCCCTTCAACCCTCATTTTCTATGACTGCAAAAAACAAGCATAGCTTTATTGATATGTTCAGCATATATCTGCAGGGCTACCTTTTTGGCCAACGTGCCACGAACCAGCCTTGCTTTCTCCCCAGGAGCCACTCCAATCCCCTCCCTTGCCCGCTCTGCTGCTCTGCTTTCTGCTCCCTGCTGTATCCACCAACGTGCTGCTTGTCCCCTCCCTGGCCTGCTGCGTGCCACGCACACAGGCCCGTTGGCCGCCCCTGCGCTATATGTTAAGTATCAGAAATACAGCAAAGACAATCTCGAGGCGTCACTTTGTTAGTCCTGCAGTCGTTAGACGTGCATCTCTTATTTGGATTCATGCATCAAAATGTAGCTGCTTGAGCATCTTGGCAGCGCTCCCTTCCACCCTGAGTTCACATTGCCCCGCGTCAAACGTGAACCCAGCGCGGCCGGATGGATGCCGCACCCACGCAGGTGTTTCCTACCCTGGGAGGGGCCGAGGCAGGGGCGCACGGGGCAGTGTTGACATTGTGGGGGCATCGCCTCTCTTGGTGCTCGGCGCCGGGGCAGAGCTTTTTCTGCACCTGCAACGACTTGCTAAACCTTCCTCCTATTTACCGGGAGGATGAGGGCACTTCCACGGCAAAACAAGGACTTGTTTGTTTGCAAGGAGCCTCACTCTTTCGTCCTGCACTAAAGGAGCGAGGGGGAGGACTTGAAAAGCAAATGAACTTGTGTTTTATGCTTTTTGAGACGTCTACCGGAGTACAAAAGTTCATCTTTAATGGGAGGGCAGCACAGAATGCTTAGAGCTGAGGTTTGACACAGATCTGGAGCTCAAATGCCTTTGAAGTAGCTTCTGATTTTTCATTCTGCCTGAAGTAACTTCAGATTTATGCAGCAGATGGGAAATAGTCCCTCGTTACATGGCTCTGTGCTAGCACCGACTCCGAGATAAGGCAGCCCGCCCGCACCCGCGCGCTTTAGAAGCGCTCTTCGACAGCGTTTGAGTCTTCAGGGGCCTGAGTCTGTAGTTTTGCATATATATATGTATTTTTTTTCCCCCCTGTTTTTCTCTAAAATTACTCTTGATCAGTCCAACGTGTTGCGGGCAACATCAAAGGGGGAGGCGGGGGGAGGACGTGAGGCTGACGAGCAAAGGTGATTCGTTTTAATTCGTTTGAAAACAACTTGTCTCGTTTTTGTGGGAGGAATGGGAGGAGAAGGGAGGCAGGGTGTCCTCGCCGTGAACCCCCTCCCGCTCCCCGCAAACGAGCTGCTTTGAAGAAGTGGCTGAAGCAGCTTTCTGTGCAAACCTGGTAACTGGAAACCGCGCCCTCAGCAAACCTGCCCGCGTCTCCGAGGGGCCGGGACTCGCCCGCGGGCCGGCAGCGAGGGGAGCGCTAGCGGAGCACGCCCCCCGAGGAGGGGGTTCAGCCGCCAAAGCAGATCAAGGGCATCCAAGGGAAATGGAGTCTGTCCGGTTTGAGTCTGGGGGGGTTGGGGATCATGTGCCCGGCTGGCTTTTAAGTCAAAGGACCCTGGGTTGCAGCCACGGGCTCCTGGGCAGCAAATATATGAATGTTAGCAGCAGCTGGCTCGTGCCATTCATGCCTGATGTGGAGGAGAGGCGGAGAAGCAAACCCTTCGTGCCCATCTTCCTTGCCCTGGGTCTCAAAGTCCCGTGCTGCTGCAAGTAGATAAATGTTACGGCTGCCGATGCAGCACAGGTGAGGTGCCATCGGGGCTGGGGGGGTAGCTTGACTTGGCAACGCGTTGGCAGCCGAGCCAAGGGGATGACCCAGATCTCTCGACTTCCAAGTCACGCAATCCGGCGGAGCGAGGAGGCCGCCCAAGCAGCTTCAGCGAACGCCGGCGGCCGTTCCCGGCGGTGCAAAGCGAAACGTGCCCCCTCTCTCGACAACATGCCTGAGCATGCATGTGGGCATCCCTGAAGAGCTGCTTCCTTCCCACCCCGGGGCATGGCTGGGAGCAGAGATGCAGCGAATCCATGCTAGGAGGTGCCTTCTGCTGCCTGAGAGCCGCCTCCAAGGATCAGGAGGTCCCCAGCAAAGTGCAGACTAACTGAGCTCTTGTGCCCTACGAGGCAGCTTCAGCTCCTTTGAGTGTGAATCCTGAATGCCCACGCAGTCGTCGCCCGCCGCGGCGTGGGTTTGGATTTCAGCTGCTGGGTCCGGAGGGAGGGGGAGCAGGCCCCAGCGGTGCGAGCTGTCCCCGGGAAGTCCCATGTATTATATTGCAAATTAACTGAAGTAATTGAGGTTGTGCAAACACAATTTATCCTGGCAGGATTCACGGCAGCTGCAGCTCTGCCCTGGTTTGTGGCTTGATGTTTTCCCCGTTGACCAGATGCCCAATGTTGTATTGTTCATGCCCTCCAAGATGCTCCTTTCCAGGCAACTCTGCCTGCGCGTTGCAGTCGCCATGCCAGGGGTCGTTATTCTTTTTAGGTCCTGGGCAGGGATCTGTGAAGCATTTGCCTCGTTGGTCAATGGATCCAGGAAAAAAATGCAAAAGGAGCAGGATTCATCCGGTTTCACTGGTACTGATTGCCTCTGCCTCCTGGACTTGGGCAGGAGTTTGTAACACGATGGTTGCGGTTTCCACTAATGTGTTTTGGGGAGATCTGGCTGGCTGGAGTGGAAAGGAGCAGTGGTCCAGTAGTTGGGGATGTTAGGCCAAGAGTTAGCTTCCTGCCCTAGAGTCCCTGCGTGATCTTGGCCAGCTCCTGAGGGCAGAAGTCCTCTCTCCTTGTGGACAGCCCGAGCGCGGTTGTGACCGACTCCGAGATACCCGGCTCAGGGTAGGGGCGATTCTGTGACCCCGCTCTGGGCACATAAATCCTGCTGCTGTTGGAATAGGATGGTCCAGATGTCTCCAGCACTGTGGTTGCGTAGAGCCAATAGACAATGAGGTTGGGAGGGAGCTCAGGAGGTCACATCTGGACCAGCCCCAACTACATCATCCCAGCCAAGGCTTCGTCTACCTGGGTCCTCAACATGTGCAAGGGTGGAGACTCCACCGCCTCTCTGGGTAATCTGGTCCACTGGTTTACTACCCTCCTAGTGAGAGAGTTTTGCTAATATCCAACCTCAACTTTCCTTGCTGCAACCTGAGCCCATTGCTCCTTCTGCCATCTGCCCCCACGGAGAACAGCCCAGCTCCATCCTCTTTGCAGCCCCCCTGCAGGGAGGTGAAGGCTGCTATTCACCCCCCCCTTAGTCTTCTCTTCTGCAGACTACATCAGCCCCACAACCATTTCCATTGCCCTCCACTGGACTCTCTCCAACTTGCCCACATCCTTTCTGTAGCGGGGGCCCGCAACGGCTCCATGTTGGTCTCAAGCTGCCCTTGGGTTTTCTACCAGGTGAAACACCTGCCTGTCCCTAACTCGAGAGGCCACTTCTGTCCCAGCTGGTGGGTGTCCCAGCACAAGTCTGAGCCCCCTGTTCCCGTCCCGGATAGTTCGTGTTGCCTCTGTGTTGGTGACGCGCCGTCCTCCACCCTGCAGGTCTCAAGCCAGCAGGAAAAAGGCAGAGGTCCCTCTTGGCTTTTGCACGAAGAGTTTTACAGGGCCTTGAGCAGGGTGGGAGAGGTGCCAACGTCCACTTCACGCATTTGTACAATTGGGAGAATTGCTCCGTGTCCCGGGTCGCGACGTTCAAGCCGTGGAAGCTGCTTGCGGGAGCATCTCGCACGTTGTCCCCAGCTCCTGTCCAGCTGGGCCCAGCCTCCGCTTGCCGCCTGCCCTTCCTCTCGCTCATCCCCTACGGGGACCTTGCCTTGTTCGCACAGTTATCACCCCCATCGTAATCCCTGCCGTTCCTCCGCAGCAGTGCCTCCTGCGTGGCGTCACACCAGCGCCTGGCCCGTGGCTCCCGGTCCCTGCGCACGTAGCTTGGGGGACGCCGCGCGAGGCTCCTTCGTGCGCGTGATGCTGGCTCTCGGCAATGGTGGGGTTGGCATGAATTAAATTGGCAGCAATGAAGAACGGCTGCAAACGGTTGCAAAGAAGCGATGTTCTTATGTGCTTAAATACCCTGGAGTACGTCGGCAAAGCCTGCACTTGACACGGCATTTATGACTCGAGGAGCAGGAAGCCGCGGCGCTGACACGCATCTCTTGGCCTGTTGCCCTGTCAGACGGGTTTCCTCTGACGGATGCTTCTCAGAACAGCTGTTTATTAATAAAGCCGAGGCGATACAGGAGATCTCTTTGAGATGTGCTAGACTCCAACCGCTAATTAAAATTACGGGGGAGGGTGGAATTGGTCACCCTTGATCTCATCTAGACGCATTAGCAGAATTACATTTCTTAACTTTCTACATAATAATTTAACAAGGATTGAAGCAGCTAAATATACTCTTCAGAAAGCCTGCACTTCCCTAGCACTGGCTCTCGATAAGAAGATATTGCATTATTAATGTCATGCTGGCTCTTTAAAGAAGCCTTGCATTTCCCTGCCTGTCGCTGAGCGGAGCGAGTGATTACCTGAGAGGGGTCTGGTTATTACAGCAGTTACTGGAACGACGCCGTGGGCATTGCAGGACAACAAGGGGCAATGCTTCTGCCCTGCAAAGCTTGCAGGGGTGAGGAGACCGCTTCTCGGGACATTAGCCTCCCCCCAGAACGGCATCTCTCGTCTGGGTGGAGGATGCAGTGGCTCCGATCTGTCTGGATGGCAATATCATCCCAGGCATCCTCCTGGTCCGCGGGCACAGAAGTGTGTGGCATTGATGCTGTTGTGGACAAAGGCTCACCAAGAGCCCTGTATGTCTTCGTTATCGTGGCACACACGGGCATTGCTAAGCAGCGTGGTATAAAAAAAGTGCATTTAAGGAGCTCTGTAGATGCACCCCTCCCTATCACTCCACCGTTGACCCTGGCCACCCGTAGCAAAGGGTAGGTGCCGCATCATTTCAGGCACGAGGAAGATGCCTGAGGGCATCTGCAGGATACCAGGTAGGTCCCTGGCACCTGGGTCTCGTGGCCTAGAAACCCAAAGAGCGGTCTTTCCTCAGCTCAGAGGAGGCACCCGTTACTCCTTGAAGAAGCTCTGCTTCTCCTGGGTTGCACCAGCTTGAATTAAAGCTCTAGCTGAGTTTTTAGCTGCATCTCTGGGCACCCAGGGGTTTCTGCCCCTGATGCCAGGGACCCGTGGGGCTAAACTGAGCATGGCAAGCATTGGAGCAGATCTGCACGAAGCTTCATTTCCAAGCCACTGTGTGGCATTGCTTGGGGCGAGGGGTAGATGGAGGCCGCGTGTGCACCCGGGCTGTGCCCTGGTGTGTGCGCCTGCACACGCAGAGAGCGCGATGCAGTTGGGGTTGCATGGGCGAGGGGCACGAAGGGAGCGGAGCATGTCGGCATCTCTGCTGTGCGGTCACCACGTTTCCCATCTCCCAGGGATCAGCCTGCGTCCGCGATGCTCTCGGCCGGGGAAAGCACCACGTTGCAGTCCTTCGAGGTCGCTCGAGCCTCCTTTGTCTTAACAGCAAGCCCGAGGCGAACCTTTCAAATGAGCTGAGCATCGCGAAGAGACCGCGCGCTGCCCTGGCGGCACCTTGATTCGTGCCTGTGGCAGGTGGAAGAGGACAGCGAGATGAACTGGGGACTGGCGAGTTCTCTCCAAAATGACACGTTTGGAAAGTGCTGTCAGGCTCTGCCACGGGCTCCTTCTATTATTCCTCCCCTTCCCAGGCCGTCTCCGGTGACAGCCCTGCCGGGCGGCGCGGGCTGGCCCCGGTAATGGCGGAGCTGCCAATCTGGATGAGATTAAATAAGGGCCGTTGCGAGCGGTTGTGTTGCCGGCGGTTCGGACCATGCAATTTCTAGGCGGCTGATTGGCACCGGCCAAGATTGAGTCCGGCACGGAGAAGGGGGCAGGCGGCACGGATGCCCCTGTGCGGGGACGGGGGTGAGAGGAGAGGACGGGGAGGCTCGGCTAGGCGTTGCGGATGCTCTGCGCCAGCGGGGTGGGATCCTGGGGACCGGGCAGCGGAGCGGGTTTGCAGTGGTGCATCCGGGGGGGCCCTTGAGGTCCCTTGCAACCTAACGATTTTGTGTTTAACCAAGTGGAGCTAAAAGCATGGTGTGGAGTGGCTGGTTTTAAACCCAGAGTGCCCCAGGCTGAGGTGGCTCTGGGCAGAGCGGGGCACAGGGCGGCATCCCTGGGGTTTGGGAGCAGGTGGGGGCAACGCATGCTGCCCCGTCTGCTTGCTCCCGGACAGGCACCCAGGCCTCCGTGGGAGGGCTACAGCAAGCTGAGGTGGGATTTGCTAGCAGCCCGCTGCAGATGCTCTGGGGCCGTCGCGCTTCAGCCGCAAGGGGCCAGCTCTGCCCTGCCATCGGGCACGCAAGCGGATCGAGGCAACCGAGCGCAGCCGGATCCCTCCCTGCCTGAAAAACGGCTGCTGCCGAAGGTGGGCGAAGCCGCCGGCTCCCTTGTGACTCGGTTGCCCTCGATGCACTAGCGGGTTTCCAGGGACTCGTGCCGGAGACCCTCCGTGCCCTTACACACGCTCTGAAGTGCGGTGGGTGATGGCGCGTGCATCTTTCTAGCGCCGGCGGCTCACTTGGGGACTTCCCTGCTGTTCAGCATTTACCGTAAGCCGCTCTGAGCTTTCCTGGACAGTGCGGGGTAGAAATCCCAGCGATACCATCAGCAGCAGCATCGTTAGTGTGGACCCGGGAGCGTGGGGAGTCGTGTGCCGTACCAGGGCTGGCTGGCAGGTGGCAGCAGCCCCCAGTGCTGCTCTTGCAAAGGGGGAGCTGGCTCTGGGCCCTTGCTGGGCTTGGTGCATTGGGGCAGCCCTGAAAAAGTGGGTGCCAGCCTTGATGTGAGGATGCCCGGGGATGTGCCTTCACTTAGCAAAGCCCGGGGAGCTCCAGAGCCCCGTTTGCAAGGTCCGAGGAGCTGGGCAGGGATCGAGGCGCACGTGGGGTCCCATGGGGGTCACTCCCAGGAGATGCTGGGGACTCCCTTTGGTGTGCAGCCTTGGGCGGGGACGTGGCCGAGCCCAACGCGGGGCGATCCCGAGAGCCCTCGGGGCTCGAGCCGGGAAGGCAGCCGGGGCTGGTCCGCCGTGCCTGCGGGCTCGGTGCCCGGCGTGGGCTGCGGCGAGCGCGGGGGAGTCTTGGGGCACGTGAGGAAAATGACAGACTAGAAGGAAATTAATAGAGCAGAAAATTCCAAATGATGTGGAAATAATCCCCTAGCTTAAGGAAAGCTCCTCGGATGTTTAATTTCTGAACGCGGCTGTTTTCCTGGTGCTAAATTACAGTATCGGAGCGAGGGGCCCCGGCAGGACGCTGCGGGGCAATGGGACATTTATATTCAAACTCTGGGCCTCTCTGACGCAGGAGGAAGCCCGAGACGGGGCCGACGGGAGGGATGCCAGGCGCTCGGCTCGGAGAGGTCGCCCGGGCAGGGCTGGGTGGTGATCGTGCCCCAGGGGATCATTAGACGATTGAAACGGTCAGCATTTGCCATGTCGGGAGCCTTGGAGCCGGGCCACGGGGACACCGCGCGTCGGGGCGGTGCATTGCCCGGCTTTTCTGGACGTGCTTGCGAAAGCAGCTGGAGCGCAGCGCGGAGGGGAGGTGTCCGGGCCGTGCGGGACCGGCTGGGCTGGGCCGTGCTCGGCAGAGTCGGCGGCACGCGGGATCCTGCCCCTCCACGGGACAGAGGGGATCCTGCCCTGCTGATGCCACGGGATCCCACGGCCTGGGGAGCACGGGCATGTGGCCAGCGGTCAAGGGGGAAGGGGGTGCAAGGGGCACACAAGAGCCGTGGGCGAGCCGGCGGGGTGCTGCAGGGGAGGGACGAGCTGTGGGGGACCCAGGCCCAAGGCACTGAGGAGCGTTGACAGAGCCGTGTCCCAGGGCAGCCCGTTGCTGGCTGGTGTCTGGTCCCTGGGCGCTGCCCCGCGGCCTGGGGCTGGCTGGGGGGGGGGAGGCCGGCGCCCGGCGGCCGCTGGGGACCACGTTCCCTTTGCTGTCGGGAACCCGTCAGGAAGTCCCCGAGGAGCCGCGGGGAGGGAGCCGTCCGCCGTTTCCTGACAGAAGAAAAGAACTTTTCAAGGTGTCCTTTAGGCTTCACAGCACACGGCGAGATTGATCTGCGCTCGGCCCCCCAGAGAAAATCACCGGGCTGGATTCCTCTTCCCTCGCACACAAATGGGCAGCGCTCGCCGCGCTCCTCCCGCAGAGGCTGCAGCCTTCCCTCCCGCCCCTCCTAAAGGCCTCGCGGCCGGGGCCAGGAGGGCCTGGGGCAGGGCTGGGTCGAGCTCAGGGCCACGCAGCCCTGGACGTGGGCACAGGCTGCCCCGAGCTCCTGGATGTGCTCATTGCCACGGGCACCGGGACACTCGCGGCAGCCTCCAGCCCTGCCCGCGCTGCTCTTCCCCCGCCCGTTCGTGCCCAGCGAGCCCGTACCACGCTGGCACGTGCACTAGGCCTACTGCATGCAGCACGCGCCGGGGTGGACAGATGGGCAGTAGTGCCATGCCACACGTGGGCTGCCAGGCATTACCAGCGTTACCCTGGCCTGGCACTGCGCAGCATCCTAGCCAGGTTAAGTCACTTTTTTAATGCCCTGGAGCAGCCCGGGTGGCCTAGAGCTAGGGTCTGCCTGCCTTAGCTGTGAGCTGCCACCTCCTCCGCTGTTTTGATTTATTCCCCCCTCCTGGGCCAGTAAAAAGGGCCAGGGGCCAGGCTGCTCCGGGCACCCCGCACGAGCCGGGTATATTCCACCTTTGCTACAGCAGATGGAGTCCAAAGCCAAAGCAAGACGCCTCGTCTGCCTGCGTCTGTGCCACCTGGGCACGGGAGACGTCCCGCCGGGTGATGCACCAAGCTGGGGGGTTGAAGCTGATGTGGCACGGTGTGTCTGGAGGGCTCCCCGCGGCACGGTCCTGTAGTGCCTCTGCCGCTGCAAGGGGCTTCTGGCCTGGCTGTCCCACGGCACATCTCGGGGTGTGCTTCCCTGCCGTGCACGCCGTGCGGTGCCCCGCGCTGGGCAGCGCGGGGTTTGCCCCTTGCCCAGGGGTGCGAGTGGTGTGCGCAGCAGGCGGGCGAGCCGGCCCCAGGGGAAGGGCTGGACAGGCTGGGTCCTCTTGGCTAGGGTTACACCGCTCCGCTCTCGCTCAGGCTGGCTGGCTCGCTCTGCCCTGGGGTCTGTCTTGCTTTCGGCGCGTGAGCAAGACCTGACCTTAAAAACCACAATATTTAGCCCTTTCGAGAGGGGCTGGCCCAGGTTTGGTAATGGCAGAGGACAAGCAGGGCGGAGAAGCGCAAGGTCGGGCCCACGGGACGGAACAAGTCAATCCATGGATGCATCAGACTGATTCAAAATTTAGACCATAGGCTTGTTTCCCAGGATGTCCAAAAAACAAACGAGAAGTTGGGGCTGGAGTGGGGACAGGGCGAGGAATGGAAACAGCATTTGATGGTTTCTTAACACCTTTATACAAAGCAAGGGGTTGCCTTTCCTTGCGGGTCTGGCCCCCTCTCCAAAAGGCTCGAGCAGAAGCAGGGGGATTGGGAGAACAGCGACAGAAATGGAAAACCTGCATGCAAAGAAAAATGGAAAATGCTGGGGCAGAAACGGGGTGGAGCGGGTGCACGATGAGCAGTCTGCAGAGCGGGTGCGGGGCCTTTCTGGACCCTCCAGCGCAGCACCAGCACAAAGGGACCTGCCACGACACGCTCGCAAATGGGACCTGAGCTTGTGCTGCCCGCTCCGTGCAGGTCTCTCCTCGCGGCGAGGCAGCGAGCCTTCCTGCTGGGGCCCGATTAAAACAGATTTTTTCTTCCCTCCCTCCCTGTAAAATTGGAAACATCCAAAAAAAATGTAAAATGTCCTAGCAGGGGATGAGGAATTGCAGGCGCAGCTGTCGGGACTCCTCAGGTTTCCTTTCCTGGGCCCCATATTTTTCTCTCTGGTCCCGACTCCTATCAGAGGGGCCGTCTGCACCGTGCTACTCGCCGATCCCAGCCGGGCGCAGGACCTGGTGCCCGTCATGTCGGGTGTCCTTGCAGTGCGTTGCATTCGGAGTTGCCCCAGGGGTGTGCTGCAGATGCCTTGCAGCCAGGGACAGTGTCAGGGGGCAGCGAAGTGAGGATCCTCTCCTCCAGTGCACGAAGGCAGGAGGGGGGTCTGGGCACCACCGTGACCCCCTTCCACCGAGGGGGCACAGGAGAGTCCTGCGAGTGTTTGCGAGTCTGGTCCAGGCTCCCCGCTCCACCTGAAAAGCCCTGTGTATCTTTAAGGTGCGTGGGCAGAAAGGAGAGGGGAGGGCAGGCGGGAGGAGTGTGTCGGAGAAACCCCTGGCTGCCTGGCGTGTTGTGCCAGCACTAGCGTGTCAAGTGCTTTCCACGTGAGAGGAATAGCGTGTCAAGTGTTCCCCAGGGTCCTAGTATCATTCTCCATCCCTCCCCTTCCCCTCCCCTCCCAGCCCTGGCTGGAGTTAACGCTGCAGCTGCGGGAAGGCTCTGGAAGTGGTACCCGGGCGGATGCTCGGGGAGACAGGAGCCACGGTGCTGCCGTGGAGGGGGCCCGGGGGCACGTGGCAGTTGTGACCAGGCCGGTCCTGTGGTCACAACCGCCACATGCATGCAGGGAAACTGCTTTGTGCTTAATTGCTGTATCTCGCCAAGGAAGGTGGCATCACCAGCTGAGAACTGGTGCAGCCTGGGGCTCCCGCCGCGTGACGAACCTGAGGGCAGGAGGACGGCTCCTAGGAAGAGCTCCGGTGGGGAAGCTGGACTGGGGCCGTCTAGCAGCGACGAGCATGCCAAGGGCAGGGATAAAACCCCACTGCAGTCGGCTCGACGCGGCAACGACTGAGACGGCCGGAAACGGAGCAGCAGCTATTTGTCTGAGATATTGTGTATAAGCAAATAACACCTGGGAGAACTACAGCTGATGTCCAGAGCGGGGCGGGGGGGCTTAGTGCTAGTCCACGTGCAGCTTTCAAAGCACCTGTCCAGAGTTTTAAATCTTTAGCTCTGTAGCCTCAGGATAATTTTTGACAGGTTGTCTTGTGCCTTAGGCCTAGAAAACTCTTATGACTGTAGATATTCGGCATTTTGAAACGGGGGAAAAAATATGTTGTATGCATTCAGACACACACGTGCAAATACACGCAGACGAGCGTCCACGTGCAAAAGGCTGCGTGGTTCCTTCCTTTCGACTGCTTCTCCTGACCCTGCGTGCGATCAGCCGCTAGCTGGGATGCGGGGAAATCTCCGCGGACCTCGGACCAGCCAAGCATAGCAACAACGGAAGAAAAGAGGGAAGATGCTGAACGATGGAGGGCACGGACTGGGTCGTCCAGGCTTGCCCGGCACTGGTGACGCTGAGCTGATTCTGACTGGAGGAGGAGAGGAAACCAGTCAAAGAGGAAAAGACGGGGCTTGTCGGGCTCGCGCGCCGACGCGTGGCGTGAGGACTGCCCTTGTCTTCGTGCCCCACCGCTCCCTTCCACCCCTGCCCGCCTTGCCCTTCAGCTGCCTCGTTGCCGCTGCCAAGGCGGGACCTGCTTCTTCGTGGCTGGCACCTGGCTCTGCGTCCTGGGAGCCTCAGTCCTTGGGCGCTTGGGGCCAGGTTTTCTCCCACCCATTAGGTCCGTGAGTGGACTTGGGCATTGCCCCTGCTCATGCCCCAAAACGTTCCTCCCCGCCCGGCTTGTCTGCAGCTTGGTCGTCGGGGTCCGGTGATGGCGCGGTACCAAAATAGATGCAATAAAGATTTTCAGGGACTTGAACACGATGGAATAAAGCCTGATCCGTTGTGTCCTGTCTCTGTGTGGACTCGGTTCAGAACGTGTCCTTCTGGCTAATGCACCGCCTGGCTCCTCCTCCTCCTCCTCCATGCCTTATTGCTAACACCCCGCCATCCCGTCTTCCATTATGAGATGAACCTGAGTTAGAAGAGGGTATTTATTATTTATAAATATATCTCAATTAACTTCCTGCCTAGAAGCTATTTCGCTTTGAAGATTGCGTGATTTGTCCTCTAAGTCGCATGACATTGCTCCCTCTCCCTGCATAGCGGATGTTTTTAACTGAAAGAATCAGGAACAAGAAACTTTCCTCCCGAACGGGAGGAGGCGTCCGCGTTTGGGACACAGGGGCGTTACCACCACCCCGGGTGGCATTTGGGTGTTGGCACAAGATTTGTGATACGGTTTTGTGGGCGGTAGCAAGGCCGAGGCGGTGCTTTCCTGCGGTGCAGCTCGTGCGTGCGGCTCGCTTTTCTCCATGGGCGGCGCAACATTGAAATGTGAACGTAGGAAAAGCAGGACCCGGTGCCATCCCTGGTGCGGTCTCCTCTCCCATCTCCTGCGGCAGGGCAGGGTCCGCATTGCTCCTTCCCCAGCCCCAGCGGCCGTGCAGGTCCCGTTGCACGCCCAGAGCGCGCACCTGCCCTCTGCCAAGCACGAAGCCCGGCTCCAGGCAAATGAATTGCTTCTTCCCTGTCCTGCCGGAGAGGTAGTTAAAGCAGCACTCACTCTTCCTTCCTGCTAAAGATTATCCGAGGCAAAGTTAGCGCTGGAGACTGCAAAAGGCTGGCAATAAGGACCGGGTTTGGGGCACCCCTGGGTACCAGAGGCCTGCCCTCTTCCAGGAATAGGATGGCACCAGGGGCCGGCGGGGTGGCATTTGCAGCTCTTGCCCTGCTCGGAGGGGCAGGAGGGCCTGGGCGGGTGCGTGAGAGCAGCAGGCAGCAGCGGATGGTTAATCAGCCGTCTGCTTCCGTGACTGAGCTCGGCGTTTGCAGCCAGGAGAGGAGAAACCCTCTCCCTCATGAAAGAAACATCAGCGCTAATCGAATCAGAACCCACCCCGCAGCACGCCACACACCACGCCACATCACGCCACGGCACGGCACGGCACGGCACGGCACCTCATTCATATTTCATCCCCGGCTCAGCTTGGCTCGGCTCCCGCGAGATCCAGGCCGGGGGAGCCCGGTCTGGGGGGCAGGAGAAGGCCGATGAGCCCCCCCCGGGCAGGGTTGGAGGAAGGTGGGGATCGGATGGGGTGAGCGGAGCCTGACTGCCTGCGCTGGTGTTTGCAAACACAAGCCGTTCCTGAACTGCCGGTCTCCTTCGATCCGCGCGGGTCCTTTGCACCGACGGCCCCTAAAAGCTTTCTCAGCTGGTTGCTGCGAGTCGGCGGCGCTCCCACTTCTCCTGGCGCTGGGAACAAACTCTCCCGCTTTCTTCCAGGCAGCAAATGGCCCTGACGGGGGAATGCAGGTGGGGAGGCCTTGTCCAGCACGGGCGAAGCCTTCCCGGGGGTCCTGGCTCCAGTTTGGGGCCCTGTGCTTCAAGAAAGTGTGGCCCCATTTGAAGGGCAAACAAGATCGGGGGCATGGGAGGCTGGACTGACGAGGAAGAGCTCAAGCAGCTAGGCTTCTTTGCATCTATACGGGCGCTAATGCAGTTTAGTTAATGCACGTGAAATCTAGTACTTCCATTGTGAGGTACTAGGAAAATGCTCATTTAGCCTGGCTTAATGTACATTAAGTAAAGTGCATGGTTTTTAAGTGATGCTTAGTGTGCATTAGCTTATTTTAATGTGCATTAAGGAAAAACCACGTTTGTAGCGACACTGCAATGTGCATCGAAAAAGGCTAATGTGCATTAAAGTGCACGTGTAGACGTTCCCGCCGAGTCTGGAGAAGGGCAGACTGCGGGGAGACTTGACAGCAGTCTCCAAATACCCGAAGGGCAATTATGGGGAGGATGGAGGCGGGCGTCTCTGGGAGAGGGCCAGGACCACGGCTTCAAGCTGCAGCGGGGGAAGTTGAGGTTGGAAAGGAGGAGAAACTTTCTGACTCTGCTGCGGGGGTCTTTTCTTTGCTCTCCAGTTTGGATGAGGAACCCTCTCCCGGCTTCAGGAGACCTTGCCCATCAAAACTGGGTTATACGAGCACGCTAGCTCTGCGCACAAACCCGTTTAAGCAAATCCCTGAGCAGCCCCAGCTAGGACGGGGGTCCAGGGACCCCGCTTTTTGAGGAGGGCGCAGCGGGCTGGGGCTGGGGCTTGCTGGGAGCAGCGCAGGCAGCCGGGCAGGCCGGGATGAGGCTCCAGGGCTGCCGAGGAGCGAGCTGTATCCTCACAGGAGGCTGGAGGCAGGCAGAGGTGCCAGCTCAGAAAGAGGAGACACAGGGAAGGACAGGCAGCGCGCGGCCGCGCTGCACCGCCCCCAGCCGCTGGCTCTGATGGCAGCTCCCCGGGGAAGGGATCGCGGCGCGGCCGCGGGGGCGGCATCGATCTGTTTGCATGTTTCCGTGACAGTGTGTTCGTGCCCGGATAGCGTGTGGGTTGTGTTCCCATCCTGTCACCTCCGTGCAAGCGCACATGGCAGCGATAGCGTGCCGGGATCTCCGGGACTCGAGTGCAGCCAGGCACGGGGGCAAGCGGGCCCGGAGCTGCCGGCGCTGGGGAGCCGTGGCCCCGTGCCCTCCCCGCAGGCGTGCAAGGGGCTCCCGTGTTCGGGGGGTTGGAGGCTGATTGGAAGTGACAGGCTCCTTGCCTCCTGCTGGGATGGGATTGAGAGACCAACCTCTCCACCCAGCGTGGGCAGCTCTGGGCACATCCAGCCTTGCTCTGCACGGTGAGCACCGATGCTCTCAGGGACGCCAGCCCCAGCGCCTGCGGCCCGAGACCCCGCGGACACGGGGGAGCAGCTGATGGAGGTCCTGGGGTGAAGGGAAAGCGGGGCTTGTCCCAGTAGCAGCAAAGATAGCAACAGCCGTGCCGCGGGCCACGGCCCTGGGTGCTCCCACACCCAGGTCCCCCATAGCTCTCATCCATGCGCTTCCCAGACCTTTGGAAATGGCAGCCAAATTGCTGCCACCTTTGCTGTAAAGCAGCTGCTGCTCTCGCATTAGCAAAGGTGATCAACTGAGGCTTGTGTGGCACCCGGCGGTGCGCGGTCAGGTGTTGCTCTTGCTGGGCGGCCGGCTCCACGTGGTCTGGCGGGGCTGGATACTGCAGGGGCAGGGACGCAGACCTGGAGACCTGCGCGGGGAATTGCAGGCCAGGCCTGGCTTAGGAAGTCGCCGGCAGAAGTTTGTTCACTGCTTGGGTCCGTCCGTATTTTCCGGAGGTGTAGCACTTCCAGCTGCTGGAGATGCCCCAGGTGAGCCCAGCCATTTATTTGCACCTGAACACCTGCGCCGTGACCTGGGGATGCTGCTGGCGGTGGCAGGACGGGGGCCAGGGTTCCCCGTCTACCTGGCAGGCTCGTATTGAGCGTGCAGAGCGCGTCTGCGCGCCGTGTCCCCCCGAGTGTGCCAGCAGTGCAGCGACGCCGGGCCGAGCGGAGCGGGGCAGGAGAGATGGGGTCCTTGCCGCGCTCGGCTGCTGGGAAATTCATTGCAACAGGAGGACGCGGGGAGAGAGCCAGCGGAGGGAGGGGCAGGGGCAGCCGCAGTCCTGGGAGGAGATCAAAGTGAAGGCGCTGCTTTGCGAGGGCAGAGAGTCAGCAGCCGGAGCTGTCAGCGCGGGCGCCGGGGGACGCGTCAACACTCCTGGAGCTCTCGGAGGCCCGGAGTGAAAATCTCTCCACTCAGCCACGTCCGTCCGTCCGCCCGTCCAGCTTGTCCCCCCCAGGGCGGGCCTGTCTGACAGGCACTTTGCAGAGGGGAAAGGAGAGCCCCGGGCTTCCAGCATCCTTTTCCCTCCTGGCCTCCTGCAAGGCACGTGCTGGGCGTTTTAAAGAGGCTTGCTCTCCCCGGGGCGAGGATCTCGGCAGCCGGGCTGCGATCTGTGTCGCGTGTCCACTGCCCCGTGGAGATGCGGCCGCAGAGACCCAGCTAGTCACCTCCCAGCTCAGGGCTGTGATGGCTACCACCTCCCTCCCATGCCTCCGCCCCGAGTCGGGGTCACCTCCGTTACCTTCGCCGCCACGCTATGCGCCCAGGCCCGGAGATGCTCGGCGGCTGCGAGTCACTGCGTGTATCCTTTCTTGCATCTCGTGCCTGGCTTTCCCTGGCTTGTCGGCTGGCGTTGACTGCTTCTCGCTGAACTTTGCAGCCGCAAAGGGCCGGGTGACTCGGGTCTTGCATCCATGGGCCGCCCCTGCCCAAACGGAGAGGTCTGTGCATGCACGGGGGCCTTAGCCCAGACCCTCGGCCGTGTCTCCTCCAGTGGAGGATGCTCCCCGTGGTACATAACTAACCACTGCTCGCTTGCACCTAGCTTTGCATTTCTCCTGATTCTGCTGCTGTTCCTGTTTTGGCATGGGGGTTATATCCGTGGGCCCCCCACGCACCCTCAAAGCCAAGTGTGGTCAGCTCACAGACGGACTCGGGAGGGCTCAGGGCCCCGGCGCCCCACCACAAGAGGCTTGGATTTGCTTGCAGATAATCAAAAGGGCACAAAGTTACAAGCCACATCCCTGTTGGGATACGTGTAGCGGGGCCAAATAGCAAGCAAACCGTGCTTGTTGCCAGGACCAACTCCGAAGTGACGCTGCAGCACTAATAGGATTATTGGGGGGATGAGAGAGAGGATGCTGTGGCAATAATATGGCTCCCTGCGTGTAAGTGGCATTTTTTTGGCACTTACATGGCTAAAAACCTGCCCACGTAGATGTGCAGATGGAAGCAGAATCCACCATAGACTTAATCCCCAGGATAAGGACGGCTCCCCTGGATAAGGTTGTCCGGGACAGATGGTAACTGGCCTGGGTGTAGGCTAGGGGGTTGCGACTCTTCAGGGGTCAGTCTCGGTCTCGGTACAGACGATGAATCATGCCTGGTCTCGAATCCCTGCATCTCCAGTGTATTCCCGCATTACACTTCGCAGCTAGAGAGCGGGGAGCGATGTGTTGGGTCCGTCACTAAAGGGCGCGTGCGGGGCATCGACACCGGATACACCTTGCCCGTCAGACCAATGTTGCAGCCATAGCCTGGGGGGATTTCTCTCTAGAAGGGGAGAGGGGACGATCCTGCCACCCACAAAGGGGCCATTGAAAACACGGCGACTAGAAGTGTGCGAAGGGCACGTGGAGGTTAGAAGTGTGCGAAGGTCTGTGCTTCTCGAGGGAGAGGAAAGTGTCTAAAAAACTAGACTCCACGCAAAGAAAGGAAGTGCAGAAGGGACCAGGGTCCTCAAAGGGCACCGGCCCAATCCTGGACAGAGCTCAGAAGTGGTGGAAACTGAGGAGGAAATGCCACGCGGGTGTCTCGCCCCTTGCTCGGCTCTTATCCTGTTGATAAAGTCACGAACAGTGCTAGCAACTCTCTGCAACACCGTGTCTGCTCGCTTCAACCGCCGTGCATCTTGCCGTGCGCCAGGGTGGAGGGCTGTGCAGGGGGTGCCCCTACGGCGGGGCAGGGCGGTGCAGGGCAGGAGGCTTTCGACGCTGGTCTTGGAGCCTGGGCAGCGGGGTGCGGGGCCTGCTTTTGAAAGATGGAGAGTCTGTACCTGGGCACTGAGCCCAGGCCAAAGCGGAGGCAGCTCGTGTGCCGACATGGCCAGCATCTGTGGGGCAGGGGGGTGGGAAAGGCTTAAACCCCAGCTCCCCAGGAGTTCGGGCGCTCCCCAGCGGGTGCAGCGGACGTGGCTTGTCTGGTCTCGGCTCAGAAAGGGCGCACAGGCTATGGCACCCGTCTCTGCCGCTGGGTCTTCATTTGCAGCTCTTTCGTTGTTGTGTGTCTCTGAGCTGATGCCTCCACCGTGAGGAGCCAGGAGCAGCCGCTCAGGTCAGCAAAACTTCCAGAGGAGTTGGGGAAAAGCAGCAGGACTCCCTGCATCCCAGCAAGGCAGGGATGATCACCGGCCCCCAGCAGGGCACGGGGGCATTGATGCAAGACGGGCAGAGTTCACTGGGACACTCTGCTTGGGAGCAGATGGACGCAGGTGCAGGGCTTGCCCCAGCTGGACCACTGTCCGGGGCATCTGTTTGCTCAGCCTCTGTGCCACCCTAAGTGCTTTTGCGGCATCACGACAGTGGCAGCCTCCGGGATGCCCGTGCTGGCTGCAGGGGTGCGCAGGCCTCCAGCTGCTTCTGGCCCAGATGTGGCCAGCCCCTGAGCGTGCTCCTCGTGCTGGGTGCCAGCTCCCAGGCAGCGTCACATCAAAGAACGCAGCCTTTTGTTTATTCCCCGTTTGAAGTTTGCTGCTAATTTGTTGGTATTCATGCAGCGGCGCGCGGCGCTCCTCTCCCCGAATAAATGCTCGTTGCATTGCTCTTAAATGACTGGAGACCTCCCATTTGAATCTTTTATTCATCGTCTTCTTCCAGCTCAGACATGGGGAAAACATGTAAATTCAAAACCTGCGAGAATTGAAAATTTCATAAGTGCTGCTGACCTCTCTCCGGCAGCACGGAGCGGGAGCGCAATAAAGGAATTCTAATG
>NW_005842063.1:948186-959862 GCF_000455745.1 Alligator sinensis | reverse complement strand
CTCTTCCTTTTGATACCGCCGAGCCAGGAGCCCGGTGCTAAACGGGGGCTGCTGTCCTCACCACGCCGCAGGCACGGGCAGAGCAGAGCCTTGCCCGCTTGACTCTCCTCCTGGCACACAGCAGGAGCCAGCTCGCTGTCTGATACGCGCTCACCAGTGCCGGCACATCGGCGGCATGCTCACCTGTGCTATATGCGTTCCCATCTGCTTGCCTGTGCGCACACCTACTGCACGCTCACCTGCAAGGGCCCATGTTCTCTTGCATACGCATTGGCACCGAGTGCTTGTGCACGCACTCAGGATGTACAGCCTGCCCTACTGTGTGCTTGTGTGTCACGCACATGTGCACCAACCCTGAGCATGCTGGAGCATGGTCACAAGTGCTCAGGAAGTGCAATAAGCTCCCTTTCTCCCATGCATCCTTGAACACACACGTTTGCCCATGCACATGCTCCCACACATGCATGAGACATGCACACAGCCTTTCGTACCTGCCCATGCACATGTGTGCACACCTGCTTGCTCACCCACAAACAGTCTTAGACTGCCTTGCTGTGCAAATCCACGTTGACTTTTATTCCAGGCTCTTGTCTGTGTTTGGGAAGGGCACGGGGCTGCTCTGGCTTGCGCCTACCATGGGACAGAATAGCCCCATTGTTGCAAAAGCTGCCTGTGGGGAGCTGCAGATAGAAATGTGGGAATTAAGGAGTGAGCAGAGCTCAGGTGCTTCCAGGTGAGATACTTCAGGGCTGTGAAGAGAATAATACTGGAGCTATTCACTGAGAAGCGTCCGCCTGCCTTGGCGCTAGCGAAGTGAAAAGACTTGTTTTTCCCAGGGCTGGGCCCTAAAATGACAAGCATGCGCAGGAGTTTTAAAGAAACCTCTCCCTGGTGCTGGGGGTCGGGTGTGAGTGGCTCCTGGGGGACGGCAAAGCAGAGAGAGGCTTGGTGGAGGGGGTCTGAAGCCGCTGGGTCTGTGGCTAATGTTGGAGGGGTTGGGACTCCCCGTTTACAAGCTGTTGTGAAAAGTTTGGTGGTTTGTCACATCGTCACATTACGGGGCATGCCGGCCATTGCAACGAGCAGTGTCTTGCATCAAAGACAGCGAGGTGCCCCTGCCCGAGGCAGACCCGTCGGACTGAATCCACAGCCGGACCGTTGCGGGGGCCTGGGTAGCACGCCCGGGCCCTGGTCGAAGCGCGTGGGGAATTGCACGACTCCACCCCGACGGCTGCTGCTTCTATGGGGGTGGCCCCAGTACAGCAGCCATCCACACAAGGCTTTGGCAACCTCAAGGTTGCCCGTGATTAGGTTTTCTAGAAGGTAAATGCCTGTGTCCCGAATAACAGCTGCCTCTAGTGCTGCACCCGGTGGGCACTGGGGCCAAAAAGGCTAATGTAGACACAGCTCTGTTGGATGCAGGGAGTGGAAATCCTTGCAGCAGTTTGGCTCAGAAAGCTCCCTAAGCCCTTGGTCCCAAAAGCACCGTGCCTGGTTTGACAGGCACAGAGGCGGTCGTGAGCCTTCCTCGGTTTACACCGGGCCGCGACGTTCCCAGCAGCTGAAAAACAACCCCGTGGAGTCGCATCCCGAGCCCAGAATCGCCCAAGGCTCTCTTCTGTTTCAAGACCGGGAAGAGTTGGTGATTTTAAACTTTCAGGCTGGACTAGAATAGCAAGCTGCCAGTGCCCTTGATGAGCTCGGCGGCTAGGACTCGCCTCTGCAGTGACTTACGACACAGATGCGACTTAAGCAAAATTTCAAAGGCCATCAGGTTTGTGGCATGAGATTTTTAACCCCTTAACTGTTAAAGCATCAACTATTGGTGGGGGTTCACTTTGATATCCGCTCATTCTGAGTACTTTTCTTGGCCACGCTGCGAAGCGTACCAGTGAAGGAGGAGTGCGGTGTGGGAATAGCGTTGCTTGGCAGGTGGGGCTGAGGTGTGACGATCAGACGGGAATTATAGCACTAAATATTTGGCAGAGATTGCGATCCGTTAACGTCATCCACTAAGTGTATTTGACCCTAGAATGAGCTCATAGAAATGATGCACAGGTAGCATTTGCACGCACACGTGTGTGCGTGCACATGTGTGTGTGAAACTGCGACGAGTGACTTCACTAGACCTACCATGCTGCTCTGAAGTCCTGATCTGCAATTGCAAAACACCTGAAAGATGCTGAAGGCACGCAGGGCTTGTGGTATTAATGATCTACTCCAGTTTGATTTGGGCAGATGCACAAGTCCAGGGGGCTTGTACCAGCGGTCAAGGCCAGGGGAGTGGGCACACCCACCTGCCTCCCGCACAGGGCTCTGCCCCCTCCCTCGGCCGTGGGCGCTTGGGCGGATCCTCTTGGCACCCTCGGCCGGAGGGAGGAGGTAGCAAAAGAGCCTCGCAGCCCTGTGCTGCTTACACCAGGTTGTTAAGAAGAGACTGTGGACGGCTGCTGGGAAGGAAGAGTTTTATTGTCCAGGAGAAGGTGCAGACTCCAAACAGAAAAGAAAGGGAAGGAAAAGGGGAGACAAGGACCGTCCAGCAACCCCTGTCCTCGCTAAGGACCATCATCTGACAGCTTCCCACCCCTCCAACAACCCCCAGAGACACCCCCGTTATTCCTCGGGGCGGCCAGCACCAGAGACCACCCAGTCCCCCCACTCCCAGGGGCCAGGACCTACCAACACCCTGTGTCCCAGAGGCAGTCAAGCAAAGCTTGTGCCTCTGGCAGCCGCATCTCACCCACCAGCTCCCAAGTCTGACGAGCTGGGCCTATGCAGCAGTGTCCTTCCCTCGGGCTTGCTTGGTACTGCAGCTGATGGCAGGACCAGCCAGGCCCAGCCTGGGGGGATCCCGTGGGCAGCAGGACGGATGCTCTGCACATCTCCAATGACGGCCTGACCGCAGTTTGCTTGCGAAACGGCCCCGGGATCGCCGCGTGGGGTCCGAGGAGGGGGAAGCTAAATAAAACAACACATTGCATCTGTCCCTCGTTACAAAGAGCTTCCATAGGAAGAAATAGAAAGAGAGTGCCTGATCTATAGTCATAGGGAGAACTGAGGTGTGTATGCCCTGTATAGAAAGCTAAACCTGCCCTGGAAGAGCCGGTTTAGCAAGGATTATTGCAGTCTGGAAATGGCTTTAACCCCTCCCCTGACATCCAGCCACTCTCCAGGTCACTAGTGCTGCCAGGAGAAGGTGGGCTCGGGCCAGCTTCTGCGTCACTTAGCCTGGTGTGAATGCAGAGTAACCCCACGGAAAGGAACAGGGTGACACTGGATTCACTCTGCCACCACCACAACCAGAATCTAGCCCTTCCTTTGACCCGCCCGGGGGCTCAAACCCAAGCAGCCGCTGTGTTGTGCGCAGCGCTTCTCCCTTGCCCGGCGGAGAGGGGTTTCTCCGTGCCTCGTGCCGCATGTTGCTAGAAGAGGCGGTACAGCTTGTTCAGCCTCGTGGTTGGTTTGCTGTGCTTTGAGACCATTTTTGCTTATCTAAAGTAATAAAAGAGTTATGAACGTGGTAGAAAAATCATATTTACACCCACAAGAGACACTGGGAGCGGGGGGCCTGCTGTCCTTCCCCGTCCATTTCTATATTGCTTCCGCTTCAGTGTTCAGCTCGGGGCCCCTGACAGATCCAGTGCGTTTGCCTGTTGTCTTCCCATGTCCTCAGCGCACGACTAGGGATGCTCGCCCGCTGGGGAGCACTGCAGGGATCCCCTCCTTCCTTCCTCCCGGGGAACACCGGGCTCACAGCAAGGGAGGGCGCCTTCTCGGTCTCATACCGATCAACTGGAGCAGTCACAGCCCACTGGCATGACAGCCCCGGACAAAGCCTGGCGTGCGGCGATGGAGAGGACCCCTGAGCAGAGCCTCTGCCCAGGCTGCAGGGATTGTGCATTTGCAGCTGGGAGCATTGCAAGGAGAGATGCTGCTCCTGGACTCTCCCCAGGACAGCTGCACCCAAGGATACCCAGCCGGGCCCTGTTCGGAGGCAGGCAGGTCAGCTGTGGGAAGCTCTTGGTTTTGTAGGTCCATAGGTGAACAAACTAGAGTTTGAGAGGGATCTGTCTGGCCCTGAAGACAACACACCACTGCTGCGTGCAGACAGGGGTGCTGCCGCGGCGGGAGCCGGGTCTCTGTTCCCGACTGGCTGCAGGGTTTGCAAGCAGGAGAGGAGCAAGCTGCTCTGTTGCAATGGGGAAACCCTGAGCTTGTGGCCCCAAGAAACATGCTCTCCCCTGGGCTCGAGGCACCTGCTCAGGCCTCAGGTTTCACTGCTGGTGGATTTAAGAAGTGGTCACTGTCTAGCTGGCTTTGGGGTCTCTTGGGGCCTCTCCTGCTTCCCACGGTGCCGTAACGCGTGGTCAGCTTGAGTCCCCGGTGTGGTTTGATGCCACTGGAGACGGCGCCCTGAGCTCAGGCCGGGCAGAGCTGAGGGGGAGGCTGGAAGCCCTGGATACAATCACGCGGTGTTGGCAGCGGTGGCCAGCTTCCTTTGTCCCGGGGCGGCCCGGGGAGGGCTCCAGCGTCCAGCCGCATCTCCAGGCATGCAAGGCTTTCTTCGCCTCAGCTCAGCTCAGTGCACTTGCAGCGAGTCGCTATGCACCGAAGAGGTTTGGCCCGTGGCTCCCGCTATTGCTTTCAGTCACTGCAGGGCACAGGGAAGCACCCTGCCACATAACTGGCCTGCCTGAGCAGCTTTCCTATACAGCCCATGCCGCAAGCCCCAGCCCGGCAGGGGCACAGTGGAGGAAGGGGCAGGAAGCGGCAAACTTCCACCTTCCTCTGGAGCTTGGATCCCAGGAAAGATGAGGAAAGTCACGTGAGTCTGCGGCTCTAGCGTGATGCCTCTTGCTGCAGAAGTGCCGGGCCGTGCTCACCGCTCCCCTGCCCTCCCGCCAGTGTAAGTGCTTTAGCAACGCCGGCGGCCGGGCTCCGGGTCTAGAGATCCCGCCTGCGTCCGTTCGTGTTCAGCAGCTGCGACCGCATGAGCTGGATGCTGCTCAGGATCTTCTTCTGGTGGCCCATGGGGGCGATGCCCAGGCTGCGAACGTCCCTGCGAAAACAGAGGGCCCATCAGAGACGGCGCTCTCCAGCGACCGGGCACCGGGCTCCAGGCGTCCCCGGATCAGCTCGGTGCCCTGTCTCCGTTTCAGGGACTGATCGGCTGTCGTTCTCTATGGCACACCTTGGTCCCATGACAGCCCCGGCGGGAGAGGGAGGCAGAAGGGGAAATAGCTCCTGGCAGGCTAATAGCAGGCAACAGTGATGCTCTAAAATTGGATTCCCTCTCCGTGAGGTGTCCTCAGATAGCCCCGTCAGATGGACAGGCAGCCCCCTCCACCAAACAGCTTCCCTGGTGCGTCTGGGCGGCTCTGACTGGCGTTAGCTCACACTGACTTTCTTGCAGCCTGACAGTGGCAAAGCTCCTGCCGTGCGGGCTCCTGCCTTGCCCGTCTCAATCCACTCCCTACAGCAGGCTCTCGCCATACTTGCACCCCAATCCTCTGCTCGCCAGCTCTCCCCTTCAGCAACGGAAAGTAAGCTGCCTCCAGGTTTGCCTGGCACACCAGAGCCTGTTGGTACCCAAGCCAGGGCACCCCTGTGCCCAGTGCTCCCTTGGCTTCTGGACACAAATAAGCTCTGGTAAGCTGAGGCAAGGTTGCTCCTAGCCCCTGCACAGATGCACAGCAGTAAGGGGCTGTGGACAGAAGTCACGTGGCTTCCTATGAGGAACCCTCCAGGACATCTCAGGGCTTGTGTGAGCTTAAAAACACGGGGCTTCAGAGCCCCTTGGCTTGTTCTGCCAGCTGAGGAAATGCCCCCCGTAGTCCTAGCCTCACAACTGTGCAGGAGCCTGCTGGGCTGCTAGCGAGTGACCGCACCAGCCCTTTATTACCCACGTGCCAGCCAGGCCTGAGCCTCACTGTTAAGCTTGCCAGCTCTAGTGAGCGCAGACGGCTGCAGGCCGTGGGACGGGGTTATACTCACTCGATGCCCATTCGCATCACCATCCCCAGGGAGGAGTACCCAGCCATAGCGAAGTTCTCCCGGTAGCGCCCCAGCCTGATGGACTCCAGCCAGTCCTCCACTGTCCCACAGCGCGTGAAGTCAAAGATGCCTCTGTCGAAGGGCGTCTGGGTGAAGCTAGAAGACAAGGAGAAAAGCCATCAGCTCAGCTGCTGAGAGAGAGTGGGCTCAGGGCACGGAGTCAAGCTAATGGAAAATCAGGCAAAGGATTCCCGCGGTCGGGTTGTAGAGCTGCTGCTGGCAGCCCGATGCCCAGAGACTCGGATTCCCTCGTGCAGAAAGACCTGTGACATCCAAAGTGAAGGCCTGAGCCAGCAAGGATAGAAAGGCAGAGGGAGTGCAAAAAGGACATGTCTATTTGCAGTGATCAACCCTGTGTGTGTGTGTGTGTGTGTGTGTGTGTGTGTGTGTGTGGATGTGCCCATATTATTGGGTGTGCACAGCTGGGCCCCAGGTTGTGGGATACAAGGTGCACACGTGTGTGTGCAAAGCCAGGTGTGTGAAGGGCAGGCTCCTTGTCAGCTCAGCTACTCTAGGCATTAAGTAGCCTGTTTCCAAATGCACGCTGTGTCCTGCTGGTGTTAGCCTCCCAGTGAAAGTGGTACTTTGGACCTCACTGGGCTAGCCGGGAGAGCTAACGCAGCTCATTGTGGCTACGAAGAGGACCGCACTAGCCTTATGCTTTGGCTTGGAGAGATGTTTTAGGCACATCTCGGTAGTTATGATCTATCCCTTCATCCTTGTGCTCTGAGCAGTTGTAGCTGAAAGCCTCTCACTGGTCCGTGGTAGCTGTGAACTACCCGATTTAGCCACGGTGTATATTCTGGCTTCGGCCTGGAGGCTCTCACCATCAATTGTGGCCAGAATTAATGAAGGAGAAGCCACCGTTGCCAGATCCTGGCTAGCCGAGAGGCTCCCCAGTTCTCCACGACTATGAAAACCAGCTGGGGTGAGCTCTGTTTGGGCCAAATCACCTGGCCTGGCTCATGGAGGGTGCAACGGAGGCCTGCCGGGCTCTTACCGGTTCACCGTAGCCGTGCATTTCAGGTTCTCTGGGTTGCGGATGAGCTTGTCCAGGATGCTGACGATCTGCGAGAAGCGGGGTCTCTCGCTGCGGTCCTTCTGCCAGCAGTCCAGCATGAGCTGGTGCAAGGCTGTGGGGCAGCCCATGGGAGCAGGCAGGCGGTAGCCCTCTTCGACAGAGTTAATGACCTGGAAGGAAGGCTTGCTCTTAGTTAGGAGCGGGAGCACCCGCGGCATTGATGCCTGGGCCCCTGCACTCATCTCCAGAGGCCTGTGGAGCCAGCTGCCAGCTACACTGACAACCAGGTGCAGAAAGCAGGCGGAGCAGGTACTCTGCAGTGGGATGCGGGTTGGGCTGGGTGCAGCTCAGGCCCCCTGCTCCGTCACAGCCCTTCAGTAAAGCAAGTGACTGAAGAAAGCCAGCAAGCCAGGGACGGGATCTGCTTACAACCAGGGACCACAGGACACAGGCAGTGGCATCAGGGTGTTTTCTGTACGTGTCCCTCTGAACACACCACTGACTAGATAGATATTTGCCCCCACCTTGCTCCAGTCCCTCCCTTCATGAGGTCCCCACCACAGTCCCATCAACAGGACACGGGTGGCAAAGCTGACACAAAGCAAATCAAAGCTAAAACCCACCTTCCTCCACAACCTGCTCAGACTACGGGCTCTCACGGCAAGGGTTATCTTTTCACCTGTTTGCACCGTATCTGAACCACGAGCCTCCTTCTCATGGGGACTTCGTGCAGTCTCTCAATAAACTGGCTGGATGAATCAATTAAGGGCCACGCAGAATACTTAGCCCAGGGCTTTCTGCAGCAGTTGTTTCACAGGGGCAGAGCTAAAGTGGTGGGGCCAGCGTGGCCCTAAACCAGCAGAAATCCTTTCATGCAGAGGGGAGCGTGGCGAGATGAGATGCCCGGTCCTGGGGTGCGGGCCCGCACTGGCAGCAATGCCTGCAGACGTGCATCCCAATACCAGACGCTCCAGGACAAAGCTGCACGCTGTGCACAGCTGTTCGAGACCGCAGGGAGACCCCGGGCTAGAGACACCTCGGGAGGCAGCTCTGCTGTGGGCTGTAACCAGTGTGGGCCATGCAATAATTTGAAGTGTGGCAAGACCACAGTGGCAGCCGCAGCACAGAGGGACCTGCGCGAGACGTGCAGGAGGAAGAGCTGCCCCCGCATTTGCCTTCCCAGCCCTACGACGTGGAGAGCTGCCCTGGGAAGAGCTAGGAGGGAAGGCCGGGGCAGGGGCTGGTCCAGGACGTCTGCCTGGCTCACGTACGTCTCTGTTGGTCATGTTCCAGTACGGGCGCTCGCCGTAGGCCAGCACCTCCCACATGACGATGCCGTAGCTCCACACGTCGCTGGCGGAGGAAAACTTGCGGTAGGTGATGGCCTCGGGGGCTGTCCAGCGAATGGGGATCTTTCCACCCTGAAACATCAAGGAAACCCTGCCTGAAGCTGCCACCTGGCACAAGGGCCCATGGAAATTCAGGCTCCCAGACAGCTCCTGCTCTCCATCTCTCTCTCAGCATCCCTCTCCAAGGGATGCCCAGGTGATGGAGATCAAACCTGCAGCTGCTAAGAACACACACTATGAACTGGAATCGGAGCAGTTCACACCTGAAATAAGCAGACCCAGGGTATGAGGGGGCTTTCTCAGTTCACTCTTGATAGTGGCCTAGGAAAGACAGTGCCTCTGCCCCTTCGAATAACACACAGGCTGTTTTCTGGTTCAGTGACCAGCTACACAAGCACTGAAGGGCTTGAATATAAATTGTCTCATTACATTTCACTAGGTCTGGGAGTCCTCAAATTGGAAAGTGCATTCAGATATTCTTCCCTCCTTCAAATGATCAGCCATGTCCTCTCCTGGGCAAGACTGGACCCCACAAATGGCCAAAGGTAGGGAAGCTAGCACAGACCAGATGCCTCGTCTCCACTACACCACCCAGGCCAGGCCAGCACAGGCTTAGCTACAAGACATGCTGGGGGGTCATCAGCTCGGACAAGCTGAGGAGGTGGCAAGCATGGATGGTGTCAATCAGAAGATGACCACGAGCCACGCACGTGATGTGGTTGCAAAACAGATGCAGGGATCGTAGGATGGAGCAGGCAAAACATCTCAAGCAGACATGGGGCAGGATCAGTGTTGAGGTGCTGGAGAGATCACTGGGGACAGCAGTTCTGGCCACCCCCGTTCAGGAAATGCCCCGGGCAGGGGGTCGGACTCGATGATCTAACAGGTCCCTTCTGACCCTAAAATCTGTGAAATCTATGAAATGGGAATTCCAGCTGGGACAGGGACAGGGAAGAGATAGCAGGACAATTAGTGACAATGGTGATGGTGTTATGGGGAAAAATGTATGCTCCTGCAGGAGTCAGCAGGGGAAATGACCTGCTTACCGGGGGTAATCTAGTCGTTTGTTTTAATCCCACTTTCCTGTCCCCGTCTCTGTGGGGCTTCAAAGAGGACGCAGGCAGCTGTGCTCGTGGGGGACGGAGCAAGACGTAACGGGCTCGCCCTGGCCCAGAGGAGAGTCCTGCCACTCGCGCATGGGTCGTGACTCCATTTCCTTGCCCACGACTGCGTGTTTGCTCCTGTTCATAATCCCCACTACGCCATTGATTTTTCCCCCCAAATAGCTCACTGTTCACACAAACCGCCGGGGCCTTCCTGCAGCACCGCAGCCTGGCCCGTCGTTCCCCGATTTGTGTTTGTGCACGTGATTATCTCATTTTCCTGGCAGGACTTGGCACTTTAGCCTTACCGAATTCAATCCTATTTCAGACCCTTTCTCCAACGGATCAAGGTCCATAGCCTTTCCTCGATGGGGTCTGCAACACCACCCAGCTGGGGGTCCTCCTCAAATTGCCTTAGTGAGCCCTCACTTTCATTCTCCCAGTCATGAATAAAACTATTAAACAGCATCGAGCACCCAGCAATGCTAAATGTCATCTGTCAGTTTATGGCCCACTCCCACAGCTTTGTAAAAGCTCTCTGTAAACTCTTCTCCATTAGCTTTGGATTTGACTGCCCAGAAATATGTTGTGTCAGCGCCAGACTTTGCCTTCTTGTCATTTATTCCCTTTTCCAGATCATCTGTGAAAATGTTGAACAGCACAAGGCCCAGCACAGACCCATGGGGGACCCCACTGCAGCACAGGTCCAGGGTCTGCACTGGTCGCCTTCTGCCCGTGGGAAGAAAAGCTCGCGACACTGAAGTCTCTCAGCAGGGTTACAAGAAACAGCATGCTGGCGGTCAAGAAAGCAGCTTGACATCTTCCATTCGCTGTGAAGTCCTTAACATTGATGTGGGACTTACAGTGCTCCTTCTAGGGGCCTGGCACTCAGTATCCCCACGGCTGTGCGGGTCCTGAGGTTAGCTCCCAGCGGCGGCTGCTGGGTGCACAACTTTGTCATGATGAACACGAGCACAGGGAAGCAATGTCTTTGGCTTGCAAGTCTCAGTTGGCAGAGCCAGCTGAAGCTGAATCCACCTAGCTTGGGGACGGGTTGTCCGGAACCGGAGCTAACAGCCAGTTAACTGGCTCTAAAGATCTGGTGGAAGATCTACTAGTCCTGATACAAAGCGAGTGCTTGATATAAAGAGCTACTAGTCCTGATATAAAGCGAGTGCTGATAGAAAGCAAAGTTACTGCACTGTGGTACACTTAAGTTGAGTAAGGGTATCTTTATAGCTGCTTGCTAGCAGTACCTGACCTATCTAGGTTCGAGCTAGCTCGGAGATATCTACACGACACTGCAGCCATGTACTGTAAGCACCAATTCTTGAGCAGAGGTTAAATGTCCCAGTCTCTGATCCCCTCTCTTGAGTGAGTTTCCCCTCTGTTTGAGACAGCCCAAATACTGAGACACTGTACCTAGGAGATGCCTCAGAGGTAGCTCAGGTGATCTAAAGTTTTCTTTCATGGTCACCCTCACACTGAATCCGGCAAAGACATCAAAAGAAACACGTCCACTGACAGCTTGAAACCCACAAAATGAAGCTACTGCTCGCGAGGCTTGTTCTGGTGATCTCACAGACACCAGCATCAGGCTGGGTTTTGATCCTGCCGGGGAACCTTAACGGGGGTCCTGCTGATTCACCGAGACAGACGTGACTTCTTGTGTGACCTTGGTACAAATGAGACTGGGCTGAGCCTCATGGGCAGAGGATACAGGGCGTTTGCTGAGCCAGGCTGGGGGAAAAGCAGCACACTGGGCTGGATGTGATCTTTGCTATCCTACTGTGATTTTCTTTGGTTTCCTTGTTAAAATTGCTACCTTTGGACTTCATTTCAGTACCAATCTGTTTGCACTATACTCTGCAGAGAAGGCTGTGTAAAAAATGCAGGATTGTAGCATTAGTTAACCAAATCATTCGCTTTCAAATGATTTATAATGGTGTAAGGGCATCCCTAGTTCCTGGTACTGGCACAAGGAGGCAAAGTGAGGAGAGTTTCTTGCTCTCACCGTATCTTGCGTGTCTGATTTCTATACCTGACCATCCTGCTGCAGCCTGGACTGAAACACGGGTCTTTGCAACCAGTCCAATGAGAGAGACAGCGAGCACCAGGCCAGGCCAGCAAGGGACGTACCGTAGTCGTG
>NW_005842063.1:918348-948155 GCF_000455745.1 Alligator sinensis | reverse complement strand
TTGTAGGCAGCATCAGGATCATCCTCGAGGATCCGTGACAGGCCGAAGTCAGACACTTTGCAGACCAGGTTGCTGTTCACGAGGATGTTGCGCGCTGCCAGGTCCCGGTGCACATAGCCCAGGTCAGCGAGGTATCTCATGCCGGCACCGATGCCTCGCAGTATGCCCACCAGCTGGATGATGTTGAACTGTCCGTCGTGTTTCTGGAGACAACACAACCCAGGCATTATTTGGGGCTTCTCGCTGGGTCTCCAGCGGGCACCGAGTCGCCTCGGTGACTTGGATTCTGCTCACACTCCTGTGCAGACAGGGCGAGCTCTGCCTTCATTAACCTGACTCACTAAGCTCACCTATTCTGGTCAGGAAGACCCTGATGTCCCTCTGTAAACCCAGACACTTCTTAGTGCGCGTCTCCCCAGGCCAGACCGACTGAAGGAGGGATTAGTGCTCCTGTCACACCTGACCCCTTCCTCCTGGGTTCCTGTACAGCAAACCCGAGTCGCCCTGCCTCCTTGACTGCGATGCTCCCGGGGGAGCTGGCCGGGAAGCTTTGGAGCTAGTGTTTCCTGCAGAGGTAAGAGCTCAATCGCCGCTTTTACTCAGAGGTCACAGTGGTCAGGAGGCTGCAGAGTATAGATCAGCCTGTTCTTCCCCCTCATCAGTCACTCAGCCCTCAGGAATGTGCAGTGAATAAAAATACAGAGCTCCTTACCCGGAGAAAGGAATCCAGCGAGCCGTTCTCCATGTATTCGGTCACAATCATTACCAATTTGCCTACAGAAGACAAGAGAGGTCACGTTAATAGAGAAGTCACCTTCCTCTGGGAGCCCCTGCCCCAGCTGTGCGCGGAGAAGGACGCACGCCCCAGGCCAGCGGGGCAACCTCTGTGCTCCTGCGGCCTTGCATGGATTCAGGGAGGTCCCGTCCCGGGGCTGAGAGGGACCCACACAATTGTGTGGCTGTGGCAGGAACGCATCAAGTTGGGAGACTCTCGACAGGCGCTATTGATGGTGCTAAGTCAGTCCCATTGTCTAAATGAAATTTGCATCCTATTACCATAATGCTTTGCATTACAATGGGCTTGTAAAAACTAAGACTTCAAATTACAATTCAGTACATACAGCCTTTACATTTAAAAACGAATGCTAATGGGTAGCACCTCTCCTACCGCAGTCTCCCCGATCCGTGGCACTGGGGTGCGGGCAGAGCGGGCTGGGGGAACGCGGCATGTCAAGCAGGTTGTGTTGCAAAGGACGCCGAGTCCTCGTGTTTCACCTCCGTGGAGTGAATGGCTAAACCTCCCCGCCCCCAACAACCAGCAGCCTCCTGCCAGTGGTTTGAGCCAGGAATAGACGGTTCTCTTCTCTAATGGAGTTGGAAGGGGAAGGAGAAAAGCAGCAGCTTGTCCTGCGAGTGACAAGCTGTCTCCCTCTGAAGATGCTAATGGGGAACGTCAAAAGGAAAGAAAGCTGCTGGGCTGAGGAGCAGGTTCCCAGAGCTGGGAGATGAGAGCCCAGCTTCGGACCAAGCTGCCGAAGCCTCCTGGCCATGTTAACGGCCGGGGGCACGTCAGAAAAATCTCCTGGGCATCAGACCCGGGCAAAGCCGGAGGAGCCGTGGCAGCGTCGGGGCAAGGTTCGTCCATGCCCTCCTGCCTCCCAGCACCCATCCTGCTCCCCGACAGAGGCCCTCTAGGAATGACAGAGCAGCGCTGTGTCCTTGGCAGATGCCACGCTGCTTGTCTGATGTGGCCACTTGCCCCCAGGGACGTGGCCTGAGCCCTCCCCACAATATCCCATTAGCCCAAGGATCCTGGCTGTGCTTTGCATCCCGGCTGCATCCCTAAGTCTCCTCCACAGCTCCCGCCAGGTGCGATATTGCCAAGACCCATCCCAAACCTTTGTGGGCGACGCAGCGTGCAGGGAGGTGGCTGCCAGGCAGGTGCATGTCTGCAGGCTGCACAGACCAGCTTGCCGCTGTGTGCGTTGCATGGGGGGAGCTTTGGGGAGGAAAAGAGCTAGGAAAATGCAAGGCCCGTGAGTGACGATGGCACGGGGCAGCCGGAGATGCAGAACACATCTGCAGGGAGCTCTGTGCCGGGTCCGGGATGTGAAACCTTTCCTTGAGGCACCCTGTGCTCAGATCGCATCCCACGGTCTCCCAAGCACCCTGCACCGCCTATGAGACTTTGTCAATTCGCTGCAAGCCAGCCACGTACTCCTCGTCACGACACCCTCCAGGTGGATGACGTTGGGGTGGTCGAACTGCGCCATGATGCTGGCCTCGCTCAGGAAGTCCCGTCTCTGCTTCTCCGTGTAACCGGCTTTTAGAGCTTTGATGGCCACGGGAATCTCCCTCTTGCCTGGCAGTTTCAGACGCCCGTAGCAGACCTCCCCAGACTCTCCTGCAAAGCAAGAGGAGACAAACCAAAGGGGCTCAGCTCCCAGCAGCATGTTGGCACTCCAGGCTGAACCGAAGCCAGCAGCCAGGAGGCCTGTTTCCTGGACACAACAGAAAGCCTGCAGCATGGCATTACCCATCCTGGGGCCTCGTTTGTAAAGTGCTTGGGGACTGATGATGGCAGGCGTATTGGACCATTATCATTTGGGGATTTCCTATTTGACTTACAGCCCGGCAGAAGGTGGGATGGATGCCAGAGAGCAGGGCTGCAAGCGTCTTCCAGCCTGCGCCTTCCCTGAAAGCTCTGGGCCCTCTCCTTCGGGAGGCTCGAGGCAGTGGAAAGGGACCCAGACTCGGTGCGGCTATAGGATATCTTGGCCCAAATCCTATTTCACCCGCAGGCTTCTGAGTGCTACTTGTGCATCTAAATGTAGAGAAGGAAGAGGTGCTGTCTGCCATGTAGGCAGATTTTAGATCCTGTCCTCCTGCATGACTAGACTTTTCCTTCCAAGCATGCTCAGAAGGAACTGGCTGTGGCCACTTCTGTTAGTGGTGATCTTATTCTGCCTTATTCACTGAATCGTAGCAAAGTTGGGCCGGAAGGGACCTCCAACCCTATCCACTCCAGCCCCCTGTCAGAGGCAGGATCATCCCTGCCCAAAACATCCATAAGTCCTTGTCCAACGGACTCCTAAAATTACCCCATCAGCCCCGTCACAGGGTACAAGGCTCAAAGACATCAAGAGCCCCGTAACCTGCCGTCAGTCCTGCACCTGTGAGGGATGTTAAAATGCACCTGACAGCACCAAGAAAGAGGGCAAGGTTGTGCCTGGAGCCCCCGAACTGTGCACACGTCCTTGAAACGGTGCCAGTGCAAACACAGGCAGAGTGGCTGCCTGAGAGAAGAAGCCTCCATCCTCCTACCCAGTGCCTCATAGTCACGACACTTGCACCTCAGCTCCAGGCCACCCTCAGCCAGAGGGGCTTGAAATCCCAGGGCAGTGCCCCAGCTAACCACTGGGCTACGGGCCAGGCAGGGCAATGCCTCCTGTCCAAGATGAGCCAGCGGGCTGCCAAGAGCGGAGGAGATGTGGGGGCAGGTGAAACCTGGCACCAGGGTTCAGTGGTAGTGCCTTGAAAAGGAGTCGATTTTAGGGTCCAGTCCTTGGTGCTGCCTCCCAGGGTGTGTTTAATGGCCCCTGGATAAAACAGATGGTGCCTATTGCTGCCCCACAGCCACCCTCCCCGTCTTTTTTTCCTCCAGCTAGAGACTTACGTCGAGCTACGACCTGTCAGGGTTACATTTTTGAAACCGAACTCGTGGTGCCCGTGCTGCCGCGCCACCAGCCCAGCTGCCCTGAGTCACACCAGTGCGGCATCTAATGGTTTGTTTCTTGTCTTAAAAAAGACCTTTTGTGCTCAGAAACCCACAGAGCGGGTGAAGCTAAGTGAAATCTCCAGCATTTCACTTAGCCCCTTGCCTCCGCCGAGCCCTGTACACCTCTGTCATGGGACGAGATCAGGTTTCCTACGACAGGTCTGAGGATGGACACAGAGCCAGAGACTCACCAGACCCGATGATCTTCTCGATCTTAATCCGGGAGGCCTCGATCTCTCGTGTGAATTCGTGCACGGCCTGGCAGGGGTCCTCGTAGGTGTGGGGGTCCACGTAGAACTTGGACTCGGGGAACTTCACTGTTCAAATCCAAAGGGGAAAGAAACGGTGAGATCCCTCAAGCAGCAACGGCACCTGGGAGCTGGGGAGGCAGCAGGGATCCCAGGCCCAACAGCGGAGATGGCCAGGAGAAGGAAGAGCTACTCGCTGGCTCTTCAGAGCAGTGCAAAGGAGATGCTCCCATCACCCAATCTCCCATCAGTAGAGATTCCCTTGTGAAAATGCAGACTTCCTCAGAAAGGCCCATGGAGTTTGGATACCCCGGGAGCCTGGGAAACCATGCAGGGTCTAGAGAGACTCTCCCAGAGCCCCCCACCTTGGGCAGCAAGAGCAGCTGACCCTAAACACAGCTCCATAAGCACCCGGGTCTTCCCCACCGGGCACCGGTACCTGCACCTCCCTCTGCCAGCCTGTCACTATGCAAGCCGCAGACCCCAGCGCAGACACGTACTGATGACAGTGCTCTCACAGTCTTCCCACCCAGCTGGCTTATCCAGGCTCCGGGTAACAAGGGCTTGTTGAATACCGGCAACCAGCAAACCACCCCTGCGGTGCTGGGCGGAAATAAATCCAGCAGAAGCTTCTGCCCCATGAATTTCTCTCAAGCCGGCGGTTCTCTGTGCAGCACAGTGAGCAGAGCGGAGCCGGGCGTGCACCTACCCTGGCCGTTCTGATAGTGCATCTTCTCCTCATCCGAGTCCTGGAAGGCTTTGCTGTAACCACAGTGCCTGGCCGGGAGACACAAGAGCAAGAGGGAAGGGGCCTGTTAAACCAGCACAGGGGACACGCAGGGTGGAGCGCAGTGGGTTTCCAGACAGGACCACCCTGGAGCCGGATGCAGGAGCAGGGGGTCACAGGTGGGAGCTGAGCTGGAGCTGAGATGCTCCCCGTACACACTGCTGACAGCTGGGCTGCATGGAGGAAGCTCATCTCACAGCCCACCCTGCCTGCTCTCTCCCGTGCACCTTTGTACTTTGGTTTAGCTGGGGACCCTTCACGTGCGTTGTCCCAGGCTAACCACAGCTGAGCTCAGAGAACAGCATCACAAACCCCAGCACCGAACAGTGACCATCTTGGCTTCCCAGTGCACATTTCTGCAGTGGCACTGCACTCCTGGAGGGTTCACGGCAGCTCACTGCACAATCCCCCTCTCTTCTAGGACTCTCTTGCATGAAAGGGACCCTGATGTCTTATCTCGCTCTCTCCAAGGCCACACTGCTGCCCCGCAGCATGTGGTACTTAGCCTCCTGGAAGTGGAGAAGGAATGGTGGCCAGGGTCGCTCTCCACATCTGTCTGCAGCTGCAGACAGGGAGAGAGCGGAGCTTGGTCCCTTTTGGACCAGCCGCATGCTCTGCCATGCTGGCTGCTGTGCAGTTGATCTCAACAAGGCTTCACTTGCTTTGCCAGGCAGAGAAGAGCTGGTTGTTGGCAGAGCGCTCGGGCCTGGGGCCACACCACCCACTACCCCGCTTCCAGGGAGAGCTGGTTTAAGCTAGAGAGAGCTCAGCATATCGCCTACCTCTTCTTGCAGATGAGAACCACCAGCAGCGTCACGAGGCCAGTTATCAGGGTCAGACAGATCCAGACGATTGTCATGGTGTCGTACCGGAGAGCGACTGGAAGGGAAACATCACAAAAGTGCTAGCTAGATGGGAGCATCTGGAGTAAGGAGCCCACCCACACACCGGAGAAAGCCTGCTGTAATATGTAATGCCTTGCTTCTCCTTTCCACCTCTCCCTCCTCGCCCTCACTCACCTGGTTTCCCAGTCTCCACCTCCACGATCTGGCTGAATCTTCCACAGCCGGCAGAAGTTCGCGCCCGGACCTGGAAAATGTAGCGGGTCGCTGGCTTGAGACCAGAGACGGTAGCACTGGTGCCTTTGGATTTCAATGTAGAATAGCTCTGCATTTCCTTGTCCTGTTGGAGCACAAAGCAGAGATCTCACCGAGACAGCTCTGAGACCAGGAGGAAGGATGAGGGGAGCGAATGTAGTCCTTGGTGTGAGACTAGCTTGTAACAGTAATTATACCACGGACCGTGTATAACAAGCAATAACACTGTATTAGTCTAGCGTGCTGGGACTGTTTGGGCCCAGAGAAGCATATCCACAGTTACCTTCTCGTAGTACTTGATCTCGTATTCCAGGATGATGCCATTTGGCTGGTCGGGCTCTTGCCATAGCAGCGTGACGCTGTTCTGGCCCGTGCTCTCCTGGCGGATCATCATCACCTGGGAGGGGGCTGCAAACATGGCAGAACATCAGCAACTGGATTCACCCCCCTGGACAGCGCGAATCTCCCTGGACCCCACGTGCCAACAGTTCTTTGCAACAGAAGAACGGCTCTATTATTTTTCTGCAGTCGAGAAGTGAGTGAAAGCAGAGCTGGCATTTCCTGAGGGGTGCTCTGAGTCTAACGAGGGGTGCCTGGCTCTAAAACATCTGCGAGCCGCTGCTCTACAGGTCTGGCTGGGCTGCGGCACAGGCTCTAAGGAAGCTCTGTCCCTACCAAGTCTGATCAAGCAAGAGCAGATGGAGGGAAGCTCCACATGCAACGTGGTGCACCCCAGGGGACCCTGCGCTCCCCGCTTTCTGTGCTCAGGCCCGTGGCGACATAAACCAGTGGTGTGCAACTCCTCCCCAGATGTTCCTCCTGGTTAGGAAGGATCAGCCGAAGGGCTGTTCCACCCCCGGTGTGTGCCACGAACTGCATTGGTATTACATACATGTGGGGAGCATCCAGACTCACCCTTGTACCTAGTGAGCATGAAAACACCCTAGTGAAAGGAAAGAGCGTGTCCATACTACAGCAACTGCTGTGTAGTTTAAACATATCAGAGCTGGCTCGGGTACGGATAACAGTCAACCCCTGGCAACACAGCTCCGAGCCAGCTGCAAACCGCAGAGGCAGGGAGATGCTCAGGCAGCGAGCCTCTCGGTGATACTGCAGTAGGCTGTTCTTGCCATCTGAACGAGGCAGATCAAGCTGGGCTACCTCCATGGTGCCTTCACGGTGTAGACATACCCCATGGCTATGCAGAAAACAGCCCAGGGCGCGGCAGCACTGTAAACGCGGTTCACACACAAACCATCAGCAGTGACACCGCAACTCTGGGCCATGCCTGAACTCCACCCCGGCATTTCCAGACTCCAGAAACTATCCCGTGATAATCCCCAGTGATAATCCCCTGCAGGGCTCAAGACAAAGTTGCTGAATGAGGCAAGAGGATGGGGGAAGGTGAAAGATGAAGCACTACCTGCGTGGAAGTGCAGTGACAGGCTTCTCTCTAGGCTAGACATCATTGCAAGGATGCACATTTGTCCTTTCCAACAGGAAACCTAAGCTCCAGGTGCAGACAGGATGGGGTCAGTCCTTGTGCTGCCTCCCCTGCTAGCTCCAGTGAATATTCCTTCGACATCGCGTTGAGTCTCTGCTCTCTCGTGTATTCAACTGGACCCCGAGTCCCCGCCTTGCTCAGCGCTGGGGAGTCATCAGGTTGAAAGCTCCCCGCAGGCCAGCAAAGGATTGCTCACATTCATAGCGAGCGAGCTGTTTTGTGCCTTCAATCCCAGGCCTCCTCATTCCCTGCAGGGTTCCTTCGAACCCCGCTGTCTGCCAGAGCCGTGCCGCGGAGCAGGACAGCTGGGATGCTGCACAGATGCTGCCGCTAAACTCCAATTACTACCAAGGTACCTGGCCCTGCTGGTTTCACAGTGCCTGCTCAACACTTAACTTCCAGGAGGGAAGCGACATCAGGAATAGTCCACCTCCCTCCCTCTGTGCAGCCAGCCTACACGGACATCTCCAGAGCGGCCCTCCCAATAGCACAGGAGGGATGCAGCTGATCAGTGTGGGGCCAGGGCCAGGAGGGTGGCAGGGTGGAGATCTACAAGAGAAAGTTTACAACCAACTCCCTGGCTGGGGCTGGACCAGAGCAACTCCTGTGACTGCTCCAGAGCTACCCACAACGGCCCCCCTGAAAAACAGCCCTGCACTGCTCTCCAAACAGTGCTGGGTGGGTGGGAGAGGCAGGCCCCTGCCCTGGGGTGGTGCCTGGATGGACCTGCAGCCAGGTGCCGTCTTCTCCAGGACCCGGGGGACAGCTGGGAAGACCTGTCTGGGATGTGAGGTTGTTTCTCAGCAGGAGATTTGAAAAAATAAGACATGCATGAGAGAGGCTTTCCCTAACAAACGCTGCCGTCACCTGCCAGCGGCCGGCACTGCTAGGAGGTGGAAAGAGAGCACTAGGCAGGGCATGAACTTCTGTCTGGCCCTTTGGGATGGGAGGAGAGGGCTGGGAAGGAGCAGACCTAAAGGTTCGTGCTCCTTAGTGTCACTCGTCTACATGCAAATGCCCTGTGTGCCTGTGCCCCCGGGGCGACAGGGTGCCCCCGCAGCAGGACAGATGGAGGGATAAATGGAGAGGAGGCGGCCTGCGAGGGCTGAGCGAGCTGAGAAGGATGAATCTCTTACTCGCGGAGGTGGGTGTCTGCCAACAGCAGCTCTGCTGCAACCCACACACTGCTCGTGTCCCTCATGCCAGCATCACGAGGGCTAAGGAGATGCGCACAGTCCCGCTGGCCCCATCTGAAGTGGTCTGGGTTATTTCTCACGGACCCGTGTGGAAATTACTGCCGTCTCCATGGGCAAGCCACATCTGCCCACCAGCTCCACACGCAAAGACCAGAGAGGGGTCGTTAGCCAGGTCAGTCTGAAGTCTAGCAGAAGGCAGGGTAGAGGTGCCCCTTATAGACTAACTGAACCAGAGGCTTGTCAGATGAAGTGAGCAGCTGTTCAGGAAAGGGTATGCAGCTCTGATTCAGTTAGTCGATACAGTGCACCTCTGCATTGCCCTCGGTACAAAGACCATGTGCAGGGAGACCCTGGGCTGCCTTCAGCACCAGAGCATTGGCCCTGCAGGCAACTGTTCGGCACTTAATAATAGCATAACAGTTGCTATGTGCTGGGCCAGACCCTCGGTCCACCTGGCCCAGTCTCTGGTGTCACAGGGCAGCAGAGGAGGCTGGAGGGGAGAGTGAACTGGGTCTCACCAGGATTTTTTCCCGTTCCTCTCTCTCGTGCAGCCTCCAGTATTTCAGGTCTAGGAAGCTCCGATGCAGAAGCCGTACCCCTCGCTCCCGTGCTCAATAGCGACTGATGCCCTTTTCCTTTAAGAACATGTCCAAGCCCTTTGTGAATCGGGCTGAACTCTCCCCTGCATTGGGTGGCAACAAGTCCCACGGTTTAATTACGTGTTGCATGAAAAAGAATGACTTTGGGGGTTGGACCCGATGCTCTCACGAGGTCCCTGCCAGCCCTGATGTCTATGCAATCTATAGTGTTCATTTTAAACTGACCCCCCACTTGTTTCACGTTGTGACCCTCGTTCTTGCATTGTGAGAGGCCGTAAATAATAGATCCCTATCGACTTTGTCTTTGCCATTTAGTATTTTGTAAACCCTTCCCAAATATCTTTCCTAAACCAAGCAGGCCTGGTCTCTGTAGTCTTTCCTCACATGGAAACCCCTCCAGACTGCTCATCATCCTTGTTGCCCTGCTCCAGTTCGTCCATCTCCTTGCTGCAGTGCAGGGGCCAGAACTAGGCAGTGTGCAAGGTGTGGACACACTGGATGTACAAAGGGGCACAATGCTATTGTCGGTTCTCTTTACAGTTCCCCTCCTGATCACCCCTAGTTTTGTGCTCGCCTTTGAGGGCTGTTGGCTCTTCGGGAGGAGGCGCAACCGGAGCCGATACCAGAAGACGTGGGCCGCCACGCTGTCTGGCGACGTCCGTTTCTCCTACCTGCCTGGTTCGTAGTGATGTTGGCCACTGCGAATCTCCTGGGCTCCAGGCTGAGGTCGGACACCCCGTTGATGGCCTCCACCCAGAAGGAGTAGTTCGTGTGGGCCATGAGGTTGGTGACGGTGAGGCCCCCCTGCACCAAGCTCATCTGCTGAGGGACGAAGCGGATGCCGTTGCTGCACGTCTCGCACTGGCCCAGGTCCCACGGGCAATGCCTGCAGACCACGTTGTACATGATGTCGGCTCGGCCTCCCTTGTCCAGCGGCGGGCCCCACTCCAGCGTCACCGAAGTGCCGTTCACGCTGGAGATCAGGTTCACGGGAGTAGAGGGGGGGCCTGGAAAGAAAGCAGAGATCCAGGCAGATGGGAAAGGGAAGGGGCTCTGGGAAGTGGCATGGTCCGAAGCCCCCCAGCCCAGGGGCGGCGTGCTCTGCAACGGAGAACAGAGACCGGCAGGGCGGCCAGAGGAAGACGTGCCCTGCGCGTCCGTGGGGGGATATCACTGCGGAGACGCGGGCTGGCCGGAGGGAGACATGCTCTGAAGAGAGAGAGCAGTGATTGAATGGGCAGATCTGAGCGCATGGAAACCGCCTGCCTTCCCCGACATGTCAGCACCTCGCAGTTGATCTGCCGCTTCCAGAGACAGCACAAGCCTGTGCAAGGTACACAGGCTGGGCTGAACGGGAAAGCATTCCCCTTCCTGACACGATGGAGACAAAAGTATATGCTTTAGCACTGGAGACAGGAAAATTAAACAAGAACATCCTTTCAACAGCATCATCAGCACACGCGTGCACACACACACACACACACATTCCCCAGCAACCAGACACATGGATGCACAGACACACACAGCCCTTCCCCAGACACACACACCTCCTCCACAAGCACAAGCAGATACACAAATGCACACATCCCCCAGAAACATGCACACCGCTGGGCACACAGATGTATGCTCTCTCACAGGTACACACAAGCACACACATACGCACCCCAGAAACGCACACCGATAGGTAAAGAGACATGCACACACTCATCCCCCAGAAGCACAAATGCACAGGTATACAAAAAACACTCCCCCCCCCCGAAACCATGTACACACATCACCACACACAGTCATTCCTCAGGGCCACATGCCCAGGCACACAAAAAAACACCCAGAAGCACACATGCACTCCTCCCACAGATGAAGAAGCTCACATGGCAAAGAACCAGGGAGAGAAACTTGCCACTGACAGAGACACAGCCTGCAGGCGCTCAGAGAGCCCGAGACACACGCAGCCGGGGATGCAGCCTGCCCACGCGGATCTACAAATACACATGCACCTGTAGTGATGCAGGCACGTGTTCACACCTCCTCTGCACAGCCACCCAAGGAAAACCCCACGCACACCCCAGGTCACTCGGCATGCAGCCCGCAAGGCCCTGTCCACACTAGGAGAAAGGCACAACAGCTAGCGTGCCCCCCAGCTCCTGCAGGCCAGGCACCCTGCAGCTGTAATGAGTGAGCTAGTTGTTCAGACATGGGGGTGGGCATGCCCCCCTGCTGCCGTAAGCACCTGGCAAAACTCCCACCGACTCCAGCATGTCTAGGAATCGGTTCCTGCAGTTTTTAATGCGTTTCCCCCTGGGCACCAGCACATGCATAGTCTCTTGTTGCACAGAGCGGCTCTCTCCTGCACCCCCACCCCAGTGCTGTCCCCCGGGCACATCTTTATCCAGGCTCTGGCCCCTTCGTGCCCCTCTGCTGTGGGGAAGGCGGGCAATGGCCAGAGCTCGGCTGGGTGGAGGATACTCACGGGTGCAGGCTGCCGACGGAGGGTCCTGTGCTGCCCGGTAGTAGCTGCTGTCGCAGCGGCACACCTGGGCACCCCGGCTCTCCGAGTGGCTGTGCAGGGGGCACTTGGCACACAGCTGGTCGCCGGGGGCTGACTTGTAAAAGCCCAGCTCGCAGGCTGCAAAGAAAGGAAGGGGAAGGGGTGTGAGGGTAGGGCTCAGCGCATGCACACTGGCTTGGTCAACCCCACCAACATGGAGCTGAGCAATCCCAAGGTGACATAGTTTGGCTCCCGACTTCCCCGCTTGCTCTCTCCTCGGGGACCCTCCCTGCTGGAAACACTGGCTGGGTAATAACACACAAGGACTCTGCGACAGTAAAGCTAAACTGACTCGGTATTGATTGAGACAACTGCATACCAGTGCCATAATACTGCAGCCTGTTCGGTCTCCCATTTCTGCAGACGAGCTGGCTCAAGCAACTTGCTTTCACCCTCATTCATCCACACCCTTCCTGTGCTCCCCGCAGGTCCCATGCCAGTGCTATGGTTTTCCTTTCTACAGTTTTTATCCTTGTACCCTGTGACATTTGCTGGTTTTGTGTTGCTCGCATGCCTCATTTCCCAAAGCCAGTGCATGGCTGAAGGTCCTTCTAAATCCCCCTGGTCCTGGCCGTTGCCCAGTATGTTTAGGGAGTAGGGAGCAGGCATCCCCTGCCATCCCATGGTTGTCTTTGGTTTGTCTCCACCACCACCCCCGGTAACCTCTGTCCTGCTGCAGCCTCTCCACTGTGTCGTGGGGCTATTTGGCAGCTGGACCAGATTGGCTCACCTGTGCAAAGGTGCCTCTGCCTTTGGCTGTCCAGCCCACCCCTTCCCGTGTCCCTGGGAGGGCGTATGCCAAGGAGGGACCCCTTCCTCTCTCTTCCTGCAGCAGTGGGCAACAAAGCCATTCTTTTCCCCATTCCCCTTGCGCCGTGGCTACATCTGCCTTTTGTCTTGTCTGCGAGACAGGCACCGGGCCCTGACGCCTGCCTTCTCCATCACCCGTCTCCATCTCCTCCTGGCGTCCTGCAGCTGGAGCTTGTAGGCCGGTCTCTACTAGAGGCTGTCCTGGTTCGGAGCCTTTTTCTGCACGGGGCCGTTCTGCCACACTTGACATCCAGAGGCGTTTCTCTAGGGTTAGATCCGCTGCTCCCAGCAGTCTCGTGGGTGAATTATATGCCCCACGAATGCAAGACCCATCTCTAAGGGATTGCCACATTACACGTGGGCACCGTAATTCTCGGCCCTGTTATGCACGTATCCATCTCCTCGTCTGTGTTTTCGTTCTGGGTAAAAGATCTTCCTCTTGGCTGTCTCCTCCTCTGTGGGCAAAGCGCTCATCAAGCACCGCCGTCATCTTTTCCCCCAGTGAAATAGCAAAAAAAAGTCTCTCTGCATCCTTACCTTGATCCCCCGGAGTCGTTTCCTCTCTGCCTTACACCCAGTTCTGTAAACATGCTCATTTGTGCTTCCCTGGTTGTGCAAAGGTTTTTGTCTGGAAATCCAGCGTTCCCAGGGGCCTGAGTCTTTCCACGTTGCAGTGCCAGTTGTCTCTGCTGAGTTGGTGACGGCTGAGTTGCTAGGTGCCGAGTTGTTTTCCTAGCACTTGCTCTCTTCTTGGCTGTAGGTCTCGTTCAACCCGAGTGCTGCCAACATGCCCAACGTCCCCTTGCTTGGTAATAACATGAGAGGGCTCCGAGCTTGCACAAAAAAGCTGTCTCTTTATTAGAACTACTTGGGGAAGTGCTGCGAAGGCAGGTAGCATTCTCGCTGTCACACACAGGAACTTCTTGGTGTCTCTGTAACAACTGGCAGGTTCCTGGAGGGTTGGGTTGGGAGCTGTAGGGGATGATTTTGGGGGTGATACCAGGAAGCTCCACGCACGGGGGCACTGTGCAACAGCTCTGAGTGCATGATGCACCTCATGGCTGCAAGGAGCAGCAGCAGCAAAGACAGCGCACTTAAATAAGGATCCCGGTTGCTGCAGTCTGAAAAGCGTCCCTTTGTGAACGTGCAGAGCTCGGTGCATGAAACCTCCTCCAGGACTCTCCCCCCGGCCAGCTGCGCTCCCCTCCAAGCTCCGTCAGAAAAGTGCCTGGTCCTCGTTGTTTAAACGCACTGCATTTTCAGATGCGACTAACCTAGCAAAACGGTGATTTTTGGTGCCGTTTCGTGACGTGTATCGAAACAACGCATAACGTGTACGAGCGCCCAGGGCTGGGTCGCCAGGGTAGGAGGTGAAGGAGTGACATGGATCCGTTATGGCACCATCCCCAGTCCCCTTTTCTGCCTTCTCCCACGGCCGCTTTGGGAGGAGTGGAGATGCCCAGGAGCGCCTGAGACCATTCTGGATAAAAAGAGAGGAGTGCGGGGAGAGGGAGAGGGCAGAGACCAACTCAAGGCTGGCTCTGCTTCCTCCCTCGTGCCTCCTGGCTGCTGACCCCTTCTTCTCCCAAAGCTGCTGTCAGCATCTCCTGGCAGCTCCCCAGAGACATCTCAGCTCTGGAGTGAAACGGAGAGAGGAGCTGGGGGTCCAGAGCTGCTGAAGGAGGATCTTCTCCCCCTCAGCACCAGCCACGGCTGCTTCTCCCTTCCCTGCGTGCATTCGTGCACCGCCTGCCCCAGCCCCAGCTCTGAGCGGGCTGCCAAAGAACGACTCTGGCCCAGAGAGCGAGGTCTCCTTCCCTCGTCCCCGATGCCCTCCGGGTGAGCAGAAGCAGGTTACCTGCAGCCCCTCTGTCTTGAGGCATGCTCGGTAGCTGCCCCCAGTGCTTGTCTAGCGGTAATGGCCGCTCATGGTTTCGTCGGGAGTGCTGCGATATTTGCTGGTCCCCGACTGCAGGCGAACCTCGGCTCGCGCTGAAATACAAGGCAGTTTCTGGCTCTCTTGGTTGCAGAGGAAAGCCTAAAATTGGGACCTGAGCATGGTCCCAGCAGGGACGGAGACAGCTTCTTCAATCCCAGGCCATTCCAGGTAGTTTCAGGGAGTGGGGTGATGATTTTGGGAGGTGTAGGTTCGGCCACACTGCTTGGGCACCTACCTCTGGGAGTGCTGGCCTCCAACCTCATTTCCTCGGGGCCAGCCCTGCTTGCCAGTACTCACCTTCTTCTTCAGGACATGGAGAGGCCAATGCTGGTTTGGTGGGCGACCACCCACAGATGCTCCTACAAAGCCAGGCTCTTCCCTCCTAGCCCCGAGAGCGGGGCACCCTCTGCCCCCGGCCAGAGCTGGCTGGAGGACGATGCTTGTCCCCGGGTCTGTGCTTTCTCTCCAAGGCGCTGGAGCTGATCCCCAAATGTTTAATGAGGGGCAGCGAAGTCAGAGCCAGTTTGTCACTGCTTGCGACTCCCATCTATCTGGCGGGTAGGATGGGAACACAGTGCACGACAGATTTTCATTGAGCGGGGATTGTAATCGTTTAGAATTTAATGTTGTAAAGAAATGTTAATTACCTGTGGCAACGAGTCGCATGTATTTGAGATGTAGTCAAGGGGAAAATCGTGCTAAATTACCACTGTTTATGCATATTCCACATCAAGAGCAACAATGCGGGGTGAGCCGAGGCGCGATTAGCTGTGGTTGGTGTGAGCACACGATGGTGTCTGGACTGGGGACATGTCAGACATTGGGCCTTATCCATCAGAGCAGCTTTTCATGGGCCCAAAGCAGCTGGAGCAGCCCGGGGAGTCTTGGACCAGACCCGTGCTGGAGCTAGAGGGCTCCGGTGCCAGGACAGGGGTCTGAGTCCAAACTCGAGCCTGTCCCAATGCTTTGCCAGGCATGTGGGAAAATGCTGGCGCCAGGCTGGGCTAGGCTTGAACCTGGGGTGCCGGATGGTATAAATTTTGCTGTGTTTCATATTTCCCCCAGGTGTAGAGGGATGTCTTCCTGCCGTGGGAGATCACAGAGCGGGGTGGGGAGCTGTGCCTGTTAGGACTGGCATGTCTAATTCTCACTCCTCTGTCTGTGGGCCTAGCAGGCCCCCGACATCAAGAGGAACAAGCATTTAACAAGCCAGGAGAGAGCTGGCCGTGGAGAGGAGTCTTCCAGAACTGAACAGACAGGAAGAAAGAGGGCTCTGCCACCCTCACCCTGACCCCCACAGGAAGCAATGGGATGAGATCCCAACCCCCCCTTGGAGGATTCAGCCAAGGGACAGGTCCAGAGCAAACGTTTCTTGCTCTGTTCAGTCTAGCTGCATGTTTCCGTCTGCCAGGAGAGCTCTTTCCAGAGTCACCTAGGACAGGATGGGATTTATTACTTACTTCGCTGTATTTAAATCCCACTGGGCTGTGTGCCGGGGTGCACACAGCCACGTGCAAACCCCACCTGCCAAATAAATGACCAATAGTCCCCACTTCTCCACCTGGGCTCCCTTTCTGGAATGATAATGGCTCCTACGTGACTCACTCCCTCCTGCCTTGCCCTCAAAGCCTGGGTGCACGGGCAGGCCTAGCAATGTTTCCTGGGATCCACGGGCTGGGTTGGACTTCAGCCTGGTTCATGCACTGAGGAAATCTGCCATGGGAGGGCAGAGGCCAAGCCAGCACTCACTGGGGCCAGGACCTTGCATTGAATGCCAAATTTCTAGGCAGTCTTAGGGTTCGAGGAGCTGATGCGCCCCAGATCTCGGCTGTGGCGGTCCATCAGCATCCCCACCCAGCTTTGTCGGGGCACTGCTTGTGCCCCCGGCGAGGCCTGCGGTCTGATCGCTGCCTAGGACAGCAAGCTGCAAACCTCGAACCAACGTCTCGGATTATTTATCCGAAGCAAAGGCCAGCTGCAGTTACAGCCCCTCATTGTGAAAACCGTGTCACCAATCACATGCACGCACGCACACGCACGGAGCATGCACAGCTTAACGCGCATAGGAAAATTCCAGCTCCAAGCATTTCTGGCTGTCCCTCAAAGCATACCCGCACCCCAAAATGCCATCTTGTTTAGGTAGGTCCCCAGTTATGATACGTGCTCATCGTGGTTCCTCCCACGTGGCCCCTGTTGCTGTGAGTGGCACCAGTGGCACTTGGGTCCTCTCTGCCCACCCTTCCCTATCGCATCAGCTCCAGGCTCCTCGTCACAGCCCCTGCAGGCACCAGGCAGCCCCCCGGAGCTGACAGTCTTCTATCAATAAACAGAAAGTGTGGGAAGGGCTCTGCCAAGCCATCTGTAGCTTGGTCCATTTGTTTCCCTCCCTCTCCATCCTCTGGGGACAGAATAACATCTGCTAATAAGCTGGCAGGATAGCAGAAATGATAGATGAACCTGTCAAGGAAACGATAGCCAAGAATGAGCCACTCTGCAGTGTCCAAGTTGGTGTTTGGGGGTAGCGCTCTGCATATGGCAGCAATTTGGGGAGAAGGAGAAGCTCCTTTCAGTCTCTGGATGTGGAGCAAGAGCTTGGGGCTGGACTCTGTCTCGCCTCATTTCTCCTGCAGAAGCATCCCAGACAGGTGTGTGCAGGAGCGAAGGGCATAGCTGGGTGACAAGGAGTAGAAAGGACACCGGGCTCGGCTCTGGGAGCTGGTTTCATGGACTCTTTCATTTACTGGTCAGTCAACAAAGCAGCAAGTGCTGCAAATCAGCAATGGATGGAAGGGGAAACACGGCCCATTTCTGGGCACCCGTGGGTACCAAAGGCACATGCCAGCAGCCAGAACTGGGCAGCGTTCCCAGGAGACAGTTCTTCCAAGGATAACGATGGCATCGGGGAGTGTTTCTAGTGACGATCTCAGCCCTGGCTGGGTTTGACAGTGAAAACCAAGTGGCACCAAAGCCTTGCCTCTCCCACTGGACTCCAAGGGCTCCATAATCACAAGAATCGTGTCAGGGAGACCGACATGGAAATAAGCCACGTGGGTGTCAGCAGCTAGGATGAAATCTGGGTTGTGGGGGGTCCCGACAGCAGTGGGTGGCAGCCGTCAGTGCTAGGTGCTCTCCAGGCTTTGCACCTCCAGTAGCCCAAGTGTTGATGTCCGATCCATGCATGTGGCTACTCTCACCCCTTTGCTCTTTGGCCACCAGCTGCTTCTGGTTCCCGTGACCTGTGCAGCTGACCGTCACCTCTCTCAAGCGGAGATGTCACCACAGCCCGAGGGCCTCCACCACAAGGGCTTGTTACACTGCAGCTTCACAGCTGCCACCCCTATCCCTTGCTCACGGTCCCACAGCCAAGTACGGCTGCAAGGGCCGAGCTGCTTGCCAGCCCTCCCACAGGCGTACGTGGCTTCTGGGCACCTCTGAATTGGACGCGAGAGGCTGGTATCGGTGCAAGGCCAGCCCTGTGCAACCACTTGGCCTCCACAAGCTTCCTTCACCAACGTTGTTCCCAAAACCGCTGCAGCCAGCAGCCCCGCTTCCACTGCACGCAGTGGCCACAGCCTTCCCCTGCCGGTCATCTGGATGGTGCCCTCCGACTGCTGTGCGTTGCTGCCCTGCCTGCTCCCCTGCTTCAAACCAGTCCCCTCTCCTGTCACTCCTGCCTCGCACCGGTGCACCTCCCGGTCCCTCTCCTCCAAGAAATGCAGCCAGGAGGCAGGCGCCTGCGCCCCGGCCTGGGCACAGCTGTGCACAGCATCGTTCACCTGCTACCCAGGCTTCAGGCATCACCCCCGGCCCAAAAGCCACGGGATAGTCAGACCCAGAGAAACACTGCGACTCCTACCTCCTATACCGCATCCGCTCGGTTTAAGTTGGGAGTCTGTGTTTACTATTGTACGGTGGATAGCCAGCCAAGTGTACAGGCCTATAACAAGCGGGAGCATCTATTGTGTGTCCTCGTGGGCCTTATGGCAGCAGGGAGAGGCACCATTGCCATTAAAAAAAGGATAATGGAGAATTTGCTCCCGTGCGAGCTTGGCAAAGCTTAGGAAGCCCTGCGTGTGGGATTGCCAGCCAGTGACATGTGTGCACAGAAAGGGCATCCAGCACAGCTGCCTGCCAAGCAGACAGCTTTCACAGCCCACCGGTGGAAAAGATTGGGTCCCGGAGGGCCCTGTGCTAGCAGCCATGAATGAATGGAGAAGCGGTTTGTTTTTCGTAGGGTGTAAACGGAGGCCATTGCAGCACAGCCGGGCTGTGGCCCAGCCTGAACTGTATGGCCACCGGCTGTGTCCTCAAGTGGAAGGGAGAGGCCTGGAGCACATGTCCTTTTTTTCCCCTGTTGTGAGTTTAGTGCTGGCAGAAGTTGCAGGGTTTGCAGCTCCCGCAAAACAAAACCCCTTTAACCACAGCCCAGGCAAGGCTTCCCCTGCTGCAACGCCCCGCTGCCACGCACGGTCAACAGTCAGCGTTCCTGCCCATCCGCTTTGGGGGCTTTCAACAAGGGGGCCGCAATGACGTGGGAGGCGTCTGCTTTTGTGACAGCCAAGTCATGGTCTGCTCATCTGTGAGCCAAACTAAACCACGTCCAAGCAGTTTTACTTTAATGCATCAGAAAGCCTTTTAAAGCATCTGGAAAACCTGCTCGTGCAAACAGTCGCACCGTTGCAATGCAAGAAAGGGCAAAAAACGTGGCATGTACAAAGGCCCGTGGTGACTGTCTGGGGCTGGTGACTTTCCAAAGGTCCTTCTCTGTTTTTCCCCTGTGCTCAGTTAGACCATAAAAGACCCTCGTCTCATAGCTCCCCAGCCTCTCCCACAGCTGGCATCACCGTGTGCCAGGCTGCACTCACCTTGCCTGGATGCAAGCGATGGACAGGCGCAGGGCAGGGGAGACCCACACGCAGAAGGTCCAAAATGGATAAGAGCCAGACAGAAAGTTATAGCCAAAGAATAATTATGGCAGGAAATCATTTTTCGTTAAAAAAATAAATAAACGTCATGGAAAAAATCCCATATTTTGTATTTTGTAGGGGAAAAAATCAGAACCCCTGACCCCTCAACAAGTCCATTCAGAATGTGAGATTTTGGTTAAAGGAAAAAAAAATCTAATTTGCAGAAGTTTCTGACCCCTCACATAAAAACTGGTTTATAAAATCATGATGTTTTTACTCAAAAAAAACCCCAGACAACTTTCACGAACAAGGTTTTTAAACCTAGTATTGTTACTTAAACCTGATATTTCTTTTTACTGGCAACGGGTTAAGAAACACCAAAACAAAGTCACCAAGCTTTTGACAAGTAAAATCCACCCCAATTTTGCTCAGTTGACCATCAAAACCAGTGTTTTGGGTGGGCCAGAGGAGCCCACGGTGTGAGGCGCTCTCTCCGCTCCCAGCTTCATCCCACAGCCCACAACTTCCAGGCACGAGATCAGTCGTGGCCTCCCTGGCTCCTAGCCCTGGTGCTTTGGCATCGTCAGTACTTAGCCTGAGGCTTCACAAACCATGACGCAAGTGACCCCCCACATCATTTTGGGGTACCACGGTGTATGCCGTTCATTTCTGAGGGCACCAGGAGCTACTTGCAGCTGCCTCTCTCTGTCCTGGAGGTTTCCAGGCAGTCCTGGCCCTTGGCGTGGGGGGAGCGGGCCGAGCTACGCTCTGTCGAGAGTCATGAAGTCCTCTCGTTCACTGGAAACCCGAGGCCAGTTCAAAATCCGCGGAGGGGCTCAGCTCCAAATCCCTTGTGCTACGGGCACATTGCAGCATGTGCGGGAGATGAATGGAGTCCCTGAGGCAGACCCAGCAAAGAGCCGGCCCTTGCCAGGGAGCCAGGGCCAGGCTATTGAGCTCGGTGATCAAAGGGCACTGGTAATGCTAGCAGTGTGGGGCTGGGAAGACAAGGACCAAAGCCTTGAAACTGGAAACAAAACCCACTCATCTCCATTTTCCAGGCCCTTCCTGTCCTCTCCGCGGCCTCCCCAGCATCTCTCTGCTGCTGTCGAGCTAACCTCCGCTCTGCCAGCGACACCAGCCATCACCACTTCGGGTTTACATTTTCCAGCCAGCACTTCCATGCCTTCCCCCTCGTATATCCTGCACACATGTGCATGCCTCCTAGCCCTCCAGATCCTGTTTCAGGCCCTCCTTTGCCAAGGTACCTCTGCAAAACAGCCTGGCCGGCCAGCCAGAGCTGTAGACACAGCCCACCCTCCGAGCAGGGCTTTCTCGGTGTCACCTCCTGTTCTCCTCTCTTTCCAAACCCGCCTGATGCCTCTAGTCTTGGAGTCCTAGAAGCTCCTTTTGTTCCTCACTCTGCTGATTTTTCCTTTCAATTATCATTTACTCATTTTGCAATAGCACCTCAGAGCCTCGCTCATAGACCAGGTCCCTGTTGTCGGAGCAATGTCTCGGACAGCGAGGGCTGGGGGAGAGCGGCTGGTTTAGTGTGGGTCCAGCAGGGCTCGTACCATGCGACCAACCCAGCAGGGGTTGCGATGCACGGGCCACCTTCCCCGCAGACTCCAGCCCCCAAGGCACAGCGGAGGGAGGAAGAGGATGGGCGCAGCAGACTTCTCTGCCGGCCACTTCCAAGTGCAAGCGGGGACGCGGCCCGGTGAACGCGACAGGGAGCGACGCGGTGGCAGAAGGATCAGGCGGCCTTTGAAGAGCATCCAGGCAGAGGAAGGAGAGGAGGGAGCTGCGTTTCCCATGCCGCGAAGGGAACAATAACCACCTTCTTACCATGAAACAGGAAACTCTCCAAAGAGGCGGCGAGCGGCAGCGCGGCCCGGGCAGAGAGAGCGCTGAAAGGGCCGATGACATCTCGCCAACCAGCAGCAGAAGTTTCCCGTTCCCAACCTGCTACCTTTGATCTGCCTCACTGGGGACGCGCGCGGGAAGCCTCGGTGCTGTTTCTACAGACGCCCTGTGTTGCAGCCCAGCTGCTCGTGCTTGGAGGCACAGGATGGGCTGGGGCTGGAGTGTAGCAAAAAAAGCCTCAGAGGGTTTATAGGGCATTGCACTGACGTGGCCCTGCACACCTGGCGGATGTGACCCGTCTCCTCCTTTTTACAAAGAACGTCTTAGTTCTCTATTCAACTTCTGCCCATTTCTTTATGCAATTCAATATTTCTCTTTTCCAAAGGAGTGTGCATAAATCCCAATTTGTTTCACACCGCTACCTGCTGTCAGCCTCTTCCAGAAGGGGAAGGCTCTTGTTTTCATGCTCTTACTTAGGGAAAGTAGGGCCTGCGATGCAAGGGTGCTGGGAGTCTGCACTGCCTCCTGGGTGGTGCCTTGTTCAGCCCTGCATGTTACAAGCTTCAACTTGAGTTAAAACTGGGCAAAAACAGAGGAAGTGTCCGGTGGAGGGCTGGTCATTGGCATCGCTGCCTGTCCCTTGCTTTCCCTCCTTCCTACCAGCCCAACGTGCTGTGCAAACCTGGATGCAGTTAATCAGAGAATCCTAGAAAATGAGGGTTGGAAGGGACCTCAGGAAATCACATCTAGTCCAACCCTAACTAGACCATCCCAGCCAGGGCTTGGTCTAGCAGGGACTTAAAAACCTTCAAGGATGGCGACTCCAGCACCTCTCTGGGTAACCTGTTCTGGTGTTCATCTTTGGCAACCCAGAGAGCGGGGACACGTTCACCACCCCCTTGTGCACGGGGGATGAGGCTGGAGCCCTCCGTCTATTAGGCAGCAGCTTCCCTCCTGCATTGCCCTCCAGCCTTTTTTTCCAGTGACTATATTAAACGTGAAGGGTAGAGACTCATCCTCAAAAGGCTGATGGGCAAGGGACTAGTGTGGTTGTGGTGGTGGGGGGGATTAGCCTGCTAGGCTAGCAAGTAAGAGGGGCGGTTGCAAATCCCCTTAGGGGGAGAGAGGCTAGAAGCTGGCTCCCTAGGGGTCTGCCCTAACTGCCCAGCTCTGAGAGCTAATATATGGGACAACCTTCCTCCTCCATCTTTCTGTGGGGACTTGCACCCAGGTGCACCCACACACAGCCACCTCTGTGCGCTTGGTTAGGAGCCTGGTCCTAGAACGGGCATCAGCACATCTTGCAAACAACGTCTAAAAAGTCACCGCACCCCAGGAGGCAGCGATCTCTGCCTCCCATCGAGGAGGAGCAGTACAACTGCGTATTGCTCACCGTACCCATTTGCTCAACCGGTGTCCTCCATAGTCCTGAGACCAGAACCCCAGAGGCCAGGACGGCTTCTCAGTCAGGAAAACCCTGGTTCAAACCCCCTAGATCTGAACTCCCAAATCTAGTTAAGGTCTTCACGTGGCAACAACAAACCTGACTGTCAGATCCGCGGCATGACCTGGGTCCCTTCGCTGAAGGGAACCAGGCATTTGAATCAAACCTGGAGAAATGGTTATTCCAGCACAGCGGAGTCGCACACATAATAAAACCTCCTTCACTCTGCCCCAGATGCATGCCGGTCTCTTGTCAGAAACCTAAACCTAAGTGCAACATGGCAGCCACAAGAAAAGATGCACATGTGGAAATATGTTCTGCTTAATGACACAAAAGGCCCAAATTGAACTTCACAGCTAAGATGCCCCCAGGTTATCCAGTGCTCCTGTTAAAGAGGAGCCACAGCTCCTTGCATTTAATAGCCATTAAAACTGAGAGTGGTGGGGAAGTTTCTGCATGATTGGGAACAGTCCTGCCATGCAGCACACACAGTCAAACTGTTGCTAGCCATTGTTTTTTGTCGACTACGGTTCCAGGGGGCTGTCCTGAAATGCAGGCACCTCTGATGCCAAAAGGGATTGCAGAAGCGCAAGTTGAACTCGAAGGCTCGATGTGGGCCAGCTGTATTCAGGTTGTCACGCAAGGGGAAGCAGAATCTCATTTTACTGCCTTAGGGGTGCAAACGCCGTGCAAATGCTGCTTCAATATCTTGCTGGTGATACCCATTTGTTTCCCGTGGCTAGAGTACGATTCCTTCAACCGTTCTCTTCCTTGCTTTCCAATAGATCACTGAAGACATGGTTTTAAGTAAATGAGATGGGCCACATCGCTGGATAATTCAATTAAAGGACGGAGTAGCGCTAGCTAAGAACAGGTCCCGTGGAGCCCTGCCTATTTCAAAGTGCACCTGACAAGCTCACGGTGCTGAAGCAGCCGTGCATGCACAGCGCACCCCTCCTGCAATCCAGATGAGATCTTCGGCAAAGCCGGGATCAGGCCCCTGAATTCTTGATTCGTCAGATCAGCTGGATTCACCGGGCCGTGAGACCCCTTAGCTAATGCACAGAGCCTGTACGTCTCAGGGAGTTTGCAAACCCAGGGCTGTCCACCTGCCAAGCCCCTTGGGGCTGCACCAGGCTCACCGCACAGACACTTCCCCTGGTTCTGCTCCGGTTCCTCATCCTTGGCTCCCCTGCTCCCCATGCCCAGCTCCTGTTCAGCCCACACCCTTGCCTTGGCCCTCGGCTCTTGGACATCCCTTACTCCTGAACCCGGACACCCACTCCCGTTTTGTAACGTGTCCGTCAGCAACACGTAACGCGTGCAAGCGCCCGTAGCAGCGTGTAGCAAGGAGGGGTCAGCACTGCTTGCCTGGACTTTACAGCTGACCAAAATGAACATAGCGAGTGGGACCAGCTGGCATATAACAGTCTCCCACTGGTTTGGGATGCTGGGGGTGCCTTGTGGAAAATGGGATTCTGCCCCCCCCCCCCCCCCCCAGCTAGTGGGAGTCAAGGGCAGGGAGAAGGAAGCAGCATCTCACCAGACCCTACATGCCTTTCCCAGTGAAAAGCAGCCCTAGTCACTTCTGAAGCCAGCGATGCAAATAGCTTCCATGGCCAGGCTTGCTTGTCTCCAGTGGGATTACTGGTGGACACCTGTGCCTAGGTTTCAGAGAACATTTGGACATGTCACTGCTCCTGCCTGGAAGACATTTAAAGCCTTGTGAAGAGAATGTTAATAGAAATGTTTCCATCATGCATATAGTTACGAGAGAAACAGCACGCCACGCAGGGTAAGCACATGGGTGCGGAGCTGGAGGACATGTGGCAGGTTCCTAGGCCGTGCACTGAACGTACAGCGTGCGTTTTGCAACGTGAAACTCTCACTCCGGTACCTCTTCAAGATTGCACAGTAATGCTAATTTGTCCATCAGACTGAAGGACTCGAGGAAACACCAGACGCTGCAAAGATTTCCAACAGAAGACCCTTTAAAAGTTCAAATGAAACTTAACCTCGCATTTTGGAAGGCACGAGGGGTGGGCGTTCTGCTTCGTGTGCGTCAGGAAAAAAGCTTCTCCCTTATCTTCTCGCAGCCACCTGTCTGGTTGCCTGTCCCCCCATGTGGTGAATGAAGCCGTGGCCCTATAGAGTACACAGCACGTGCACAGAGAGTCTAGAAGTGGTGACTGTCCTTTGCCCTGAGAAAGGACAGTCTGCAAAATCCGCTGCTATGGCCAGCACGTGCAGAAGTCAGGCCTGAGCTAAAAAGATCATTCCCAACTCAGAGAAATGAACGCCCCTGCAATCTCATCTCGTCATTTATACAAAAGCTACCCAGAAAATCAGACTCTGCAATGTCCTAGAAAGGTCCCACAAACCCCAGATGCCCTATGAGGCAGTGCCGGTGCTGTTTGCCAGGTGCTCTGAACGTGCACCGTGACATTGAAAAAGGACATTCAAGGTTTCTTCGTCACTCTCCCAGGTCAGAAACCGAGCACCTCGGTGTCTGTATGTGCTCCCCCCACTCACGGGAGCTCCCCCAGGAGAGCTTTCCAAGGCACCACCGTGCTACGCCCGCGCTTGCAGCGCTAGCAGGTGCTGCGGCACCTGGAGTAGCACGGTGGTGCCTTTCCACCACGCTGCACAGATCTGGTCCCCCCTCTGCCCCACCATTTGGATCCAACATTGATTTTTCTCTACTGACTTTGCTAAAAACGTCTATGGATTCAAAGCTGTGTTCACAAGCATCTAATTACCAGGCTGGGTATTTTCTCCTCTTAATTAGCAATGCTGTGGCGCTTTAATTGCTCGATTAAGGTTGCCCACAAGGAAGGTTTAAGGTACATTAAATTTGTTGATTGTTTCATCAGCATGAATCCCTCTGACTGGAAAAAATGAACTGGCTTCCACACTGTTAGCCAGACTTCCCAAACCCGTTGCAAACAGCCCCTGCCTGGAGGGGCACTGGAGAGCCCAGCTGGCACTGGGGAAGTCTGGGGACCTGTGCAAGAAGGGCCCGGGGGCTTCCTGAGGCCGGCCATAAGAGCCTCGCACGCTATCGAGGGAGAAGACATGTCAGGACACCTTCTCTGCCCCCTCCCTTGGAGGGTGAAGGCTTCACATGCTAATTCTCAGCCCAGGGTCAGTCCTAATTTGCCAAAGTCCTTCACTCCGCACGCTCCCGACTCTGTAACCCGTTCAGCCCTGGTTGCAGCCCTCTGGTAACAGCAACGCACGGGGAATGGTGGCCGCTCTACCTACGAGCACCTGTGTTGAGATGCAAACAAGCTGGCGTGGGTGTGAGCAGAAATATTCATTGACTGCTACGCCTTGCTCATTAGTCTCTGGTCTGAGAGCAGAGACAACGAATGTCATGCGTTTTGGGTGAACGATTGGTTCACAACTGATGCCCGACCAGTTCTTGGCTGAAATGCGCATCTCCAAACTCCCCAGTGCAAAGGCAGCAAGAAAAAAAATGCAGTTGCGGAAACTGGAGAAAGCCAATAAAGCAGCGCTACTCCCAACGTTATTCCCCATGCATAGGGCAACTAGCTCCAATCCTGAAGGCTTCACATCTTGTGCCCCTCTTTCTTCTGCTTTGCCCTCTCCTATTTATGTGTTTAAACAGACACTTCCCCACGGACGCTGGGGAGCTGGGCACTTCCACGGCTAGTGTGCTGCCTGAATAAATGGATTTGTGTTAGCTCCCAGACTGCGGGGCCTCTGATTTGCAGTCATCTGACTATATTCCCAGCAGACAGAACTGATTATCTACATGCGCATAACTCACTATCAGCTAAACAGATTTTAACCCAACTTTCCAGAATAGCTCATTTATAGTTTGTGACCAGCCACAACAAAAAACCCCAAAACAGGCCCCACTGTTATTTCTGAGAAAGGTATGAACCACAGGGAAGAAAACTGGGGATGGACTGAGCCCGTCCACCCTAGCGACAGAGCTCGCCGCCCCTCTGCACGCGTGTCCGGGCTCTGCACAGTCGTGACTTGAATGTGCATCCTCCCTCGACAGGTAAACCAGCCCAACATCATCGCCAGGTTATTCTCAACCTGTGTGAGGAGCCCATACTGCTCCTGACACATCCTGCCACTGGCCCCGGCTCAACCTCGCTCCATCTCGCAGGGAGGGATGCTTTCTCACCACGGGTCCTGTGTCTGGTGCTGCTAGGAGACCCCAAGAGCGGCCCTTTCCTCCCACCTGACATACAGGGGTGGGAGCTCTTCCTCTCCAATGCTCCCGCTGCTAAAGGGAACCCAAAACCTGGACTCCGAGGGAGAGAGAAGAAAGCCGTTCGGGTGGCCTGGGGAATGGCACGTTATAGGCCCAAACGCTCACCCAGCATCTCTCCCAGCTCCAGAGTTAGCCCAATAAAGACTGTTACCAAACAAATCCTGCTTCTTCTGAGTTTTGGCAGCTGTCAGAGTTAATCGTGCAGTGATTCTCACTTTCTTATTTCTCACAAAAGGTTCAGGAGACCAAACTGACTGGGCTGCACCGGAGACGCAAGGGAGAGGCCGCCGTTCGGGTGCCTTGTGCTGCCGGAGCTACTCCAAGGGAGAGAGCTCAGTCTCGCGTTTTAATGTTTTATGTACACTTCTCTTGCTTACAACTAGGCCAGTCACATATTCCAGATAGCTGCTAACACCCTGACCGTCACCACCCCCACCTAGTCCCTCATTTCATTTTAAACCAAGCACTTGAGAAGCTCAGCAGGCTTAGACCCACCTCACGGTAACCAGGTCCTGGTGCATAGCACTCGCTGCCGTTACACACAGCAAAGACAAGGCTCTTGGCTGGCACTGGGCTCCTTCCTGATCAGCAAAGTCACCGGTTTTTGGTCATCTGCATGACATTTTTGACACTTTCCGGCAGGAATTTTATTCCTGTCGGCAACAAGGGAGTCACAGACTGGGCGTGCACCGCACATCTGCCCAGCTGCATACAGCCAACGGGGAGGCGCATGGCATCCAATGCCCCGAAACAAAGTCAGTATCGATGGTTTTATATGTAGATGGTTTGATGTTTCCTTGCTGCTTTCATCTCAACAGCATGACAGAAATGTGAGAGGCCACAGTGAGAGGTCAAGAGAACAGCAGGGGTGGAGATGGGCTTTGCTGCTAGGGAGCTGAGCTAGGCTGGTTTGGGACGGGGACTCCTAAGAGGCAACGTGGGAGAGGTCTCAAAACGGACTTGGTCACCAGTGAGAAACCACACGCGCCGCTTCCCAGAGCACTGGACAGGGCAGGCACCAACCACCGCGCAAAGGCAGAGATGTGCTCTTCAGACTCAACCTGGCCTTCACTGGTGTCTGTGGCCAAGTTCCCACTGAAGTCCATGACAGACTCCCATTGCCTGGGGAGGCAAGGGTATGTAACAGCACGAGGCAATCAACGGGCGGTCAAAATGGCTTTCAGCAGCAAGGCAGCACCTCCAGCAGCGACCTGTGCTGTATGTCAGTGGGAACTGGAGGGCAGGTGTGTGCTGGGGCCTGGGGACTACACCGGGCCTGGGCCCCCCGTTCCCAGATGCCACTGCCGAGCCCTTCCCACCCCCCAGGGCTGAAAGGCTCCTACAGGCTTTGGCCATGATCCGCTTTCCTAAACTGTCTTCCATCACTTTGTCAGGTACTTAGAAAAATGAACATTAAAAATGGGGAAAAAACACCCTCCACTATTCAAACATCTTTAGCTTTGATAAATAAGGCGTCTGGCTGTGAAGGCAAAAGGAAATTAATTTGGAATCACATTTTAAACACTGCCATAAAGGCAAAGTATCTCCTCTTTAATTTTTTTTCCCCAACCAAAAATGAATTTCCTTGATATTTATAGAAAGATTATTAGGGCCACAAGGAGTGATTTATATCGTCTCATCCCAGTGACGGAGAATGAAAAATTACTGGGGCAACAGCCACTGGAGTCTTGCTCTTGTCCGCCTGACAATTAAAACGGCTAATTTCCAATTCCGACAGATCCACTCGGGTTATAAATCTTTCCAGAAAGGCACTTTTCACGATGAAAAATGAATTCAGTACCGATCAAGCACAAGAAGCGTAGGTCCAGAGATTTGTATCTGTTTGCTTTCGTGTGTAAATATATACTCTGGCTACACACCCACCCGCCGCAGCAGACGCCGGTACTGGCTTGAACGAGCACCTGATCGACGAACTTACTGCCCATACTTTCACGATGAGGGGGGGTGAGCAAGGAGGTGGACTTTGATCCCTCTATTTGGGAGGTCGTCAGGGTGCGCCATCACATTTCAGACTCAAATAGCCTTTGGAGCCATGTTCTGCACGTCTACATCTTTGTCATAAACTGTCTCCGTCTCGCCAGCTAAATATTAACTTGGGTGTTCATCCAGAGGGCAATAAATGAAGTGATGGCAGGGTTTCCTTTCTGGGAGCCCCATGCAGAGGGTTTGCATGGGGTTATCATTTCTCACAAGACAACCGGACTAACACGTCATTATAATGCAGTAGGAGCTGCTGAGCAGCTCGGGCCTCCTACGACTACGGTTTGCACTGACGCACCGCCACGTCTAACCTGATCACAGAGTTTCTGGGGCTAGCGGGAAGACGCTGACGTTTCTACGGTGAGAGAGATCCCAAGTCAGAGGTTGGGGGAAGAGTCCAGGAGAAGGAAGGCTGCAAGGGCTGGACAGGGAAACAACCACGACATCCCCTTCAGCAGATGAGCGATTGCTGCTGTGGACCAAGTGCTCCTCGTACAGCTGCCGAGGTCTGGAGTAAAGCGCTCTGACCAGATGTGCGGTCCTGGACAGCCATAAGGACCGCTGGCTGTGCGGACGTAGGGAGTGGGGACAGACTCTCCTACCTCTGCCAAGTTTGGGAGTCTTTGCTGGTCCCTGCAGGCTGGGCCTTGCTTCAAGGACCGCACGCCCACGTACGGACCTGACACTGGAGCTGCGCTGCCTGCTTTCAGTTTGGACCGCTGAGTTATTTTGAGAACAACAGAGACAAAAGCGACCTTCTGACTGCTGCAGCGTTTTCCACACCAGGTTTGGCTCCAGGCCCTCTGTGGAGCTCTTTGCTAAAGGCAG
>NW_005842063.1:910318-918318 GCF_000455745.1 Alligator sinensis | reverse complement strand
CCACTCCCGTGAATAAGGCCGAGAACAAATGACCGCACGCGTCCCGGGACATCATTACAGGAGAGGGGGCATCTAAGACACTAGCTCTTATATTGCCCACCCGTCCAGCTCAGTGCAATCCTGGATGCTATGGGGCAGAGACCAGTCCCAACGGTGCCCGGATCCTTCCCTGCCTGACTTTGGATGTCCTAACCTTGTGTCGAAACCTTGCGAAGACATGCTCCGCTTGCCTCCCCACCCCCTTCAAATAAAGCCTGGCGCTCCTGTTTGCAGTCACAACGCAGCTCCTCTAAACACCTTTCACGAAGGAACCGAGAGCAAACAAATCTGTGCGGAGGGGTCTCCCGGGGAGCCCGGAGCACCGCGCTCTGTACACAGACGTCCCCCTGCCAGCGCACAGCCCATTACACAGCTGCTGCTGGCCACCCGCCTTCCTTATCGCAGTTTGTACAGTTGGCAGCCTGAACCCCTTCCCAGCACGCGGGGGCTCTCCGGGAAGTCTCCTCCGCCTGCACCCGCCAGAACGGGGGGCTGAAACAGCAGCCCAAGGGGGTGACGGACCAAGGCGATAACCTTGTTTTGTAAATCTCAGCGTCTCGCTTTTGTTTCCTTTGCATCCGACTCTGCCGGAGAGGAGCGAGTCACGTGGCACCTCGGAGAGTCCAGGCATGTGACAGGGAGGGCTGTTTTTTTGAGAGAGACAGGGGCCCAAGTGCTTGTACGCTACTGGACGGACAGGTTTCTTCACCTGGGTTACAAATAATACCAGAAGGGATCTTTGGGACAAGCTCACAGACCCCAGGAGCCTAATCCTATTTGCTTTATGGCATGCGCATAGCTGGAGAACTACAGCCTGGGGCCCGTGTGCAATTCAGATCTGCCCATGCAGGCCTCCCAAACGCACTTTCGTCCACCTCACCTCCAGGAGAAGATCAGCCAAGGTCAACAGTGCAGTCTCCGTACTGTACCCAGAAAGCAAGTCAGACCGACAGCGGCCCAGGGCCCCTGAAGCATCCAGATGTGTTGGAAGGTGTTGGGCAACCCCCCTGCAATGACTTCCCCAGACGGAGGGGTTTGGAGACAGGGCGGTAGCTGGCTGGGAGTCAATGCCAAGAGATGCTTTTCCGAGTAGGGGCTGGAGAGCCGCAGACTCAAGCCCATGCGACACCGTCCCCTCCAGAAGGGAGGCCCTGCCAGCCCCTGCCAGCAATGGCCCCGTCTCCCCGACCTGCCACCTGCACCCCCCAAGCACATCCCCTGCGCCCGCAGGTGACGGCCACTGCAACTGAACCCGACACGACTGAGTGTCCACAGCCCAGAGGATCCCAAGCCCTGAATCTGGCGGCAACTGAAGAGTTCATCTGGATCTTGGCAGGGACGCCTCTCCCAGCATCCCACCCCCCCCAGCTGCTCCACACAGCAGCTGCCTGTGCCATTTGTGGCCACCCCTGGTCTCGACCCTAGGTCTCCTGTTCTCTACCCACTAGGCTATCCTCCCCCTCCCAGCATGCATGCTCCCACAGCAATCCTACGCTTCCATGGGGCAAAACAGCATCCCAGACTGTGCATACGTGCCAAAACCTGCAGGTCCGTAGCTGCGCACATGCCCTTCGGGTGCCTGACGTGATGTAGAGCCTAGCCCCCGGCCGTCACGACCCAGCCTGCTTTCTGTTCACCAAAGGGGAACAGAGGAGTGAGGTTCCCTGTGGTTTATTCAGCTTCCAGTCAAGGATGCCACGTCTGGGCTGCAAAGGATGCACCAGCACGAACTCCCAGTCCAGGATGTTTTCACAACATTTCCAGGCACCGCTGCTGCAGAGGAAGCTCCTCTCCCGCTGTGGCCACCTCTGCACCCCCCGCCCCCCCTCGGCCGCCGTTTTGTGAGGTCGGTAATGCACCGGAGCCCGACCCTCCCTGTTAAAGCATAGTTAGGAGGCAGAGAGAGACTTACCCTTGCAGGAATCCCTCTGCTCTTCGAAGCCAGCACTGCAAACACACTTCCCAATAGGCACCAGCCATTCCCCCTCTGCACTGCAGTACATCTTGGGGGTGTCTCTCTCCTCTGAGTGCCCCACACACTCGCCCCGCACCTCCACCAGGGAGGAGGAGTCCGCTCCAGTCACCGCCTCGGAAAAGGATGCCAGGTTCCTCACCATGGCTGGGCACTTCTTGTAGTACACCCTGACGGACACGATGGCGATGCAGGCGCCTATATCCTGGAAAGCCAAGTAAAAGCCCCGCTTGCTCAGGGGCCCCACACCCCGCACCTCAGTGTTTAGCTTGAGCCGCCTGACCCCCAGGTCCACACTGGTGAAGCTCTCATCAGCTGCGATGGTATCGATCTTCACAAACTGGCTCTCGCGGGTGCTACTGCCCAGGTCCCGGTCAGACTCCAGGTAATAGAGGTTGAAGGTCTCTTTACAGGTGCCCAGCACCCCCGGCATACTGTTACAGTCCCGCAGGGTAAACTTAATCTCAGCATAAACCCGTCGGGCACCGTCCCGTTGGACCCAACTGGTCCGCAGCCAATTGTTCTGGTTCGGGGTCATGACATTACAGACCTGATAGGTGTGGATGGGGCTGAAAAATTCATCCATTTCATTGATAGAATCCCACTGTGGGACAGAGAGGGGAGAGGTTAGTATTAACATCGTCACCTTGCACGCGTCGATAGACTCTCGCAGGGCACGGGGCAAGGGTTAGTGTCGACGTGCCCAGCTTCTGCTCAGGGCTGGGATGCTTCTGTCGAAGGGCGTGCATGGGGAAGAGAGGTTAGCACCAACACCCTCCCACTAAAACAACTGCAGGCTAATGTGCCTGTGCACCACCGAGCGTTGCGAGGGGACTCTCCAAAGTGCCAATGGGCTTTAGGAGTGGAAGAGCCACTGAAATAAAAACCACTGGGATTTCTAAATTCCGAGTTGCCCTGGTTCCTGTGTGTCTGCTGCTCGCTTTTGCCTTTTCAAGCAGTGTTCGCTTCAGCAGAATGGCAGGCATGACTGGGGAGGTGCAGAGGCCCCTGCTACACATTACATCTCTCATGCAATTAATCAGTTAATCATGCAATCAAGTCAGACCAGCCACACATGCAAAATAAAACCGGCCACAGGTGCAAAGTAATTATCACACAATGAACTGGTTAACCACACAATACATTTAGACCCATCACACAGGCAAAGGAATGATTGCACCATAAAAAGGACGGTCCAGCTATAACCCCCCCCCACCAACTACAAAGTTAGTGCTTGAAAATGGGTGACAGCTTTATAGCTGGTTTCTATCTGGCTTTAATTTGAATGTGTGGCTGGGCCCTGGGTGAGAAAATGGTGATGGCAGAGGGCCAGAGCACCCCCGGCACAAGGTGTCTGTTCCTGCCCCATTGCTCCACAGAACGAGGAGCGTGCATTAGTGCACCCGTGAGCCAGATTCCTCCTCTCCCATCTGGCAGCCTCTACAAGCCTGCAGGGTTTGGGAGCCAATGCCTAGGGCCACGGTTGCTTTCCGTCCCATCTAGCTAAAGGAGCAGGTTCTGGTTTGCTCCCTTGGCAATGGGGAACGGGGAGGCCATAAAGCAGCCAGAGCCACTACAGGAGGGCCCGGGCCCTGGCACCCCCTGCAGACCTGAGCTCCAAGAAACCTGCAATAAACCTACGCAGGTTCCCTCAGAGAGACGGGTGTGCTCGGTCCTGTCGATACCCAGTGCAAGGGGCTGCCCTCTCCTCCACCCAGCCCACCCATGTTATTTTGCTTTCGCCCCTGCTCTCATCTCTTGTTTCCCGATCCACTTGTCCCTCTCCCCAGCCCCAAGGTGGTCCCAGTGCACCGAGACCACCCCAACGGGGAACCGCAGAGGAGCAGCGCAGGGGCCAGGCAACAAGCAAAAGGGCCCAAACACCAACTCCCATCCTGCACTTTGAAACAACTTGGCCCCAGCCCAGGACACCCTCTCCACACGGACAACGGCCCACGCTCACTCCTTGCCTGGTATCAGAGACCTGGACTTGGCAATGGACCCGTGGCATCGGGCAGAAGTGCCCACACCAGGGGTGGATGTGCACGAGTGAGTCAGGCCATTGGTTATTCTTGCTGGTGCGTGCCCTTGCTTTGTACCGGGACTCGGAGCATTAGCTGCTGACGCTGCCCTGCCACTGCCAATCACGGCTGCGGTGAAGGAAGCAGAGCAGGAAAACAAATCTTTTAGGCAGCATTTCAAGTACGTTACAATAAACCTCTAGCTCTGCTCGAACTTGACACGAGCCTTGTTTCACATTCTGGGGATGACCCACGGTTCATTACAGACACAAACCTGACAACAGCCGAGCGCGCGCGCGGGCCTGATTCGCATTGCACACAGAGGTAGAGCTGGAGACTTTGCTCCAGCGTCCGCGTGAGCGGGTGAGAAATGCAGATCCACGGCAAAAGGGAGCCCGACCCCCGTTTGCGAGAGGGCTGCCGAGGCGACCCCTCCTCCCTGTGCAAGGGCTAGGAATGACTCCAAGGATCAGAGCACCTGGTACTACAGTCACAGCCCCCGTGAATACTTTGACTCTGTGGATCAAACTCAGGAGACAGGGGAAGGATGTAGGGCTTTGAAAAGGGGGGTGCAGATGGTGTGCTGCATCCTCACATACAACACAATGAATGTTTTTCTCCATTTAAGAGAAACTAGGTGGTTTGCTAGTACGCTGGGAGGCTAGAACTACATTATTCAGTTTAAGATAAAGCAAAAACAAAAGATAACTATTGGAATATACAGTCTAACAAACGGATGCATGTTAAACTAAAAAAAACCCACAATAAACTAGGCAAAAATGAGCCAAAGTAGTCAGCAGATATTGTGTCATTAGTCCCACAGTCATTATAGTTAAATGTACATCTTTTATTCAGAGTCATAAAACAGAATCTAGCCTTTTTGCTGGTGCCTCCAATACTTCACTGTCAGTCATTTCTACCCCTGAATTCACAGGACCACAGCTGAGTTAAGGTTTTTAGCTAGAGCTAAAAACAGTCTGCAGGGCTGTGAAATAAAAGAGAGACATTACCCAGAACGGCTAACAGACAGACAGCAAAATTGCAGAAGAAAGGATAGTTTGAAGATCGGAGCATCGTGGCCATTAAGAAGGAGAGAGGGCCGTTAACGCCCGTGGAGCGGAGAGAGATTAACAGGAATCAGGGAGATGACAAGCAGCCCTGAGGTCAGTCGGCTCCCTCAGCCCTGCCTGAATAGAAATGCCGCAGCCCCTCCTAGGCAGCTGGTTTTAAAGTCTGGGTAGACCAGAAATCAAACTGCTTCTGAGACCACAGAGGTCCGACACGGGGGTCGGACTCGATGATCTGTTGAGGTCCCTTCCGACCCGAGCATCTATGACGTGGCCTCGGGGCTCCTACCTGGGTGCCACTCGGCAATGGGGCTTGTGAAAGCATGGCTCTCTCGAGCAGCCCACGGCCTCATGACGTGCACGGGGGGCATTAAGTGACACAGTGCTGCCGGGGTGGCCCAGTGCAATAAAACACTGCACCGCTCTGGCTGCGTGGAGTACCACGCTACACGGGCCACTGCAGCACACGGCACGACAGCACTGCCACGTCGTCCAGCAGTGCTGGGGTGTCCAGTGCACGGCTCAGCACACCACCCGGCTCTCCCGGCCGTACCACTCTGCATCTCCCTGTGCCCGTCTGTGTGATGGCGGTGGTGATGGTGTTAAAGCCCTCATCTCAATTAATTGAGCACAAATTAACACAACATCTGCTTTCTGTCGTTTTCCTCCCAAAGCCCCTGTGAAATTAATTGTAATTGGAAGCTGGAAAATACACACCAAATAGTGTCGCTGGGGAGTGCAGCAGTGCCAGGCATGTGCCCTGTCCCCGCGCTCGCTGGCAGACGGAGTCGCTGGCTCCCTGCTGTGGGGTGTCAGTGGGAACCACGGCTCTGGGCGCACGACCCACAGGGCTCTTTGGGAAAGGCGCACAAACCTGAGAGGCAACTGCATGCAGAGAAATGCCCCGTCTTCCTACTAGTGCCGTTAGCTCTCAACCACAGCCTCCCTGATCCTCGCTGCTGGGCCAAGGCCTCTCCGCAGCGCAGCTGAGAGCCTGCAAATTCAGCTCCTGCCACAGACGTGAGCTGGCAGCCCAGCCTAGCCTCCTTGCTGGTTTCCACCAAGGTCACTGGGCTACAGGGGACTGTCCTTCATCCGATTCCTTGCCATAGGGTCTCCAGCCAATAAGACCATCTACCTGTTTGGATCTTGCCTTGCCTGGTCCCCGTCTCTACCGTGCAGTCTCTCTGGCTCCCAAGACCAATGCAGGGCACGGTGTGGAGCAGAGGGCAGGCCTGCAGCAGCCCCAGACTGGCATTTCCTGATGGCTTGGTGGCACCTTCCTCTTCGAGGTGTCTGACAGCTCCCAAAGCAGCATTTTTACCCTTGACTGCAACGTTGCTGTTGGAAAGCAGAAGGCCTGAGAAGTGCAAGGGGGAGTCTGGCAGGTGGGCTCTCTAGTGCTGCCCTACTTCACGATCCCGCTGCCAAGCACAGCCCCTGCAGCCTTCCCTCGTTCATCTGAGCAGGTCTCTTTTCCTAGAGATATTTGCTGATGTGCATCCTGGGCCTCCGGGCTGCCAGTCCATGTGTCCACCGCTCTCTCCTCTCGCTCAGGGGCTCAGAGCCGTGCAAGTGCTTTTTCCTGCAAGGACTTCTCAAGCTCAAGTTCTCCGGTCCTTTAATGAGCATTAGTCCGTGTACAGAAGGGAAGACAGCACCACGGTGCTCCAGTGGGAGCTGGGAGGCGATGAACAGAGCGAGAGCACTGCCTGTCACAGGTCCCTGCAGATTTCAGCATGGCAGCAGGGGCTCTTGTGCTCTAGTGCCACCGGGATCCCACCCCCTGCACTGACAAGGGATCTCTGGGATCGAGGTAGGATCTTTGCCTTGGGATTCCTGCCACGGGACCCAGTTGCCTGTCCAGGACAAACCCCGTGCGGCTAAAGTCTCTCCTTGATCACGTTTGGACAGAAGGGCCCCTGCTCAGGCCTCTGACCGTGGTACTGAAGCGTGGGGTGGGGAGAGCGCTGCACTGAGACCGAGCGCTGCACAGCCTGGGGGAAAGCGCGTCCTGCTGCCCGATGCCTGCAGGACCCGGGCTGTGGCAGCCGTCTTTGTGCACCGTGCATGAAGAGCCACCCTGCTGCTGGTGCAGGAATCGTCGCCCTGCTACGGCTGGGGTGCAGCGGTGGGGAAGGGTGCAGCTCCCTGGGTCAGGGCTGCCCAACTTCCACGCAGACAGGGGACACGTGAGCTGCGGCAGAGAGGGGTGTACTCATGTGAGCCATGCCAGCCCTTGCACTGGGTGCGCAGACAGCAGACCCCACACCCAGCGCTGCACTGCACTGCACACGTGGGCAGTCCTTCCCTTCCTCACCAGCGTTGCAAGGCACTTGTAGAGCAGACCCACTGCGCACAGCTCAGCCCTTTTACTGAGCTGCAATGCTACAGTTGTGGGAGGAACGGTCCCGGAGCCAGAACAACCCTCAGTGCTGGCAACAAGGGTGAGGACAGCAGCGAGTGGGTGCACCCAACTGCTGCACATTTGCACGCGGGAGAAAGGTTCAGGATCATGAAGAGGAAAGAGCACGGCCTCATCGCACTCATCTATACATGTTCCAGTCAGTGGCCCGGGGCAGGGCGCATCCCTTCGTTCTGCATTTAGACAGCCCGGCGCCGTGCTCTCCTGGTCCACGACCCTTGGCTGCTAAGGCAGAACAAGCAAGTGACAGCGATGACAACAGCATGCAGGTGCTGTACATCTGGCAGCAAGAGGAGGGCTGCCAGGCTGCAGAAGAGGCCACGAGGGAGCCATGGATTTCCTATCCCTCGGACCAGAGTCCGCAGATGCCCTGAGCAGGTGTCCCCGTAGAGGGAGGAACTGGCTGGAAAAGGCCCAGCTCAATCCCTCCCTCTAGCAGAGGTCACAGAGTTTGTCCAAGCCAAATATCTTTCCCT
>NW_005842063.1:901607-910285 GCF_000455745.1 Alligator sinensis | reverse complement strand
AATTAATAATAATGAGAAGACAATAACGAGAAGACCGTCCACCCAGGTCAGGACCCGTCTGAGAGGGAGCGGGAGGCATTCGGCGTCACTCAGGTGCCGTGCTCCTGCGGCACCAGGGTGGGATGAGATCCCCTCTCCCTGGGCCTGCAGAAGTGCTCGGCACCTGGAGAGAAGCCCAGGGATCTAGGACTGAAAAGGTTTTTCTGTTTCACCTTAATTACAGGATCTATGGCCTCTTCTTCCCAGGGAGAGGAGTCTCTGACCATCTGCAGATTTGACTTTGAATGGCTGGGGCCTGATGAGGTGGTGATAAGGATCAGCTCAGTAATGAAGGCGCCACACATTCACCTGGCCTCCTCAGCCCCGCTCGTGTCCGCCTGCTCGTGGCTGCTGGTTTGAAGTGGCTTTTATTAAATGAAGCTCAGCTCGTCCCCATCACTGCGGTAAGATCCCCTAGTGAGACGAAAATGAGGACATCATAATTAACGTGGCGAGCGCGTGGAGGGGGAGCGAGATTCCATCTGTATTCAGGGACTTGTCTAATAGTTTAAATTAAAGTCAACACAAGTTATAAAAAAAAAATTTACCAGATTATAAAAGGCGAAAGATGCAAATACCAGATATCCGTGAGGCTGAGCAAGGTCTTAGAAGTCTCCCGGGGCCTGTGCTGAGCAATGGCGTGGGGGGAAAGAAGTGGAGGGGAACAAAAGCAGGCAAGGAGAAGCAACTTTGTTCACTGGAAGGGCCTGGCATTGCTGCTTTAAATGACAATCCTCCAAACAGCTCCCTTGCCCTGGCTTTGTGGAGCCAGGGACGACAGGCTTTCCGAGCCCGGGGTCACTCGCACGGGGCGCACCGAGCCTACCCTCTTTGCCCTGCCCAGCAACAAGAGGCTTGTGCTCCCCCAAAAAGATCCAGACCTCTCCTCCTTCGTGAGTCCAAGTGTGGAGCTGCGACTGCTTCCCAGGGGCCACCGTCCCCCAGCACCGCTGTCAATGATGGAGAAAAAAAACCCCATTATTGTAGCAATAAAGCGTTAAATGGGGTTTTTCATAGAGATTATCCCCATGAAATCAGTCACTGCAATGTCTAACAAGGGATTTGTTAGGCAGTTAACTACCCTGAGCTCTACCTCAGGTCATTAACTGCTGGTACTGACCAGTACCCGGGGAATTAGCAAACAGCGGTGCACTGGCTGAACAAGCGCGGCTGGGGGGGGCACACGCTTATCTGCAGTACCAGTTTAAATTTGTATCTTCCAACGTGCCTTTCCTATGGCTCCGTCTTTAAATAAATGTTAGTTGCACTAGGGCTGTTCTTCTCCTTGTCCTGGCGCCTGGATCCTTCCAGGCAGAAAGCCTCTGTTCTGCAAGAGAGGCCCAGGTAAATCACGCCAGGAGACAAGGATGGGAAAGTAACACTCAGACCCAGGCCGAGGAAGATGCTCCTCTCTCACCGTGTTGCCTAGGGCAGGATTGTCCATGGCTCTGCCGCGCGTCCAGACCCCAAGGCTCATGTGTCCAATCTACCAGCAGGGAACCGGTGTCCGAGTCCTCTGCTAAAAGGCTACAAGCAACGCAGCTGGTGTCTCCTGCATTTTGAAGGGGGCTGACAGTGGGTCTGACAGGGGGTGTTGTCCCTGCAGGCAGAAAAGCAATTTTATATTAAGCCTCAGCTCTCAGGAACATTAAGCTGCCCATGCTGAGAGCAGGTGGGATGGTTTGGAGTGAGAACACAGGCTAGGGACTTCTTTCCCTCTTCTGTGAGTTCAAAGACAATGCTGAGCCTCATACAAACACTTGGAGACTTAGAGCCAGGCTACGCGGGGCACGGACCGACAAGAGTTGGAGCAACATGGAGCAGAGAATGATTCAAACATAGAAAAACCCTCCATGTTTAACTTGGGACGGAGGCGTGTTACACCTGGAGCGGTTTTGCTATGCGCCAGTCGTTCCCACACAGCGATTAGGACATCCCAGCTGTTGCCCTTTTGCCAGGGCTCCGAGCACTCCTGTGTCCACATCTGGATCCAGAGGTGCTACGGTCTAGGGCAGCGGCAGGCAACCTTTTCTGGGATGACCCGCCCCGGGTCAGCAGGAGGTGGATGGGCAGGTGCTGGGACCCACTTGATGCCTGCGCTTCTCCCTGCGGCGATGGGGGAAAAGCACCCACAGCCGAACCTCCCTGCCACTGAAAGCCACTGAGGTCCCATGTCCATAGGCTGAATCCAGTGGTCCTGCAGGCCACATCTGGTGCAGAGGTCATCGGTTGCCAAGCCCTGGCCCAGCAGCAGCTGATAGGAAAGCCTGGTTCCTAACAGACAGGCCTTTCCAGGCTTTCTCTGCGGAGAAGCCAGGATGCCGCCTTCCAGAAGTGAAGGGCCACGTTAGAAGACAGTGGGGCGGAGGCAGATGCTATAGCTGATCTGGGGATAGAAACATCCAGATCCCAGGGTTTTCACCCAGGTGCCTTTCATCAGCTTGTTATTCGCAGCAGTAATACACACATACTGCACAAAGAGTCCCCTTCGGGCACAGCCGGCTCGTGTTTGGTCTCCGCTGGTTGTTTAAGCAAATTTGGTGCAATTGCACTTGATGCATTTTAATTATTGCAGCGTGAGGAAAAGGTGTTTTTTTGCTAATGGTCTTTGCTGGGAGCCCTCCAGAACAGCTCTTCTTGGGGAGCAGAAAAAGGCCCCGCAGCAGAGCAAGGAGAGAGGTTCAGGGTGTGGAAATCTCCATACCTCCTCTCCCTCCCTCCCAACAGCACAGCCAGAAAAAGAGTGACAGAGAATAAGGCACCTGCCACTTATCGGGACATCCATCTGGAAAACAAACGATTTCTGCCGAGCAATGCACTGCAGGTGCCGCGCTCCTGGCTCCCGAGCCAGCCAGCCGCCCAGATACGATCAAGGCTCCGCACCCGCTCTCAGGACGGGCCCTGCCCTCGCTCAGCATCCACCCCTAAAAGCGAACGACGGTAATCTCTGCATTTCCCCAGCAACTCGCAGTGCTTTGCAAACGTTAATTGACTCGGGCCTGCAGCCTGCCTGACACGGAGCAGGCAAGTATCCCGAGCCCCGCTGCACGGAAAGGGATCAAGAGGTGAAGCATTTTGCCTGAGGGTGAGTGGCAAAGCTGGGATCACCTGCTCTCACCGCTAGACTGTGCTCCTCTCTGGGGGCCAAGTACATGCACCCGTGGTAAAGTGGAGGGAGGTTGCCCAGCAAGACGTCCTCACTGCATGTCATCCAAGCACCTGCCCCTCAGAGGTGGTGGGTCAGCGGGGACATTACAGAGAGCAACTTCCCACTTTCCCCCAGACAGACCATTGCATGGCGAGGGATCCAGCACTCTCCAGTTGGGAACAAGGCAGACCGGGCCTGAGCTGATGGCCTGGGAAGGAGCGCAATCCCATTGGGCATGCTCGGGGCGTAACAAAGCTATTAGCACAGTCGCACGCATCCGACATGGCAGCATCTCCGTGCATTGTGCCCTGGGGCCCGAGGGGGAGGCTGCTGTCAGGCCCCACCGGACCTGGCAGGCGGGCTGCAGAGGAGGTCACGGGGAGCGTGGGAGACTGCTGCGCCCCGCTCAGGGCGCTCCCATCATCGTTAGCATCACAGAAATCATGCACCCTTGTTAGATACGTGGCGCCTGAACACAATCGTTTCCTGTTGGACTCGGTAAATCAAAGCCGGCGGTACAATAATTATTAATAACATGTTGACTCATCTCATCAGCATTAATTAGTCAGTGGAAAGTCAATGTGCAGAGGGATGGAGTGTGGGGTGGGGGGACGACTCTCTGATTTGACAGGTCAAATGCCACGTGGGCCAAGAGGAGGGAAGGGTGAAGGGGGCACGGGGCGCTTTCCTGGAGGGGGCTGGCATCGGATGAAGGGGTCTGCTCGACGCAGGTGAGGCCTTTAATTATGATGCAAAGGGGCAGCGCCACTGTGAATCTCTTGGGAGCACTCTGAAGTCGTCATTAAGAGGAGCTGAGCCTGGAGGGGGGCAGAGCTGCTCCCCGTGACCCTTCCCCACTTTGGACTTGTCATGCAAGTGGAGGGCGATGAGCCACATTTAAATGCTGGCTGGATTGTGACAGGCAACACCCAGGAGTTGCTCATCCAGAGGAACGTCCAGCTGTGCCACACACCCCCTGCCCTCCTCGCGGTTGGAAGAGCTCACAGCTGGAGTGACCTGGCCTGAGGGCAATGACCCCACGGGCAGCTTCTGAGCCTCAGCCCACCACCTGCAGGCAGACGCTCCCAGCAGAAGGAAGGAGGCGGGTGGAGGATGGAGGCAGCTGTCTGCAAGGGGAAGGGGAGTACTGTGCAGTACATTGGGGCCAGGGGTGTCTCGGGACCCGTTGTTTGAGGTGCAGGGCGGCCGAGCGGTTAAGGGGATGTGCAATGGGCTGCAGGCAGGAGCTCAAGTCCTGCTCTGCACTTGAACTGAAGGCTCCCCATACGTAAGGGAGGCACACTTGGACTGGGAGGTCCAAGGTGGTCAGATAGGATGCTAGCCATGTCCCTCTGCTACATGCTGCCAGCTGCCGGGGCTGGTGCAAGTTACCCACGCTAGCCCAACGTGGCAAAGGCTCAGGGGTGGAGGTGGGGGGGCATTTTGACTTTTATCTGGGCAAGGGTACCTTGAGCTTGGGCTATTAGATGGCTGCACCCCCACAGCCACAGGTCTCTCTGGGCTGCAGCAGTTTGAATTCAAACTCAGCCTGAGTTTGAAGATGCAAGGATCCTCTCACACTACAACTTCAATCCTGGCCCCAAGTCTGTTCTGCATGAACCACAGCTCCTGGGCAGGTGAATCAGTCACAGATTCCTGCCAGGGGATGGCATTGCTCTGACCATGGCTCCTGGATCAGCACGTCCTCTCGAGCTCTGCCCGCTGCACAGCTCGGCGCCTCGTTTTCCTCACGCCCCCGCTGCTATAGCCCCCTGCTCATGCCAAGCGGCTGGTGGACGCCCCTTGGCAGGTGTGTTCCTGATGTGCTAGGAAAGCTCAGAGCACAAGTCTTGGACATGGCATCAGTTGGGTACCACATCACCCATCAGGTTCAGCCTCAGGAGGAGGCAAAGCTCCCTGGGACATGGAGAAACATTAGCCGTTTGGTGCTCAGAAGCAGGACAGCCCTGATTCGGGTCTGCCCTTTCTCTATCCATCAGCACCTCCTCCGAGTACATTCGGGATGAACGTGAGCACGACTGCCGCACTGTGAGCTGGACTTGGTGTGTTGGTTGTCTCGGGCACACCCCGATCAGTCCACCTGGGAGACTCTGGAGGAATTTAAGCACTGCCTTGTGTATGGATCACAACTGAGCTTAAACAGGACCAGGTGCGTAGGGATCTTTGCAGTTCAACACACCGGTGCCTAATGAGTTTTGTGGCTACTGGACCAGGGGTTCTCAATCTTTTCTTATGATATAAGTGGTTATTGCAAGTCCCATTTTAGCATAGACTTTGCCAGTCTAGATCTGACCCCTATAAGCCTCACCTGGATAAAGCACCAGGGAACATAGTGGGGAACATGGTGGCAAAGGTGGGCTGGGAAAGATCTGCCATGCTTCATAGTGACATAGTCCAAGGTCTGTCTATTTAGCATCCTTAGGGGAAGGCTAAGGATGACCTGTTCCTATACATGGAGCAAAACTGTGGTAACGGGCACTCTAGTATAGCACACAAAGGCCTAACAAGATCCAGCGGCTGGAAATTGAAGCGGGGTGAATTCAAGCTATAAAACAACAGCAAATATGAATAGTGAGAGTTATTCAAACATCTTGCCACAAGGTAGGGGAGGTTCTCTGTTACTGGCGATTTGCTAGATCAGAACGGGATGTTTTGCTAGTTCAAACAAGAGCTCCCCCCAGGAGGGCCGGTGGCCTGGTGTCTGCAGGGGGCTCAGAGGACATGATCGCAGCGGTCCCTTCTGACCTGAGCATCTGTGAACCTGCTGGGCTTCCAGGACACTCCTCCTTACAGTGTCTGTGTGGTACAATTACTGCTGAGCTAATCGTTTAGTATTTTACAAATCGGATAATGTTTCATAAAATCTCCTTGCCCTTATTAGAAAGAATTCACAGCTCTGATCACTCCTTCTCAAACAGACACAGCGGGGACAGCAAGGCTCCAGCAACAGATCGATGGAAATGATTACAGGCCAGGAAAGATTTCTGTCCGAGAAGGAGCTGAAAAGATTAGGGCCATTTAGTTTGGAGAGGAGACAAAGAGGAGACATGAAAAAACAACATGCGAGCAGAGGCCCTGACACATCCCCATTCCTGGAAGATGTAATCTTTATGCTATAGATTGTGTTGTGTCGTGGGATTGGTTGCTGAAGGCTTGCGGGAGGGTTTCTGCTCCCCAAATGGACAAGGACAAGTCTTACGGTCAGGTTCTGGGCTCCATTTCAAATGACCCTTTTGCAAATGCTTTGCTCCAAGAGTCTTTGTGGAACCAGCCTTGGCTCTGCAAATGCTTGTGGGGGGATGAGGCAGAGGAAGGGCAAAGGTAGGTGGTTCTGGGTAGCTACCCACACCGCTCCGAGGCTGCAGATGACCACCCTGCAGCCCATCCCCCTGCAATGCAAGGCTGGGCTTGCCCTTGTCCCCTACACAAGAGGCCACAACTCGCTCAGTATTTGTTCCATGCTAGGCAGCATTGCAGCTATGCCCGTCTAAGATGAGACTACACCATCCCTCCAAAGGCACGCACCTTGGTGCAACAAGGAGTGAGAAGCTATTCAGCCTGCAAGGGGGTATAATACCCCAGCAAACACCCAGTGTCATTAAGCCTCAAGGCCTCATGATAGCACACAGCTCTCCAAACCCTGTTGCCAGGACTTGAGTCTGATTTTGACCAACACAGCACTGGCTAGCTGGCCAGATGCATCTGTGGTAGCATGGCAGCCTGGAGAGCAAGGACATAGGCTGCAAGCTACTGCTGAGAAACCACCAGCTACAGGAAGCAAAGAGCAGCGAGCAGATAAATTGGTGTCAGTTTGTGTTTCAATCCCATGCCGAGCCTAATAAAAAAGGTGCATCTTGGAGAGGGGCACTGGGCGTATGGGTGGGAAATGGTAAGAGGGTAGCAGGATTTGTGTGAACACGTAGAGTATGTGTGCCAGCATTAGAAGCCGGGGCTGTGAGCATGTGTGTGTTGTGCATTGGGTGTGGGGGGCGGGGGGGTGTCAGATGCATGAGCCAAAAGTAGAGCCAGTGAGTGAGTACAGGTCTATGTGGAAGGGAAAGGACGTGTGTTTGGGCTTGTGCATGCAGGCTTTTGCTCTGCGTGCGAAGGCGTGCACAGGCATGTATTTGTGCTAGGGGTGCAGGCGTGTTTGCACATACATTTGGTGCATTTGCATGTACACACAAAGGCTGCAGGTTACACTGTTCCCAGCTGCGGGAAGAAATGGATGGATAAATGACTGCCGAACTTACAGGGAGGCTATAATCCCTCAAGGTATATCAGAGAGCAGTGCTGTTGGTATGTGGTTACCTTTTAGGACTAACAGTTTTCTGGCAGATACACATCTCTGCAGCTGTATTAGCACAGATAAACAATGGCATCCTGGAGCTGATGAGATCCTGGGAGTAGCTCCAGCCTGCCGGTGCCTGAGCTCTAGCTCATGCTACTTAAATGCTGCCGGTGGACCAGCACCACCTCTCCCAGCAAAGGATTCCTGCTACTGCCCAGTATCCAGTACGTGCGTGTAGGCATGGCCATTCCTTCTGCTGGCTGCTACAGTCCCTCCCGCAGCTAGTGCCCCCCCGGGGTCGCTTCCAACCCTGCCAACAGAGCTGCTCGCTGGAGACGCGGAGCAGCAGAAGTGAGTGTGCTCGGACAGACAGCTTCCCCGTGGCATTTGCCGTCTGTGGCCAGCAGCTGTGGTGACAGAAGCAGCCTAATTCAGACCAGAGCTTAGATGACCGTCAAAGATGACACCAACTTGCAGCTTGGCACAGCACCGCTCAAAGAGGGCTGAGGAGGGATTGCCACCACGCATTACTGCTGCCCAACCCACCTGCAGCCTGCAGGAGACATCCCAGGGAAATGGCATTGTGCTCCAGCAGGAGCAAGCAAACTTTGCCAAGGTCACTTGCAGACTAATTTTGTCAGGAAGCAGACACGGGCATTTCTCCTTTGGGTACACCCAGCTCGCCTGTCATGAGCCAAGGCTGTGTGCACTGTACACCCCAGGATCTGTTCTGTTCACCGTGCTGGGCAAGAGCCTCATACTTACCCCATGCGCAGGGTATGTGAGCCAGCCCCAGTCCCCGGGGATCGTCGATGTATCTAACAAGTTCACTGAAAAATAAAGGAAAAAAAAAAATCACATAAAAAAATTGCTCCCCTTTAACAAACGGTCAGGAAGAAAGCACAGTCCAAGCTACGCTGTGAGGCTTTCTGCAAACAGCGTGCTTACATCCCGCATAAAAGAGCGTGCTCACAACCCTTCCTCCATGCTCTTCAGGACACCTAAACCAGGCTCGTACCTCCACAGTACACCCACCGACACTTTGAGGCTGTGCAAACACCCCCTCGTCTCCCCCAGCAGCACTCACCTGTACCATTAAGCTGCGTGCAAGGTGTGTACACCCACACGTGCAGCAAGGCAGCGTGCTCCTACCCCCAAGTCACACACGCCTCTACCGAT
>NW_005842063.1:893668-901409 GCF_000455745.1 Alligator sinensis | reverse complement strand
CCTACACATCAAGAGGTGACCTTTTGCAAATACCACAGCATGTCTGCGAGAAGAGGCAGCATGTTTAAAATAGGAATGAATCCATGTTGCAGCGTATGGATGTCTTCTCTCTGTTCTTGCACTTCAGCGTGCTCTACCCACACCGTGGGCTCTTCAGCCTCCTCATTCTGTGCCTGCAAAGAGTTGACCGTGCTCGTGATTTAGCAGGAGCATTGTGGCAGAACTGCCTTACGTCCAGTGCCCAACAGGCCTCGGCTAGATCAGGACCCCACCGCGACACGCACAGCACACAAATCCTTCTCCAGTGGGTGCAAACTTGGAGAGAGAAGGCTGGATATCGACTGAAGAGGAGCAAGCAGAAGGTAGCCACAAGAAGAGAAAGTCTCGCCAAAGACGTACATCCACTCCGGGGGCAACGGTACCATCGCGACCCCACATAAAAACCTACGTTCAAACAACACGGGGATTGCAAAGTCAAGGGAATAGCACACGTAAGGTTGCCTGTGCGTTGGCCAACCTCGGCTGCCTTTTTTCAGGGAGACAAAAAGAGAGAAGCAAATATCAAATTCTGATGCTTGAAGCTTAGAAGTAGTGGAGCTCCTCAGGGAAGCTGTTGTGAGAATGGCTTTTTAAACACAGGGAAACCAGTATATTTTTTTCCCTTATTCTCATTCTCAGACAGGACCAAATTGTTTTGGTCAAAATTAAAAAGTTAGTAGGAGAGGCTGGCATGGAAAATTTGATGCAATGGCCGTTTGGCAGTCCTAAGCACAGGGTGCCCATAGCTACCCATGTTTCTCCCAGCTCTGCCCACAGTGAGAGCTTAAAACGGAGACCCCCACCCAGACCTGCCAGCAGTTGTGGCAGGGAGGGCGAGAGGAGCTGCGTCACGTGCCGCATGCCCCAACGAGAGTGCACTGAATCGTAGAAAAGCGGGGCTGGCAGGGACCTCAGGCGGGCATCTAGGGATGTAGGCACATGGGCACAGATACCCCAGGCTCCTCTCCCCTGCCTTTCACCCCCAGCTCCCTGGGGGCCGAGAACAGAGAGGAGTGCTGGTAGAAATAGGAGGGAAGCCAGTAGCGCAAGCCTCTGGGGGTGCCGTGCCCGGCGGGGGAAAGCGTGTGCGACTAATTCCCGACTGCTCTGCCCTGGCTCTCTCCGTGCCCCAGGTCCTGGAAGATGTAGGACCCAATTCAGCCCTGCGCAGAGCTCTGCACCAAGGAAGGAGACGGTCTGCTGGGAAGGGGCTGCTCCTTTACCCCTGGGCCGGGCAGCAGGCGATGCTGGGCTGCGCCCTTGCCCCCGTGCCACGCTCTGCAACCCGCTACAGACCAGGAGCCACAAGGGCAGGCCGCAGCTTGCTCCCCTTGCACCCCCTGTCCGAGGGAGAGACCGGGAGGGGAGTCGGGGTGAGAGGGATGGTGGAGTGGGCCCTCTCCCTCCAAGCACAGCGCCTTTGCCCACTCCTCCGTCAGTAAAGCACCAGCTTTTCTGCGGCTCAGCTAAGCACTTCACCCTCACTTAGGCATTTCGGGTTAACGTGTGCACCCCAAAGCCGCTGTCAGGAGGCACCGCAGCGCACAGCTCCAGCCTGAGGCAGTCCACGCGGGAGAGCTCGTGGGAAGAGACGAGGCCCCAAGAGCATGCCTTCAACATCCCCCTGCACACACCTGCACCTGCTCCATATCCCCCCCGTGCTTCGGATCGTAGGGCCCCGACGCACAAAGAGTGTCTCCGCGGATGTGGGTCGAGCTGCCCTTCCTTCACCCCTGTCCATCAGACCCGTCCTCCTCCCCTTGCCGTCACCAGAAACCTTCTTTGCGACCTCTGCCTTTGCTTTACAGATCGGACTCGGAGGACACAGGAGATGGAGGTGCCACGTGGGTCACACAGTCCCATCCCTGCGCTCGCAGGCTCCGCATAGCCCTGAAAATAAATAGCTGTGCCTCCGAATCGCAGCTCTGGCTAGGTAACAGGCTGCTCCCCCGAGGCACCTCCATAACAGTGCGACAGCGGCCACATTAAGGGCAGCACTCGTCGACTTATTTTCGTGGGGGGAAAGCCCCACCCTCCACTCCAAATAACCCCAGTGGCACAAGAGCGGCATGTGGAACAGACCTTACCTTGTGTGTGTGCAGCATCTACCGCGGGGGCCCAGTCTTGGCTGGGCCGCTAAGCACTGGAACACAAATAATAAATCCTATTGCCGCTAATAATGATCCGTGTCCCCGCCGGGCTCTGGTCCGGGACACTAGCCAGCGGGGCGTCCTCCCCCAGCGGGGGCCTGGGCTCGCCACAGTGCCAGCCCGGGCAGCTGGAGGAACGGGTGCCACTTTCACTTACTATTACAAATCAGGAAAGGAGTGTGGGAGACAAGGAGCAGGGACGTGAGCTGGCTGTGAAACGCCCGGACGTCATGCTCCTGACAGAGCAGATTAGGAGCTTTTGAGGCATTTATTAATGTTAGCAGAACAATTTGAAAGAATTTCCAGGGCTTCTGGTGTGACTTCATTGGCTCAGCCGCAGGACGAGCCCCCGTGCTCCCCAGCGAGGCGCTGCTCAGAGTGCTAAAGAGGCACCTTGCCCTCAGCACGGAGTAATTACCCCTGAGATCTCAAATCCATTTTTATTTGTTATTGTTAATCTGAAGATTTTCTGCCCATTTTCCCTGGGTAATTTGTGCAGTGAGGGCCTGGGCCCAGGAGATTTCCTGCTCGTAATGCAGGAGCACGCTACCCGCAACCTCCTCGGCGCACGGGTCAGGCCCACGCTCCGGAGGGGCGGCAGCAAGGTCGGCGCTGCCGCGGGCCCAGCCGGGCTCCCACGGCTTCCTCTCCACGCTTAAATAAGACACTGGGTTTAAACGCTGCTCCCTGGAGAGGCGCAGACACAGCCGCAGACTCCCGAAGGGCTTTGGAAGCCAGCTAGGATCTAGGCGCAAGGTTTCACGGGTCTCTCGTGCAAGGTTTCACGGGTCTCTGGTGACGGCCACCAAGGCTGCAAGCCCCTGCAATGGAGCAGGGAGTCACGATGCTCCTAAAGCCCCTGGGGTTTAAATGGGAGGAAAAAAATCATGCTTCCTTCTGGTCTCTGCAATCTTCAGATGAAACCAATTACCCTGGCTCCCCAGCGCCCGGGCAGGAGGGATCAGGGGTCTCAGGTGCTGTTAGTTGTGTTACTGGGGTACCTGCCAGTTCGAGCCATGCGGCATCCCCTGGTTGCGGTGAACCCTGCACGAGAGCCCGAACAAGAAGGCCGTCCCTGACAAAGAGCCTCAGTGTATATTAAAAGGCAATCAGGACTCGTGGTAGAGGTGATATCTTTTATTAGGCCAACAAGATTTTTGCAAAAAGGATTTCCTTAATTGCAAGCTTTTGAGCACAAACACCCTTCATCAGGCATCTGAGAAAAGATGGTAAAAGTTCTCCTGGGTAGAAATGAAAGTTCATGTTTCATAGGATCAATGTATACTACTGTGAAATGAACTGCTCTGGGGCATGCTAATACTGGAGATACAATCCACGCACGCAGATGTTGTGCACGTGGAAGTGGATAAAATATTGCATTGTAAGAAAGGCAATGGCAGGGATTGTATTTTACATTGAATTTGTAAAGTGGGTTAATAGCAGTAATTAAGGGAAGCTTCTTAACACAATTAGTGGCCTCTGGTCCACCCACCAGCTGTTAACCGTAATAAAAAAAAAAAAAAAAACCAGACATTTTTTCCCCTGAAACCTGTACTCTTCCTTCTGGGTCAGCAATGCAAAAAAGGGGGGCACAGCAGAAGTGCTCATAGCATGACCCCTGTCAGGTAACACTTGCAAATTCTGCTAATACTTCAAACTACGACTACAAATGTGGAACAAGAGGCTGGGGGGAATTGACACCCTTCCCCCGGCACACACACAATACACGACAGCAAAAAGGATAGTCGAGTGGCTGAATCCTTACCAGCAGGGGCCAACGAACCAAGGCAAAGGTGGTGATGTTTCAACCACCTACGCACCCGAGTTGGATACTCCAAGGAGCTAATGCAGTGGGGCTATACCAGTGGTTCAACCACCTGCGACTGCAGGGCTCAGACTATGCAACACCTGCTGCAATCCCAGCTGCTTGAAGGCACGTGTACAATGAAAGATCTCAAAGTACAATAAGTGAGCACAAGCATGCATTACAAGCCAGTCAAATGCAGTGCAGAGACATGCAAAGAATGCAACAGAGACCACGCGGCAGGCTGAGGGTGGTCTGCCTTTGCATCCAAGGCAGGGACCTCATGCAGCACCTGGATTCCCAGCTGGACTAGACACCCATCTGGCCAGGGCAGTGGAGAGACAAAGTCCTCAATGTGGAAGAACGTTGCAGCCACCTCACTTCCAATCCGGGTGGAGGTGGTGGTTTGAGGGCCCCGTCTCCGTGCAACTCCAGTTCTCTTCGATATGATGAGGTCTCTCTGCCTCAGGATAGCAAATTCCAACTCGCTTTCCAAGCACCGTTTAGATGATACGAGTCCATGCTTTCAGTTTGGCTCTGCAGCTCGAGCTGGAACAGCCAGGAGACATCAGGGGAAATCCTTGCAGTCATGCAGGGAAATGAGCAATGATTGTTCATCCCAATGGAAGCCTCCTTGCCCACAACAGGACACGGACCAGGCCAAACCAGCCCGAGTCTGGACTCTGGTTGGAGGGTGGCCGAGTGGCGGTCACTAGACGGACGACACAAGCATTTGCTGGGGGCTCATGCGACAAAGAACTGGGAGCAGGATCCTGCTGTTTGGGTGAGCAATTATTCAACCACGGGACTGGCATTTCTAACACCCACGTGCAGTTCTTGCCAGGTCTCTTGTGCTATGCAACACGTGACCATTTGGAAATCCTCTCAAGTCTGCGTCTAGTTGCTTCAGTTACCCTGGGTCCTTAACAGGGAGAAACTAGGAACGAGAGCCCCTACAAGGGCAGAGCTCTGCAAAAAGGCATTTATAAGCCACTGGGTGCTTTGGAGGGGCTGGCACCGATTCTGGGGACATAGGGCAGGTAAACTGTTGCTTCCTACATCCAACAAGAAGTACGTGCCCTGGAGTGGTGCCAAAGGGGTCACAGGCTGTGGCTGGGCTCTGCTGAGAACCAGGGGAGCTCAAAAAGCCAGAGGCTTAGCGTGGCGTGTGGGTCTGGACACAGCAGCTTGGTGAGCAGGGGAAGGGGGCTATAACAGCATAGCAAGTGGAAGCCAAAGCTCATGGCATGTCCAAGAGCAGCAGGAAGTGGGGGGGGGCGGGAAAAAATCAAGAGTCCTCACTAATTGTTAACCCACTGCAGTCTTTGCTTTAATTATTTGATCATCTCCCTGCCAGGCAGCCAGCTCCCAGCTCACACGTGCAAAGGAAGGGTCAGTAGGAGCAGCCCCGTTCCCTTGGGCTTCAATTCCTCTCCATTAGAACTTCAAAGGCCTCCCAAGATTCACAGCCCGGCTCCCTCCTTGCAACAACGCCTCGTGCATTGATAATTAAACTCTTATCAGTACTTCTAGACACCGCTGTTCTCTGCCTCCGAATTCCCACCCCGCTGGAACGGCGAGCCCTGAACCCGTCCCCTGCCCCTCCTGTGCTAGCCAAGCTGGCTAGTAACTCCACCGCTGCTCGGCCTCCCGCTAGTTCCCGCCCGCTATTAGACCCCACTCAACACAGTGAATAAGGGCTGCAGCAGAAAAAGCATTAGGTCTGCAGGAAAGGTACAGGAAGGCAAGAATGAATGGGATTGCTTCCCAATTTTCAAAGCCAGGCTAGGACAGATATTCCTGAACAGCCATTTGAGCTGTGAATATGCATCGATGCCAACTGCAAATCGTGAGACACTTAAAATGGTGAGATTTTAGCTAGTATTAAAGTGTTGCATATTTTGTCAGCCTCGCACTGAGAGCTTTCAAGTCACATCGGTAAGATTTTCTCTAAATACAAGGGTTAAAAATGTAACCTTTTCCAAAAAGAAAGAAAGAAAAAAAACACTCACATAGCCACACACACCCAGGGATTGGGCCTTTAAGAAAAGTCATCAACTATTGAAAAACCCACAATAAAATTTTTTCCAGTTGGCAAGAATTGGAATATGGAGTTTTTCCAATTAATGACCTAGGCTGAACTGTAGGTGTTTATTAGTAATTTTCTTTCACTGGGTCCTTTGTACCTATTCTACCTCATGGTGATCCTATAAGTGACACAGCCTCTGCACCAGTAACAATATTCCCTGATGCTGAGCACAGCTCTTAAAATTGGACGTTTTAATTCAGGCAGGTCGAAAGTGTTCTCATTTACACAACAGATGCTGAAACCCTTCCAGCACCAAATCTGAGCACGTGGATTACAGCGGGACCTGCAGCTCCTCAGCCACCGAGTTAGCACATAGCCGCCATCGCACTTCAGTTGTAAAACCTTGGCTTCTGTTTCCTGATTGGTTTTTTTTTTAATTGGGAAGATAATGAATGCCGAATACCGTATGTCGCCAGAGCTGGCTCAGGCTTGGAATATCCATTTCATAGGAAATGTCAAGTTTTCCAAACTGTTTTTGTTCAGATTCAGAGCAATATGCATGTTGTTTGGAAATTCTGGTTTCCAAAACGTTCTGTTGAAAAACTGAATTTCCAAGCTATGTAATTTCTCATTTTAATTGGAATGTCAACATTTTATGCCGTTGCTTTGCCATGTTTTTAGAATTTCATGTGATGGTTTTGCTTGCATGTTCTTTCATGCCATGTCCATAGTAGCAATGCATAATACAGTGAGAACAGGACAAACGGTTTCAGTGCAACAGAAGCAGGAGACAATGATACAGAAGAGAGATGGGGTTTCAGTCGGTGCAAAGTATCAGAGAATCACAGAATCGTGGAAGCCGGGCTGGAAGGGACTACGGAAGGCCATAATTCAACCAAAAACAGCATCACCCCTGTCCAAACCATCCCACACAATCCTCATCTAACCTATTAGTAAAGCTACAGTTAATCCTGACACCCGACCACAAGGCACAGCACCCCAACCTGCCGCAGGTAAAGCAGGGCCATGACAGCGGCCAGCCTTCTCTGGCAACTGCCCCACAATTGAAAAATAATGGATTTCCACTGTTATATAACATCAGATTACTACAGGTTAACCAAAGCACAGTAGAGCACTATTATTTATTGCCATCTCTTGAAATAATAGGGAAAGGAACAATCCCAAAGCATCGCCCTGACATCCCAAAATAAAGTATCAACACTTCCTCAAAGCAAGGCAAAGAGCAGCATTTTCCAGTTCTTTCCAATGAGAAAGCATCTGGATGAAAATCTTCCGACCGTTCTGGCTTCTCCCCACCCTGCTCGGTTCGGCACACCATCTAGCGATGGCTGGGCCACACAGACCGGTTGATTAACCTGCCACAGCCCTGGACAACAGAGCAAGTTTTTTCAGCTTAGGTCGTTGACAGTGTGGCAGAAATGCCCCGTCGGTGCCCCTCTCCAGAGACCTGTCTCAGCCAGCCCGAGAGGCTGCTGTTGAATCTCTCACAGCGGGGATCGCGCTCCTTGTCTGCAGACAAAAGCCTGGCGCCTGGGAGGCGATGCTCTGGTCACCTGGGCAGGGGGGGAAAGCCCGGCCCTGCGCGCGGGCCCAGGTAGCCAGGGATGCTTTGCAGATTGGACGGTTTGTAGCCAGTATTGGCAGCTTCGATTGGACCGGCTGCTGAGGTCAGAGAGGTTTTAAAAAGGCCTGGGCCAG
>NW_005842063.1:889484-893405 GCF_000455745.1 Alligator sinensis | reverse complement strand
GTGGACTAAGGGAGGCTTCCTAATAAGCCCCTGACTTGGGGAAGTGCCCCAAGTGCTTGTACTGGGTCTAGCACCCATTGGACGATCAGGCCTGTGTTTTCCAAGGTGCACAGAGCCAGAAGTGAGTCCAGAGCCTTGGATGGTGGCAGCGGGACCCCCAGGCTAGCGGGTGTGCTCCGGGGAAGGGGTCGGCCGGACGGGAGGCACCCCAGGGAGGCACTCGGAGCCTGGAAGGTGGGCGGGCGCAGGGAGGTGGGCGGCTCAGCGCAGGAGCGCCCCCTACTGGCCCGCCACAGACAGCAATGCTTTCAAATTCACCGGGCGTGGGCTTAATTCTCGTCGCTGCCAGCCCTCCCAGTGGCCGGGCGCGTTAGGATCACATTGGTCCATACAACGAAATGCAAACAAGGGGCTCTACTAATCGTATACGAACAGGGGCCCGATGAATGGCACCGAGCGTGCTGGCACAGCTGTGCCAAGAACCATCATTATAAGTTAACCCCGTGCCAAGGGATGCGAAGGCGGCATTACAGACTCCTGACCAACATGCACAGACTCCAGGGCCTATTGTTCACCCCGTTTCTCTCCAGCCACACTGGATATCCACTGCCTTGGTCAGCAAGCACGTGCCGTGGGCGTCTAGGGAAGAACTACAGCTCATTATGAATTCAGAGCAGGAGGAAGGAGAGGAGGAGGTGGGAAAGCTTGGGGGACTCGAGGGGAGAAAGGTCAGAGAAACAAGCAAGTCCACGGAGACATTCGAGGTCTGGAGCTGTGAGGAGGGGGAGAGGGGCAGGGAGCATCAGGAGACCAGCAAGAGGACAGGCCTTAAGGGAACAGCTGGAGTCGGAGAAGGGGAGTGCAGAAAGGGGCGCCCAGCTGAAGGGTCCTGCCAGCTCATCACCAGTGGTCAGACAGCAGCTTTTGAAGCTGCCCCCCCAGGGAGATCTGAGCCTGGGAGCAAGACATGCCGGGGGGTTATGGCTTACCGAGACAGCTGCTGCCCTCAATGCAAGATGGCCCTGGATTCAGCCTGGAGCCTTGCTCCGGGCGAGGCAGAAGCTTCCCCCATTGCACTGCCCTCCACCACAGGGCACGGGACAGCAGAGCTGGGTGCAACCTGCTGACCAGCCCGTCACACCCAAACATCACGTCCTCAGGTGCACGCGCGCTTAGCCTTCTGCAAGGGAACAGCCCCAGCAGGATGAGTTTGAATCCCCTGCCTCAGTGATCCTGCCCCCTTTGTACCCACCTGCTTCTCTTTTCGCACTCCCCTCCTGCCCCATGCCAACGGCATTACACTGATTCCTTGGCATGGCTCCTGCCTTTTGCTGCCATGTCCCCAGGACTTCAAAGCATCACAATGAGTGGCCTAGATTCAAGAGCGATGGCTGTTTCGGGATGTTTCTGGCTTTTGATGCCTGGTTTTGAGAACTTGGTTTTCCAAGGCTGCCGAGCCCTGGAGCTCGGACTGACCGTGTGTGGGGTTGCTGGTGCTTCTGGTAACTCTACAACCGGACACCCAAGACCAGAGGAATCCCAGGCAGCGACTACTTTGCAAGCAGGTGGTCTCTGCATTTTCAGGGCTACATTGCTGAGCTGCAGCTGAAGTTTCCTGCATAGGCCCTTGCCTAGTCCTTAGAAATCAAAGCTCAATTGGTAACAGCATCTGCTCCCATTCAAGCTCTTATTCTGCTGCACCTATTCACAACTGCACGCACAACAGAAAACACCCGTGCCACTGCCTACTACAGTCTGCAGGGTGGGGGTCCTGGCTAAGGGGGCGCAGAAAGTGGTTCATCATCCAAGACAGGTGCGATTTACTGTGTAATCGCATTCGTTTGGGAGGGAAGAGGTCCATGTGATACCCCTGCCGGGCTCCCCCGGGAAAAGGAGAATGCCCCATTTTTCAGGAGCTCTCAGGACACTGAATCATTGAAAATGAGGGCTGGAAGGGACCTCAGGAAGACGGGCCCACCTGCATCATCCCAAACAAGGCTTTGTCTGCCCAGGTCTTCCAAACCTCCAGGGATGGAAGTGCCACAATTTCTGCTATAAATGCACCCTATCATGGAGTTTCTTATAGTTCTAGCTCTCTCCATTTGGCATATGCAATGCTCAAAAAAAAAAAAAAAAAAAAAAAAAGAGCAATATCTATAGAGTTTGCCCAAACCAGTTTCTTTTCTTACATTCCCTTACTAGTTTTCCAAGGAGCTCATGACAACCAGCTTTATGTACAAACCCAAATCTTCTCCCAGTATCGCACCAAACACCCGTACCAGTATAGACATCCCAGGCTTTTAAGCCAGCTGTAACTCTCAATAGCCTCTCTTGCACCTTGGCTACAGCTGAGGAAGCTGCAGGCCAAATTCAGTGCTAATGTAGGCAGTTGCAACTTCAAATGAAGTGAATGGGAATTTGCTCCCCAGGAGAGAACGTGGCCTTATATATTATAGCTAAGCCATTTATCTTCTAGAACCAAAATCACACGTCACTTTTACATGAAGATTAAATTCCATTGCACTTGGTGTTGCTCACAGAACCGCTGTGTTCCTCACCACAACAGAAATTCCCCCTGGGCACGGCCCCGGGAAGGCTATCTCCGTATTCTCCAAAAATCTCTGCAGAGGTGGCAGCCTATTTGGAGTGGAGACTTCAGGAAAATGTCAGAAAAGTGTTTTCCCCTGTGAATTATTCACCAAGAAATTCTGATGTCTTCCAATTTGCTCATTAGTCACAGCTGCTTGATGGACATCATGTGTGGAGGGGTTTCTTTCGATTAGGCATGCCCCCCTCCCCCTCCAATACCCCAGCCCTTTCCTCCAGGTTGGCAGTGGTTGCAAGTATAGCAAAGGGAAGCAAGCCTGGCCCAGAGGCTGCCTTTAACCTTTTTATTCTTACTAAAGGAAACCTACTCTGATCCATCACAGGATGCTTTTCAACTACATGCTCTGAGCACACTTTGAATTATTTGCTGCTTGTCCTTTGGTGATCACAATGTGACATCCTAAGTGGAGTAACTACCCCTTGATGGGAATGCTGAAGTTTTTAGAGTGGGTCACGCTTATAGATGTGGAGGATTTCTCGATTTCAGGGAAAGCTGAATCATCCAAAGTGGAATTTGTAGAACACTGTCACCATCACCATTATCCCTCCCAAACCGCTGAAGGTCTCACGCAGCCAGCAGGAAAACATTATATTAGAGTTTCTAAAGTCACATATGATGATTTTCTAACAGAAAAGTTATTGCACCCACACAAGGTAACTCCACTTTGGACCTCATTATGATGGATAAAGATGAATTAATCACTGGACTGGAAGTTGGTGATCGCCTAGGGACTGTGATCGTGACCTGATTACATCCAATGTGGGCAAGCAGAACAGTCCCAGACAGTTATAATTTTAATGCATATAATTTAAAATAATAAAATAAAAATTATAATATAAATCAATAAATACAGTTTAACATGCATAATTTTTAATTAATAAATTAAACACACACAAATATATAAATAATGCTTCAAAAGAGCTGGTTTTCTGATGCTGTATATTGCATTGTTGAGAACAATGCTGGAGTAATGTATATACTTGTGATATCTGCATTTAAAAAAAAGAAAAAGATATTGGAAAGTCAGAAAGGGTGCAGAAGAGAGCCACACAAAATGGTTCAGGGATTACAAAATGCTATAAAAGGGAAAATTGTAAAGATCTTGGTATGTTTGGTTTATCACAAAATGAGACAATTTGGTTAGTGTCCATGTGCCTCCATGGACCGAAAAATAAGGGTAATAAAAAGGCTCCAATGTAGCAAAGCCATTAACAAGAACAAATGGTTGGACGCTGAAGCCAGACAAACTCAAATTAGATACAAGGTACAATTTTTAATGTGAGAAAGAAACTGTCAAGGGAAGTGATGGATTC
>NW_005842063.1:878261-889453 GCF_000455745.1 Alligator sinensis | reverse complement strand
CCTGCTGACTTTCAAGTAAGTATTGAATGCCTTTATGAACGGTATGCTTTAGCCAGACAGGTTATGGGGCTCAGTTGGGTAACTGCATGACATTTAGTGAGGCTACATGACTTGGTGTTTTTTTTAGTCATAAATTCTACATATGGAGAAAATGGGAAATTTCTATTTTTATGAAAAAAGCCGCACATGACAGCTTGCCCGCTCACTTTTGTATTATGATACATTGGGAACAACAGGGTTAATTTCTTTCTCTGGGAGAGGATAAGAACAGATGGATGTTGGTCAGGTAGACTTGTCTGCATTAGTAGGAATAAACTATGGAGGACTATCAACATCTGAATAGAGATTAAATGGAAGACCAAGGACCAGCTGTTTGCTTTTAATGACTGCTAGCCAAGAGAGAGGGAGCTTGAGAAACAGCATGACAACAGCTTGAAACAAAGGACTGAGCTGTTGTGACAGGTTGTATAAACTCTGCTACCCAGTTCAAGGAGAGAGAGAAAATCCTGGACATTTTGGAGCAGAGACACAAGTCGTGCTGCCGGCACAGCCACACGCACAAGCTTTGCCTTTCAGTTCTTCGAGCAAAGAGCTCAAAGGCTAAAAACAGACATCAGGTTTATCCCAGGTCTGTCCTGGGCTTTGATTTGCATCAAAACAGGTGCAAGACATTCATTTACAAACACAGCTTGGATGGCAGTTTACTCAAATAACCACCCTCCAACGGGCTTGTATGTCTGTAGCGTCCCAGAAGAAGAGGCTTTGTCCCGGGAGAAATCTGATGTCTGTTTTCAGCCTCTGAAACTGGAGTACAGTTATCCAATACACACTGTCTTGGTGGGAAAGAGCCATCCTTTGTTGCGGAGAACACCTGCTGGGTCCAGTCCTCCCAAAGGAGTCAAGCGTCTAGCAGGACTTCAGGCTCCTTGAGACTTGCTAAGAGCGCTGCTAAAGCCGACGTCCAGTCGTAGAGTAGCAGAGCTGCAAGGCTCACTCACGCAAGAGGGAGGAGGTCTAGTCTTCTGGCTCAGATCAAGTGTCTCGGCCTCTTGCGGGCTAAGATCAAGTGGGGGCATCTGAACCCCAAGACCTCCGGGCTTGAGGCTGCACATGGGATGCCTGCCAATGGATTTGGGAGCGTCTGAAGTCCAGGGTGAGAGCCTGGGATGGAGGCTGCGCGCTGGTTATAGCGCCGTACGTGGTGTTCAGAAGGATTGAGTTCTGCCTGCTCAATCCATATGGTTTTTGAATGATTGAGTTCTGCTCAATTGATATGATTTGGAATAGATTTGAGCTGGAACACGAAATATATTAGTTAAAGAAAAAAAAAAAAAAGAGAGAGAGAAGAGGAGGTCTAGCACCTAGCAATAGAGGTGTTCCTTAAACAGCAGCGATGCTGCCTGGGGATCCCTGACACAATGACAGGGTCTTTCATTTTTCCCCCCTATTTTTAATATAATATTTCTACTGAAACAGCTATATTGAAATTTCTATTTATCAGAACATATTTTTATAGTTATCCAAATATTCCCTTTAGCAAGAATCAGGTTTTCAGTAAACAAAAAGGTTGACAACACCTTTGCTATTATTATGGAAAAAAACCTTGAGAAGTGGCTCTGCTTTCATTCCACTAGGTAGAAAGTAATGCCAACATCTGTCAACTTTTAAGCGGGTGGGGAGGGGAACAGCTTGATAAAATATATTAGCAGAGAAAGAATAATTAAAGCAAACGCAATTATAAAACGAGCGCAGAACACTCTCACTGTAAACCTTTGCATCAGCAGAGATTCACTCAAGTATTTGCTTTCCACCAGCAGTTTTGTGAACAAGCAAACAACCAACAACAACATCACGTACATGAATATTTTTAGAAAACAAATAGAGGGGCTTGCAAATATTGTCCAAGGAAATTTCCAGTTTTCATTCACTTACTCACAAGCACTTTTGCACTAGCCACCCACCTCCATGAGCTGTACATGGAAAGTCTGTTATTCCCCCCCCAATCTTTTAATTCTAAAAATGACCGTGGCATCTCCAAAGCATTACGTCTTCTTCGAGCTGAAAAAGCAACTTTGCCTTTCAGAGACTTGCTCTTCCATCACCCCACCCTCATCGCTGCTGGGAGAAGGGGCGAGAAAGCAAAATACCTTGAATAAGTGACTGGATGATTTTTACACCCCCCCCCAGTTTGAGCACAGGGGCTGCAAGTGAGATTAGCAAGGGATGAGTCCATGAAATATTCCCTCCACTAGTTGTGGTCTGCACTTAGCTTTCACTCGATGTAAGCACCAAAATAAGGTGCCAGGCTTTCAAAGGAAAACCGAGCTCATTTTTAATACAAGCGGGGTTGTGAGAAGGAGCTATCTATTGGGCCATCTGGCCTGGGATCTTTTGAAAATTTGGCCCCGTAAGTGAAGACTAATGAGAAAGGCTTTGCAGCCCGTGTTAGCTGCCTGGAAGGTGCTCCCAGTGTTTACCATTCCTTTCTTTTCCTTCCCCGACCCCCTTTTCCCTTTCTTATTGGAGATGCCTCTTAAACATGTGGGAATGCAACTGCCAGGCCCACTCTTCCTGCCTGGACCATCTGTACCTGCTCTCCTGGCACTTAAATTATTCCCTAATCTCATGGCACCTCACCACTTTCCCACGACTTTCCAGATATGTTGCTAGTGGTACAGCATGCGATCCGCTGGCCCTTTTAATACATAGGGAGGCATCGCATCTCTGTGTGTTCAGATTATACAAATATTCCCCTCCCACGGGCGCAAATGGAAGCAGAAATCCCCATTGGTCTCAGCCTGGATTTCTAGCTAAAAAACAGACAGTGTAACAAGGCCCATTTTTTTACCAATACTTTTTTTTTTTTTTTAAAGGATTTTTTCTTCACTTACTAATTGTCCAAGTTATTCTCCTCTTCTTGCCTGAAGATAGATTTTCAAACAGTCCATAACTCAGCTGTTTCAGACTTACCATTAATTTCTTTCCTCTTTTTATTAATGGCTGTAGCACTGCCCGGTCTCAGCAGCATTTCCTTTCCCCCTGATATATTTGATAAATGCCCTTATCCCCCCAGCTGCATTAGCCACTCATCACCAGCCTATGTTCTCCCCCCCATAAGCTTTAATTGGCCAAGGTTTCCCGTGATTGTCTCTCCACTTGTCCATCTACCCCTGGCTTATTAGCACTGTCCCCACTCCCTGGCACTGGGGACTTTCCATCATCAGAGGTGATATGTCGTGTCTGACACGACGTGAACAGGCAACCTCGCCGAGCGCTGAACGAAGAGGCTTCAAACGCAGCAGGGACTGACAGCACCGCGACCCTCGGCTGGCAGCGCGCAGAGCCGGGAGCCATGCACGGACGAGTCCAAGGGTCTTTTTTAGGGCCCGCCGATCTTTGCTCGGAGAGCATAAGGATGCTAACAGTTAGCACCCTGCTTATCCATCAGAAGCAGAGTCTGACGGTAAGCATGCTCAAGGCTGCAACCCGAGCAGGAGCAGAGACTTGGACAGCTGAAAAGGAGCTGCTGTTGCCTTCAAAGGCAGACAGGCCAGCAAAATATCCCAAGGAGAGAAAAAAAAAAAATCATCACTTGACTACTTTGGGGTCCCATTAGAGATGTGGGGAGCAAAAGCAGAGGAATGTCTCTGGGCAGGCATTCAGCTAACCTTATCCTCACCTATCACTCAGAGAAGCATAACTTACAGATTCACGCATGTTCACAGAAGTCGCATTTTAACTGCTTCTGCTGGCTCGACACACTCGGCTGTTTTGACAGTATTCAATGCAGACTTCACCCGAGGACTGCCAGGCACTACCTGGTTGTATTCTCACCCCGGTGGAAGTGGTTCGGGTAGAGCCTGTCAAAGGGTTTCGGATGCAGCATCTTTCCACGGGGAAGCAGGCTGGATTTCAGCTTCCTCATTTATTTTCTTATCATTCACATTCATATTTGAGTAATATCTCCGTTCAATATTATATGTAAAGATATTTAATGCATCGTCTCTTACAGTGTTTCAATCATATTGAAAGATTTAATGGTACCAAAATGAAGCAAGGATAGCAGCCCTCTGTGTGGGAGTGAATCCTGTTCAAGCGATCACCGTGGAAAGGACACAACAGGGCCCCGCATAGATGTGGCCTAACGAGCCCGTCATCACCCTGGATCCCCGAGGCACTGGTAGCAACACTTGTGCCTTCCCAAGGTTATGGGCACACAAACGAGTTACTGCAATATATGCTAGGGCAGCTGTTCCCGTGGAAAACATCAGCTCATAGTTCTCACTCTTTTTGATTACAGAAAAATAGAGCAATTTTTCTGTTGCAAAGAACTCAGAAAGCCCACAGCAGGTCAGAAGGTTTTTAATACTACAGATTCCTATTTGCAATCTCTGGGTTTATCTCGGGGATCATGTTTGCTCACCGAACAGTGCTCACATTTCATGGCATCCTGGAAAGGCTGTCAAGGCCACAGCACCCTGGTGGGAGAGCGACTGGGGTAGGGTGGGAGCTTGCAGTGCATTAGCCACTCCATGGTGGCTCTTAGCACCAGGGACGAGCCTGCACATAAATGCAAGGCAGTTCACTGCTCATTGGAAGTGAGGGAGCTTACCTTGCATTTATACAATAGCATGCACTTAGGCAGGTACCACGGAGGGGCTGACACCAAACGCATTCACCTCCTGCCTTGCTTGTTGCAGCCTGCTCCTGCGCCCATATACCCGCTGTGCCCAGACGCTATCGATGCCTTGCTTGTGTGTGCTGATCCAGTGCAACAGCCCTAGCAGCGCCCCCAATAACTAACCCTTCTCCAGGAAACCCATGGGAAGATACCACTGCTCAGTGCAATCACGGCACCTTGCTATCACTTGGTTATACTTACACTGCCACTGGCAGGCTCTTTCAGCTAGTCAAATGGGCATCGTACCAACGACCAGCAGAACTTAGCATCTAAGCAAGACCGACATCCTGTGTTGCCCCTGACCCCAGATATCAGTTTCCACTTTCCCCTGGCTGCAGAGGGCATCTGAAACACCACCGCTCACCCTGCCTGGGCCACATGCTAATAATAATCCCAGTTTGCGCCACTGCCTGCCAGAGGCATGAAACAGGGCAGCGCTGCACCCAGGCTTGTGGTAGAGGTGCTGTTGAGCGCTGGAAGGCAAGAGGGGAAGATGTGGAGAGCCAGGGCACTGCGAGATACTGCTGGTGCCCCCAAATTGGAGCCTCTCTAAGCCACCCCGGCGCAGCACAACCCCAACAGCCCTGGCCTATTGCTGCCAAGTTTATCCGGGGCTCCATACAAATATGTGCTCAATATAACCACCAACAATTGACTGGTTCTGCTTATTATATCCCCAAAACCACAGCCACAGCCTGATCCTGGCCCCTTTTGCTGCACTCGGCTACCCCCAGCAGCAGAACTGGTCAGTGCCCATCTAACCAGCATGCTGCTGGTTGGTATCCCCCAGCCCAGGGAGCTCTGCCTGCCACAGCCACATCGATATAGCTCTGCCTAGGGTCCTTCTGGCATGATTCAGTTTGGCGCATGGTCTAACCACATCGCCGACAGACCTTCCTACGCCCTGATCTCATGCCGGTGACCACCATCACCTGGCATCGCAGACACCTGCCCGACTCCATCTCTCCCCATCTCTGGAGAGCTCTGCATGCCCAGACGCCGCAGCTCGCCCCTCTCCATTGTGACTGAGCAACAGCTAATCAAAGCTGTACGAACACTGGAAAGCCTCAGAAACCCATGGGATCTTGGAGGGAGGGTCTGCGGTCTAAGCACGCAGTCAGCCATGAGTTCGGGCTGGGTTGGCCTTTGCTTGACCAGAACCCAAGAAGCGGGCAGCAGGAGCGTGGTGCTGTCAGCGGGGCGATGCCCAACAATCACCTTATGGGTGGCACTTGCACACCTGAGCCAAGTCCAGGGGACCTGGCTTGGCCACACAGCCAGCAGGGTGGGGGTTACCCATTGTGCCTAACCTGTAGGAGCAGGAGAAGGGCTCGTGGGGCCTAGGCATGAGCCTGAGCAGTGGAAAGCTCCCCATCAAGCTCAGGGGAAGGGGAGTCCTCCTGGCTGGGGCTCTGGAAGCAGAGCTGGAGCACGCAGCATGCAGCCACCTCCAGTGGGGTCTGCTAATCCACCTCTCAGAGGCCGGCGATTTCTGCGGGACCGCGAGAGCCTGCAGCCACCCCAGGACTGAGGTTGCTCTCCCGGCATGGGAGGAGAAGCCCTTACACACAGGCTACCAAGGCAGATGAAGCCCGGTAGTGCCCCCAGACCAGCAGCTGGCAGCGGTAGCGCTGTCCTGAGCGGAGCTGCCAGGCCAGGGCGATGCATCCCCTTCCATACAAAGCCTGTATGCAACCTCCTCATGCTGCTTGTAAACGAGCAGCACCTGAACCCCCAACTTTGGGAGGGAAACACCCCCTGGCAATGTCTGGAGTGAAAGCTATGCCATCAAACTCGCTAGCAGGAGCTGTGGGCTTTCCTTTCATCACAGGGCGCTCCTGGCACCCCCAATGCCCCCTCACCTGCAGCCGAGACCCTTCAGCTGCCAGCGATCTCTGGGGCAACGCGAGCGAAGCCAGATCCCCGAGGACATGGGTGGCTGCTGCAACCTTTCCTTCTCCCCACATAATCTACTCGGTAGCTGGCTCCCAGCCCGCTTGTCCCAGAGGAAGCTGGATTGCCCAGCCCAGCCAGCCTCTCCTTCCTGCGCCTTTCAAGCAACCAGCTCCGGAAAACATCCCCCAGAAGCACAAGGGGATGGAGAACAGCTTCCAGTGTCTGCCTGCGACCCGAGATGCCCTGCCTGCGACCTGGGGTCACTAAGCTGGGTCAGGGCTAGAGCCACCTCCGAGCTGTCCAGCCGCACGCCCTGCCAGAGGTGGGAGCAGGCCAGCGATCGGCGCTTTGCGGGGCTCCGGGAAGGGGAGGCTGCGGTACCCTCCGGACCCCCTCCCACTGCCCGCGGCACAGGGGACCTGACCTGGCCGCGAAAGGCAGAGGGAGAGCCAGGGCAGCTGGGACCCCGCTGTGGGCGAGAGGCAGCCAAAGGGCCAAGAGGGGGGCAAGGAGAGCGGGAACGGCAGTGCCAGCGGGTGGCATGGAGCAAGGTGGACAAGATGAAGGGCATGCCAAGCCGTGCCCCCCAGCCATGGGCACGCAAAGGCTTTGGGGCAGAGCCCAGGCCAAGGGGAGGCCCGGGTGAGGCGCTGGCATGCCCCTGCCAGGGGAGGAGGAGGGATGCGGGAGCAGGGCTCCACTGCCACGAGCAGCTGGGCTGCCCTGTCACATAACCGAAGGGGGAGCCTGCTGCCTTCCCAGCGCTCCGCTCGACAAGTTTCGGCCCTTTCCCCGTCGGCGCCTTTCCCGGCTGAGCCCCATCCTGCTTGCAGCCCGTTCCAGTCGCCCCCAAACGTCCCACCACGGCCCCTCGCAAGCCTTCCTCCCCAGCCCATCACCGCACAGCCCGCAGCATCCTGTCAGACATGCTCCTCGGCTGCTTCTCCTGCCCGCTCTGACCGACCGCCACGGGGGCAGCGCCCTGTCCCTGTCCCAGCACACGGCTCTGGCGCCGAGCACGGGTCAGGACTGGCCGGTGTGGCCCTGAGCCCAGCTCCCCCAGTCTGAAGTTTGGCTGCCCTGCCAGGACCAGCCAGGAACCTGGGCTGCCTCCCCGAGAGCGAGGGCAAGAAGCCGGCCAGACTGAACTTCACGGGCCTGCCAGCCCAGGGGGCGAAGCCAGGAGACCCCCCACCAGCTCCGCAGCACCCATGTCACGCTCCGGCACCTGGGCTCTTACCTTCGCTGGTGGTGGAAGAGATGCAGGCTGCTATTGCAATGACAACGGAGAGCAAGGCAGTAAGATGCCCGCGCGCCCATGCCATGGTACGCTGGCGCCGCGAGGCGTGGGACAGGGGAGCCCGCTGGTCCGACGCACCTCTGGCAGCGAGTGCTAGGAGCTCCGGCAGACCCCAGCTAATCCAAACGCACTTTACACACACTTGCTCACATACACACAGGCGAGCTGCATGGGGGGGGAGGGAACAGGCTGCCTGTCACAGCTTAAAAGCCAATTGGCTTCGTGGGCTCTGCAGAGAGCTCCCCTCCTCCCGCCCCACACACGCACGCCGTATAGATACGGAGCCCAATGCACCGTCTCCCCCCTGCTATTCCCCCTCTTCTCGTGCCGCCGGTGAACAGACTTGCAGCCTGCTCTCCTCTCGCTCCATCGCTGCCTTCGCACGCCAGCGGGCGGGTTGCTATGAAACCCAAAGTTGTGCCCAGAGCATCCCTGGCAGAAGCCACGGAGGCCCAGGTGGGCCCGAGCACAGGCAGCGTGGAGCAGGGCAAGAGGTAGCTGCAGAGCCAGGCAGACCCGAATTCTCTGGGCGTAGATGCTTTCAGGAGCAGAGGCAGCAAACCTCACAGGCCCCTCATTCAGCAAGCCACGGCCTTGAACGCAGGGGGCCCGGGCCCCAGCTGGGGGTGGAAACTTCTCATAAGTTTGGGCAGGGGAAACCCACGGCTCAGAGGCAGCCTGTCCCACAGGAATGACTCCCATGCTAGTCCCCAGGGAGGGCGCAAAGAAAGGGTAAGATGCCTGCGCACATACGCCTGTGCAGAGGATCTGTGCTCTCTGCGTGCCCTGCCAGCCTGCAACACCCTGTACGGAGACGCGCTTCTTGGCGGTTTCCTGCGTTCTGGCTTCGGCAGCGGGGAACACCGTGGCTAAGTCGGATCCATATGTCCCAGCGTTTCACGAACACCGTTTACAAATGCGTGTGTGCAGCTATACTGGTTAAGGCACTCGGGCGGGCTGAACTAGAAGCAAGCGCGCTTTAAAGCAAAACTCAAGCAAAACCTGGTTGCCAAGACCCTTTCTGTACCCAACCCAGGCTAAAATCCAAGTGCAAGGTGTAGATCTGCTCCTTGTGCATGGAGCAGACTGGCAACTGCCCGGACGTAGCACTGCTCTGCCGGCATCGTGGTGCTGTCATAGCGAGGTTGGCGCACGCTGCTGGGAGGAGGGTCGGTGCTCTGCTCTGCCCGGGGAACCCAGCAGGTGTATGGTACCTCTGCAAGGGTCATTCCCCTCTCACGGTATTGCAGACAGGCCCTGGCTGATGGGGTAGCTACCAGCAAACACCAATTTCTAAATCAGTGGCGATTTCCACGTTGCAGTGGATTTCTCAGCTGGTGTTTCATTCTTTAACACACGTTGCAGGAAGGTCCTGCCCTGAAAACCAGTCTAGGAAAAGCAGTCAGACTGCCAGGAGGCACCAGCAGGCCCAGAGAAGAGGACATTGGGATTTTCATTCTGGCATCTCTTTTTACAGCCTGGCTTCACTTGCCTCCCACCCCCAACCCATTTTTGGTGGGTCTGACAGAGCAAACCAGCTTTGGGAAGGATTAGAAGAATCAGGAAGGAGTAGCCACTTCTGAAATGCCACATCTAAAATATCTGCCTAATCTGGGCCAGATCCCACTGGGATCACCCCACAGCCACCAGGCAACTGCAACATGGAGACAAAAAAAGCTGTCAGCCGGGACAGGCTCATTTCTGGGTGTGCAATATTTCTCTTCTCTCATGTGCTGAGGCAGACCTACCCTCCTCATGGCAACCTCTTACAACCTACCCCAGCACCCCTGTGGGGCTGGCCATGACACCTCCCGGGGCCCAGTGTGTGAACGACCCCAGCCCAACCCAGTCTCACCCAGGCGACCACCTAACCTCGCCTGCTGCACCTCAATGGAAAGTTATTACGGATTAGGGAGACTGTCCCTGGGACCAGGACGAGTCCTCGGTACCTCTCATCCTTCTGGCACTACTTTGCTCTTAACCTTAGGCCAGCTGCCTCCCAGCGACACATCCCACTGTACAACAGGAGCTCCAGCAACTCGCATAGCAAGCCCATGCCGCAACTCTACCAGCGATGACCTGCTGGCCCCAACGGTGCCCGAGGGGGTCCAGTCACATCCTCCGGCCTCCCCAGAGCTGTGCCCATGTCCATGCTGTACCCATGTTACTCGGTCTGCATTTGTTGAGCCTTCCAGCTCAGATCCTAGTTTCTGCCCACTCCAGCTCCTGCTCTTCCATCCAAGTTTCAGCCCCTTTGGCCTCAGCCCATCAGCTCAACTCCCTTTTTGAGATTTAAAACAGTCCAAATTCCCTTTCCAGTTAGACTCCTATAGCCAATTAAATACCTAATCCAGAATCCTGAAGCTCTGGCTATGCTGCAGCATTAATTTCTTAGCAGTTTAACTCACAAGCATCTATGCAGATGCTTCACCCATGAAGGGAGACCTCTCCGACCCGATAGCAGCCCCTCCTGCTCCTGGGGCTCCCGCTCCTCGGGGACCAGCACTTACCCAGTCTGCAAGAGAGCTCCATCCTCCCGGACACCCAGGGCCATAGCACCCCTTCTTTCCGGGAGGCAGCCTACGTGCTGGCCCAGCTGCTCTCCTGCCAGTCAGCGAGTCCCTGACTCAGCTCCAGCCCAGGGGTTTTCTATTCCCTTTTTGCCCCATTCACCTCTGGCCATCCTGCCTGGGGCAGGCCCACACCTGGGATCACTTTCTCCCCCATCAGCGCCAATTTGGAGCTCAGTCTTAGCCTACAGCTCTGCTTCAGAGCAGCGCCTGGTTAGGTAGCCGGTCTCCCCTGGTGTAGGGGCTCTGCCCTCCCCGGACAGGGGCTCTTTTCTCCCTGTTGTGGGGGTCCTTCCTCCCCAAACAGGGGGTCTTTTCTCGACAGGGCCTAGGGGTGAGCCTCACCCTGCAGCAGAGCTCCCCTGCTCCAAGTCCCTGCCCTCTGGGTCACAACCATTCGGCTCTTGAAGGGGTTTTCTCCTGCCCATCAGTCCTTTTTCTGTGACAGGGCGTAGACCCCCCCCCCGTTACACTGCTGCCTGGGGCGATAAGTCCCTTCCTGTCCTCCTGGGTGCCAGGTTGCTTTTCCTGCTAGAGCCTGGGGCTTTCACAGCTCCCCGCGGGAGGTGAGCAGCGGTGATCCAGCCCCACAACACCACATGCTGGTAGGGCCCTTATGCCCCCTGTGCTTCCCTGCTTGCTGCATGCTGCACCCCGGCGCTGGATTCACAAGGACCTGAGCGTTTGGGATCCTCCTCGAGCGCCCCGTGGGAGAGGTGCCCTCAGCACAGAGAGCGCCCGCTCT